>NC_140940.1:36451351-36903851 GCF_014529385.1 Adiantum capillus-veneris
GTTTCCTGCAACATATGAGTTGGCAGTCGAAGTAGACCGCCTTAAAGACAAGAAGCTGCGCATGCAAGCAAGAGTAAACGAGTCAGAGGAAACAAGCTCGGCCCGACCAACCCCAGTGGCTGCAGCAGCCAATCATAGAGTCCAACCGCCCGCAGGAGGCATCAGAAGAACAGCAAGACCTGCTGAGTCGCATCACCACCCAACTAGAGAGTTTATCTGGTGCAGCAAGGGCATGCATCTGGCAGAAACCCAGAACAAGAAAGGGGACAACGAAGGTAGAACCCAGAGTACCACTATTACAACTACGGGGAAGATGGCCATGGAATGTACTACTGCCCACACCCGAGGAGGCAGAATTTCAATAGAGGGTGGAGACAAAATCAGATCTCTCCGCCAAGAGTAAGACCACCACCACCTAGGCAGCCAGGACCAATCCCACCGGTCCAAATCCTTCGACCACCTGTACAACAACAACCACCACCCCAACCTCTCATTCCGCCACTACCCCCACCACCTGCTGTGAACCAAGCGGTTAGTGTTATTAGCTTGGAGGCTAAAGGGAAGGCGAAGGTAGAAGAATCAGCTTGAGAGAAGCACAAAGAAAAGCGAAGGTAGAAGAAGTGGATGCTATGGGAGTGAAACGTGCGAGGCACGAGGAGGCATCTCAAAGAGAAGAGAAGATGAAAGGGAAGGACGAGTCTAGCAAAGCAAGCAGCTAAACCACGGCGGAAGATAGACATCGTGGACTTCTCACTAGGTGAGTATGCAAAACCCTATGACTTAGTTCAGGATGTGTTAATGCAGGGCCCGAAGATAACTTGGCCCCAATTAATCCACCTTGCACCCAGAATGAGGAGGCAATGGACGAAAATGGTAAGTACCAGGAAATCAAGACCCAGGATAGCTGGGGCTATCTCTGGGAGGGATCTCGATGGAATCCTGCCAACCATGGACGCTCACATCAAGGGGCAATAGATTTCAAACGTCTACATAGATGGTGGAGTGCAAATATGCGTCATGAGTGAGAAGATGATGCACCATCTAGGTCTAGAGGTAAGCAGGCCGACACCCTGCCGAGCCAAGATGGCAAACAATGTAAGAGTGAAATGCGTAGGCATTGTAAATGCGGTCAAAGTAAAAGCATTCAATACAGAAGTGGAGGTAGACATCTTCGTCATGCCACACAAAGGGGAGGGCTACCCCATCATTCTTGGGAGGCCTTGGCTTATGGCTATGGAAGCTAAACAAGACTAGAGCACCGGGATGATCCAGATGAAGGATGTTAAAGGGAAGTCCATATTCTACGACATGAGGACTGGAAAGCAGCGCAACATGATCTTGGAGGCTTCCGAAGACGAGTCCACCAACGACTACTCATCTACCTCACGAGAAGAGACAACCACCACCGACGGAAGTGACAGTAGCATCGAAGTAATGGGAGTCATTCTTAAAGACCCAAACAGATTAACACAATCTGAAACAACCTCGACAAACCAAGAGGGATCATCAGATATGCAGTCCTTGGAGGATACAAGTAAGCTACAAAAACGCTCTCAAACGAGTTAACCAATGAAGAAAGAAAGGAGTACGTCTCCATGCTAGGTAACTTCACTACTTTGTTCATTGATGGCTATGATAAAATCACAGGAATTACAGTAGTACAACACCACATAAAGCTCAAGGAAGGCAGTAAACCCGTGGTATAAAAGCTCAGAAGACTTGGAGTAATCCAACAAGAGGCATTGCTTAAAGAAGTGAGAAGTTTGCTACAAGCAGGTTTCATCTATCCTGTCGAAGACTCAGAATGGGTCTCCCCAGTAGTAGTCACACCGAAAAAAATGGTAAGTGGAGAGTCTGTGTGGATTATAAACCTCTCAATGCAGCCACGAAGAGGGACCACTTCCCCCTCCCATTCCAGGATGAAATACTCAATGAAGTGGTAGGTCACGAACGATACACAGTATGCGATGGCTACTCAAGGTACTTCCAGATTAGCATTGCGGAGGAGGATCAGAAGAAGACAACCTTCATCACACCATGGGGATGTTTTGCCTACAGAGTGATGCCGTTTGGCCTCACTAACGCCCTGGCCACGTTTCAATGCTATGCGACTTTTGTTTTCCAACCCTACTTTGTAACATCAATACGGGTTTTCATAGATGGTTTTTGCATCTATAGCTCACGAGCCCTTCATTTAAGAAAATTCTATGATGGCTTAACCGGGCTGCAAACCTTGGGTGGCCAACTCAACGTGGACAAGTGTCACATTGGTGAGAGCAAAGTCACTCTCCTTGGTCATGTAATTTCAGCAAAAGGAATCGAGGATGACCTGAGCAAGATTCAGGCTCTGGTATCTTTATCATCACCCACCACCGCCAAGCAGCTGGTTTCTTTCCTTCAGAAGGTAAGATACTTAAGCAGGTTCATTCACCTGCTATCTCAAGTGGTCCTTCTCCTACAACAACTCACCCAGAGGGATGTCTTCTCATGGAGTGAAGAGAACGAGCAGCAGTTTACTGAGGTGAAGCAAATCCTAGCTAAGCTTCCCACTATTTCACCTCCTAAGTGGGACGAGCCATTTTATGTGAACCCTAGTGTGGGAAGTGATACACTCGGAGCAGTGCTAATGCAAAAGGACCCCAAAACTTCTTTCATGCGCCCTATTTGCTTCTCTAGTTGGGTCATGACCCCATCAGAAAAAGGATTTACTGAAGTAGAACACATGGTTCTGGCACTAATGTTTGCTAACACAAAGTTCCGCTCCTATCTCTTGCCTAGACCCTTTGTAATCCTGACAATGGAGGAGGTCTTCCCATATATAATTCAACACATGGACGTCTCATCTAGGATCTCAAAGTGGTTAATTAGACTACAAGAGATTGACTACACCATGCAAGTAGAAAACTCCACCAGGGCTAGTTTATTGGGAATTCTCACTCATCACCATTATGAGAAGAAGCTGAAGGTCAACACGGAAGCAAAGGAAGAAACACCAAAGATAGAAAGTCCTAGGCTAGAGAGAGCTCACTCTCTTTTCTTTGACGGAGCATACAAGAGAACAATGGATCAGTCTGCAGCAGGCATGGTCATTTTCAATGAACAACAAGAAAGAGTATTCTCCATGGGGCAGTTATTACACTCCCACTTCAACAATGAAGCAGAATATGCAGCCATAATTCTTGGGTTGGAACAATGTATTTCACAAAGAATTCAGCGCCTAAATGTGTTCGGCGACGCTTTGCTTTTGATAAGGCAGATAAATGGCACCAGGGATTGCAAAAATCACGTTTTACTTGGTCAACTTTGCCAAGTTAAGGACCTTCTAAAGAAGTTGGAGGAAGTGAAACTATTCCATGTCCCCAAAGAAAAAAATCAAGAGGCAGATGCGCTAGCTAAATAAATAATACAAGATGTTCCCGTAGGGGCGATTAAATTAAAACTACCCCTCTTCCAAGGTAGTGATGCTATGCCTGATATCATCAGTTTTCTAGATACAGGAGAATGTCCAGTAGGACACAACAAAGGCAAAAAACAGTGGCTAGTAAAGAAGGCTACTAGGTACCGCCTTATAGACGACCACTTGTATTGTAAGGGCAAAGATCAAATTCTCAAGCGGGTGCCAACCTCCAGTGAAATCACATAGGAATTTCAAGTTGCCATGGCGGCATCTGTGGCGGTCATTTTGCTCTAGATATCACCAGTAGGAAGATTCTACAGGCAGGGTACTTTTGGCCTAGTTTGAATAGGGATGTACACCATTGGTGTAAAACATGCAAGGCTTGTCAAGTGGCGAGTGATCGCACGTTGACCTACGAGCCACAAACCCCTATCATCTCATATGGTCCTTTTGAGAAATGGGGAATAGATGCAATTGGTCCTTTACCAAGGGCCCAATCAGGTAAACTGTACATCATAGTGGGTGTAGACTACATAACTCGATGGGCAGAAGTAATGGACACCACCCGCATTACAGTCCAAGAGGTGGTAAAGTTCATTGTTGAGGATATCGTTTGCCATTTTGGCACTCCTCTTGAGATAATATCAGATAGAGGACCAGGATTCAGAGGTGATTTGGTGGGAGAACTGATGAAGAAGTTAGGCATCACACGTAGGCATTCCACACCATACTATCCACAATGCAATGGTCTAGTAGAGAAGGTAAATGGAATGATTTGCAAAATCATCACAAAACAGGTGAACAACCACACAAGGGACTGGGATAAACATCTCATGGCAGCTCTTTGGGCCTACAGAACAACGTTCCGAACATCACTAGGTTTCGCTCCTTTCCATCTAGTTTATGGGAAGGAGGCAATTCTACCCATTGAGGTACAAATAGCCAGCTTACGAGTTTTGGCTTGCCAGACACATCGTCCAATTGTAAACCTCCGGAACCACATCTTGGATCTGGAGAGACTCCAATTGGATAGGGAAGAAGCAATCAATCACTATGCAGCACAAGTAGAACGACGTCGGCTCACTTTCAATCAAGGGCTTAAAGAAAAGGGACTGAAAAAAGGCATGTTAGTACTACGATACGACAACAGATTCGACATTAGAAAGGATAAGAAATTTCAACCCAGATGGGAAGGGCCATTTATCATCAAGAAACGCTATGACAACGGAAGCTTTAAGCTGATGGAAGCACATGGGAGAATTCACAAGACTAGGGTCAATGGATGGAGACTAAAAAGGTATTTTCTTAGGTTTGACCCAAAATTCGTGCTAGACATTCTAGAGGAGGGAGAACCCTCTAACTCTACAACTGAGGAACCAGAAGAAGGGCTAGAAGCATGAATGACTCTAGCCAAAGGGATAGGGCTAATGATAGCCGACTTTCAAAAATCAAAGAAAAAAAAGAAAAAGAAACTTATCCCCCCCCCCCCCCCCCAGCTTATTTTCCCCCTCTCCCCCGCCCGAGGGGCATTGGATAAAATAACACCCTCTCTCTCTCTCTCATCTTCCCTACATACCTCTCTCTAATATCCTCTCTCCCTCTCTCCCAAATTTACCCCCACTCTCATCACCCCCCCAGCCAGGCAAAAACTTTGAGAACTCACCCCTACCCCTCTCTCATGCTCCCTCTGTGCGAGCCGCATGGAAACCCCCCCCCCCCCCCCCCCCCCCCCCCCCCCCTTTGCTCTCCCGAATTCTTACACTCACCCTTTACATCCCCCCCCATACATTCCCCCCACTCTCATTACCTCCCCTCCCCCCTCGGCCCGCTAATATTCTTTCCCCAACCCCTCCCCCCTCTTCCCCACCCGCTCGCCTCACCCTCCCCTTGGCCTCATTCCCTCCCCCTTGGCCCGCTGATATATTACCTCACTCCTCCCACCCATTGACTTGCTTCCCTCCTCTCATCCTTAAGCTCCCATGCAAGACAGTAGATACTATTCCCTCTCCTACCCCACCCCCCCCCCCCCCCCCCCCCCCCCCCCCCCCCCTTCCTTCACTCTCTTGTCCGGCGGCCCACAAGGCGCGGACCTATCCCTCTCTCTCCCTCACACACACTCTCTCTCTCTCACAAGCCTGTGAAGGCGCCGCAAGAAATACTCTCTCCCTCTCTCTCTCTCTCTCTTTTATCCACACACACCCTATCCCTCCCTCTCCCTCACAATCTCCCTCCCTCTCTCTCTCTCTCTCTCTCTCTCTCTCTCTCTCTCTCTCTCTCTCTCTCTCTCTCTCTCTCTCTCTCTCTCGACGCTCAAATTCCGCGCAGTCCAATCTCCCTCTCTCTCCTTCTCACGGACTAAGGCAGTAGAACCTCCCCCTCTCTCTCTCTCTCTCTCTCTCTCTCTCTCTCTCTCTCTCTCTCTCTCTCTCTCTCTCTCTCTCTCTCCACACACACACACACACACACACACCATCACTCTCCCCCTTTCGCGCTGTGCACGAGCCCACGACAGCACGCTCTCTGTCTCTCTCTCTCTCCCACTCGGACGCTCAGGCCGTAGTAGACACACAACCCACACACACACCATACCCACACACACGCCATACCCACACACCCGCACACACACACACACACACACACACACCGCACGCACTCACGCTCTCTCTCTACCCCATCTCCCCCTCCCCATCCGTCTCGCGCAGTTTTAGGGGCAGTCGGCCGTCAGCCATCAATGAAAAAGAAATTAAAAATAATAATATATATATTGTATATATATTAAAGCCCTTTCCACGCACGTTTACGCGCACACACATACATATACATACACACACCCGCCCTAATGCACCAATACCCACACACACGCATATACGCACCGCACCACAAATACAAAAAAAAACACAAACATTACGACTATGACATCGACGAATAAAGAAGAAGGATCCAAAGCACGTGCCGCCAACAACAAAAAGAGAGAATGCGCTAAAGGCATGCCCCGACCAACTCCGAAAAGAAGTACGCTCGACATCGACGCACCGACAACACACCATTCGCCGACAACACGCAACCACAACGCCATTCCAGTATTTTATAGGTTATTTTCATCATTATCTTCAGTTTTCACCCGAGCGATTGTAAATTTCCATTTTTTTTGTAAATATCCTCTCTCTAGGTGATGGTCACAAAGGCCCACCTAGAGATTCCCATCTTTTAATAACCTCCCAAAACAAATCAAGGGTCAACCACACCGGGCCCACCACTTGCTTTGTCTCCCCGATTAAGCTTACCCTAACCACATTGGGATTACCATAATCCAAGCAGCCAACACCTATAAATTGGCACTGAGAGGTCACTATCGGGAGGGAGGCGGGGGCCAATTCATGAGGAGCCAAGCATTTGGTAGAGTGTAGTGGGAAGGATTGACACCATTTCCATCACTGGAAGGGGGGGTTTGTGTGTTGGGTTTGCCTTGGTAATTGCACCATGCGAAGGGAACCACATCCATCTCTCGACTCCAATGGTCGATGCACACACGTATACACGCTCATGGTAGTAAGTATTCACCATCATTGAGTCGTCTTAGAGAACACACCAAGTAGGTTGCACCACCTTCTTCCCCTGTCTCTCTACCACCACGGCATGCACTTTGTAAATGTTGTAGAAATAATTCACCTTCACACCCCCGAGGGTTTTCATCATTTGTAAGCTTCTCTCTCTCTCTCTCTCTCTCTCTCTCTCTCTCTCTCTCTCTCTCTCTCTCTCTCTCTCTGTGTGTGTGTGTGTGTGTGTGTGTGTGTGTGTGTGTGTGTGTGTGTGTGTGTGTGTGTGTGTGTGTGTGTGTAAGTTTACGGTGTTCATATCATCGTGGTTTGCGTCCTAGCCGCTCAAAGCTAGTTGGTGCCCCCTGTTCACTTCACCATGGCAGGCTCTAGGAGCGCCATTTGGCCCCCATCGTTTTAGAGGCCATCCAGGTTAGGGGTCTGCTTTGCGTCCGTCAGTAGTAGATCAATAAATGTGCTAAAACTTCTTTGCTCTAGCTCTGGTTTCTCATCTTTGGGATTCGCTTCTTCTTTGTGCTCTTGATCTTGGCTATTTTCTTGCTTGAATCTTCTTATTCATGAAATGTGTCTATCTCCTCCTTTTGTTGGGTTTGTGGAGGGCTAAGAGGAGGTGGTGATGGGGGTGGGCTGGACTCCGGGCTTGACGGTGGAGTCGGTGGCTTTTTCTTGAAATCCCTGTCCGCCTTGGTTTTTCTCTCTCTTTCTTGGCCCTCCTGCTCTTCTAGCATTTGCCGTCGTACTTCATCCACTTCTTCTTCTGTGAAAGGAACATTCGGGATATTTTTTGGTGTAGCATCTAAAATCTCAAAATTCTTGATGTAGTCTTCAAATCTATCTCTGTGCACCCTTCAGGATGATCCCTACATGGCTTCTAGTGAGGGATTCCATAGCTCGCTCAAATCTCCTTTCAGTGCTCTTTCGGCTTTGAAGCACTCCATCAATCTTTCGAGCCTTGCCGCTTTCTGTGACTTGGTCTCTTTGATCGGCACTTGTAAACTTTCTTTCTTTCCCTTCTTCGGCTCTGGCGGCTCTTCTAGCATGGTCTCTAGCCGGCGCTTCAACCTTGTGGCTACTCTGGGCGCTTTGGGTGGTTCTTCTTCTTTATCTTCTTTCAGCCTTAGCCAATCATTCAGTGAAGGAGGTTCTGGCCAGTTTCCCTTGGCGTGCAATGCCCCATAAACCACTTTTGTTATTAGTTCACCTGGCACAATGTAGGTGGGATTCTTGTTGCCCATCTTCACCAGATTGTCATGGATATAAGGGGCATAATTTATCACCTTCGGCTTGCTCTTCTACATTTCTCAGGTGAAGGTGGTAGCAATGGCTCTAAGCGGCATTCTGTACTTCTGTGGCCGCTTTTTACACATATGGAAGTACTGGTTGTAAAGTTGGCTCATGATAGCCACTTTTGGGTTTGCTATGTCTTCAAAGGTGTATTTGTTCTTCTTTTCGGAGTACACCTTGAATTCATCTCTTCTCTTGGTCATGCTATCCCCTTTGTTGGATATGTCTAGTGCTGCTGCCACCACTCTCTATGTGATTACAATCATAGTGTCTGGCCACTCCATCTTCTTTGATAGTAGTTACAAACTCCCACACTCTTTTGATGTCGATTCCCGCTGGGAGAGATTCAAAGTAGTTATGGAGATCTATCTTCTTTAAGTATTCTCCCATCTTGCTTCCGACAAACTCACTGAGCTCCCGAGGTAGCATGGGTAGCTCTATTGCATTTCCTTCAGTATCTTTGAATACGCCTTGGTAGATCTTCAAATCATTTGACTCTAGCAAATCATCTTGAATCCATGTGTTGGTTGGCTTCAGGGTTCCGTCTAGGATGACAAACGGCTCTACTTCTTCCAAGTACTCTTTTATTCTCATCCTCTTCTTCTTTGCCGGTGATTTTGCGGCTGCCATGGATCCTGTTGCACTCAGTAGTCCAAAGTTATCGTTTTTTCCATATCAGCTGAGAAACTGAGTTTTAACTATCTAATGAGTTGAAAATTGAAAATAAAACTTAAAAGGAACTAGGGAAACTGTGCATGTGCTCATAGTATCATTCTGGCCAAAATTTATCATTTAGACATCCTACGCGTAGGATGTCTATCTTGCCTGTTTTTTGTGAAACTTGGTCTGCTAGTGGCCCTTGACCTGTTGAACATGGCTATATGATTGGAATTGGGTTTGGGCATCAAAAAGTGTATTTCTGGGCAGATTCAGGCTTTAGGCTCACAAATTTGGAAAGATGACCTCAACAGGTGGAAAATGATATTCAAATGGGTTGAAATTTGATATATGAGCTTCTTGCACCATGGTAATGGCTCCCATGATTTCATTTCTTGCACAGAAGATCAAAATCACACTTGAGACATCCTACGCGTAGGATGTATTTTTCATCAAAATTACTTGAGATTTGTTCAGTGGGTAGCTCTTGGCATGTGGAACATGGCTCTGCTCTTGGATTTTGATTTGGACAAGAATTGGTGTTGGTAAGAGCATGTGTAGTGTTTTTTGGGCTCAAAAGTGTATCTTAGAGGTGTTGGGGCCAAAAGTGATGGGAATGGCTTGAAACTTGATATATGAGCTCATAAAAGTGTCATAAAGAGATCTGGAGCTAAAAAATACCATCTGGGGGCCAAAAATGTCTTTAGACATCCTACGCGTAGGATTTCTATTTCATCATTTTTCACATGTGACCACACAGATAGGTTGGCAATGTTCTCATGAATGTGTTGTGCAAGTTTTATTTGATTTGGACAAGTTTTGGTAGGTCTATGGTCTATTATTGCCTCTATGCCCTGACTTTGCATTTTTTCATGCATATGAGGTCAATTTTTGTCCAAATGTAATGAAACTTGGTGGCTAGCTTGTACAGGCTATTCAAAAGCTGTGTGTGATGAGAAATGTTAGGTTTGGTGCCCCGAATTGGCCTTGAGACATCCTACGCATAGGATGTCTCCTGGTGAAAATTATACTGGAGGTGCTACTGGTGCCTTCCCTGAGTCCCCCTGAGTCCCTTTTAAGCATTATTTCAACAAAAAAGTCAAATAGATAGAAAGAAACTCCCTGTGTGGATTTGAGAGACTCCAAGCCGTTTTCTGACTTTTGGAGTGCTTTTTGGCGATGAAATTTCTTGATGTTGGTCTCCATAGCTTCCCGATTCCTTGGGGATCCTTGCCATATGGTTTTTGTCGACTTTGGCTTCACCAGAGCTCCGTTTGGCAATTTGTCACTCTAGAAGCGCCCGTGGTTGCATTTTCATGTCTTCAATGACTTGTGGTGGTCTACTACCATAGGACTTGGTTGTTGATGGTCTAGGAAAGCCGCTCGTGAAGTTTGGTGGCAAACAGACATGCGGTTTGGCCACTGTAATGACTATTGCCCACACTGGAGCAATAGGCATTACGGGAATGATTACCCGCAACTACATTATATGAACATCAACATATGAATGACAAGAGAAGGAAGTACACAGTACACAGGCACAAAACACCTCTTGCTTCATTCATGTATATCCTAGACTCAGGGTTACAATAGTAGATGCCATGAATATCATAGAGATTGGTTAAGTTACATCAAAAGACAGGTATGCCCCTCCATATACAACCACTGCTCTAGCGCAGATCGGGAACGGTGCACACACTCCTGTCCCATGATATCCCGTGAAGAACTGCCGCTACGGCCACCACATACCGCATGACTCCTGCTCCGCCTGCTCCGCAGTGTCGAGACCTCCACAGGACCGCAGGAACGGCTAATGCCGTAACATCTGGCACGCACGGTGGATTGCGCGAACCCACACTCAGCGCCTCCGGTTGGAAGGTTCCGGTGGTTGCTCTGCACCCTGCTCTAGTGAAGAGGAAATATCAATATAGCCAAAGCCTCTAAAATCTGCAGTATGTGCCCGATAGACCTCATCGAGAAGATGTGGATCTATCTCAATTTGTTCCGGCCAGGCAGCTCGAGGAATAAACTGCGTTGGCAAAGAGATAGATTGAGGCAGCTGTGGCAGAGGAGCAAGAGGTGTATGTAACGGATAATAGCGAGAAACGTATCTATTAAGAGAAGACCAAAATGGAGGGCAAGGTGGTAGACTGAGAGAAAAAGAATGAGCTAAGGTCTCCACCCAAAAACAGACCCTGCGCCGCTCCTTACGAAATCGACGAATCATTTTTTGCAAACGAGATACATGAGCCTGGGCTTCAGCATAATCCTCTGTAGCTTGTGCCCAATCTGCAACATCAAAACCCTTGGGAACAACACTCTTACTTCTGTCAGTGTTGGATGACTCGGGTTGGTGCACCACAACCTGCTGAGTGGGTGGTTGCGCTCTCACCTCAGCAGCCAAGCGTGTGCGCCAGCTTTGTAATTGATTATCTAAAAAAATCAGCCATGTTGATCATTACATCGCGAGGGTGCGAGGTTAAGTAAGAGGCTAGGCTATGCTGTGTTCTCAACTGAAGAAGTTCCTGTTGGATAGAGGCCACAAACTCAGCATTAGCCTCTCTTAACATTTGTATTTCTGCCCCTTGCTGGCGAGTTGTGAAAGTCAGCTCTTCATTCTGAGTGGTTAACTCGGCAATGCGAGTCTGCGAAGCCGCTACCTGCGCTTCCAACTCATTGTCTCGTCCCTCTGTGGCTGGGACTGGCCAGGCCTCACGAATAGACTCTGCAAGTCTGCTAAAAAATGTGCCGCATGCCTGTAATTGTTTAGCAGGGGTCGCTGCTGTCGTAGCCTCCCAGGGTAGCGCTGCGGGGAGAGTACCTCCCATCGAGGCAGCCACATTAGTAGTGCCCGAAGTTTTTGGTTGAGCGGAGACATCCGCAACGGGAGAAGAGCTCGTCCACAAAGGAGTAGCATTGCTCACTCTCTCTTGCATTCGGCGACGCCAGCGAGCCACCACAGAATCTTCCGAAACAAGAGATGTAGTTGCCGGAGGTGGTGTCAAAAATTGGTGTTCCTCCCTACCGCGCTTGCGGCTTGCTGATCCTGCACCTGCAGTGGCCATCTCTTGGGCTCTAGAAGATACCACTACTGTCGATGGACCAGGCAAATCCCCAACGCCCACCTGTTGCTGCTGTGTTTCCCTCTCAGCCGGCACTGCCAAGCTTTGTGTTTGCGACAGCAGAGAGGACCATCAAGCGATCATCTTCAAAGTGGCAGAGAGGACGCAGGGCGAGAGGAAAAACTTCTCTCAACGGAAAAATCAATGTGAGCAGTTGGCCCACCTTTGTATTGGGTAGGGTATTCCTCCCCAACTATGCCATGACTCGTTGGCATTCCGCCAGCAGTCGTTCTCTAACCACCGCTGCCCAAGCTACTGGCCCAAAGTTGGCCGAATGCAACACATTTCTTGCTCGGTTCAAAATGGTATAATTTTTGGCCTGTAGCCAAATAGCCTCGAGAAACCACGTATATGCATCCCTGGTTGCTACATCTGACAATCCTAACAGTTTATACTCCCCTTTGACCTTCAAACCAAATTCTTGTTCTACATCTCCCGCAGGGATCACATGAGAGGCGCGCACCACGCCATCGTTGGGCAAACAACAACACCTTGAAATCCTTTCTGCTGTCAACTGAATCTGCTGATTATTCAGCACCACCATATCGCCAGCAGCGAGTTGCTCAATCAAACCTGCTGTCTGCATGCAGTAGTAACCTTTCCACAATGAGTTCCCAAAATAGGGAGATCCACGTTGTCACAACCATCATAGATCCTTCCCCACTATCCAAGATTGCATGCAAAAGAATCCCCAATCATGATTAGGGCGGCTTCCGGCTCTTGTACCACAGCAAAGGGGCATTGAATCGTGGTAGGTGAAACATAATGGCGCAGTCTGAAACCATTGACCGGCACAGAAATAACCTCCCCCGTTAAATCCGCCAAATAAAAAGAGATGGGTCCGCACGCTTGAAAAATCCAAAATGGTTCTGACCACCGTAATTTAAGCTTCCCCGGCATCTTCCCGAGACAGGAATTGAAGACAAGGACCAGCTGTCCCCGAACAAATTGCCATGCTTTCGGGCAATCCAACCATTTTTTCCGCCTAGGCTGCAGATCCTGCATCACCGCAAAACTATTCAGCCGCTCTTCATCCAATTCCTGCAAAATATCCAATCGATAAATCACAGAATACTCCGGAAGAAGCCGATCCACAATCAACATCCGCATACTCGGAATCACATGCTCCACCGGAGTGATTGCCTCCATGCCAAATGCCAACTTAAAAGGAGTCAACCCTATTGCTACTTTATAAGCTGTACGATAGGCCCATAAGGCGGAAGGAAGTTTCACATCCCAGTCCGTCCGATGCATATTCACCAACTTTGTTAAAATCCAAATCAATTGCTTATTAGTTGATTCTGCTTGCCCATTCACCTGAGGATAATATGGAGAAGATTTCTTGTGTAATACAAAATAAAACCGCAGCATTCTCTCCATCACCTTATTCAAAAAATGACTTCCCCTGTCACTAACCAACTCAATAGGGCAGCCATATCTAGAAAAGATATCCTTATATAAGCATCCCGCCACAAAAACTGCAGTGTTGTCTTTGAAAGGCCATGCCTCTGCCCATTTGGTAGCGTAATCCGTGGCTGTCAAGATATACTTATTTCCTGTGTAAGCTGCCACTGGTTTAAAAGGACCAACAAAATCCAAACCCCACTTTTGAAAAGGCTCCAAAGGCAGAACTGGCTGAAAAGGCATTCTGGACCGTTCGGTAGGTTGCCCCAACCGCTGACACACATCACACTGTTTCACATAATTTCTCGCATCCTGAAACAATGTGGGCCACCATAATCCAGATTGGAGAACCTTTCGAGCTGTGATTAATGCTGCAAAGTGACCTCCTGCAATACCAGTATGGACTTCCTCTAATACTGCTTCCTGCTCCTTTGGTAGCACACATCGGAGTAACACTTCTGTCACTGTACGATAATAAAGCTTCCCCATAATAATCTCAAAATTCCGGCTTCTGATAGCCATACGTTTCCTCTGATGGCTGGACAAGAAAGAAGGCATTTCGCCGCTATCGAGAAAGTGAAACATCTCCTCATACCATGTCCATGGAATGCTAGGAATAACCCTCGCCTGTTGCGGGACTGTGCTATCCTCTGCAGCTACTTCTGTTAGAAACACAGACGCAACCGAAAATTCATCAGCTACACTCGTCGGTGGCTCTCCGGAATCTAACCTAGATAGGTAGTCAGCCACCGCATGCTGGGCCCCTGGCTGATGTATGAACTCAAAGTCAAATTCTTACAGCAAAAGCACCCATCTGGCCAATCTTCTCGTCAAATTTTGTTGCCTTACCAGGTATAAAAGAGCCGAATGGTCCACATGGAAGAAAAAACGTCGGCCCAACAGATAGTGCCGGAATTTCTTCAGTGAATAAATCATCCCTAAACATTCCCTTTCAGTTACGGAATAATTTCTTTCTGCGGATGATAATCGTCTACTGGCATAATAAACAGGTCGGAACCATCCTTGACTTTGTTCCTGCATCAGCACACTGCCAATAGCTCGATCTGAAGCATCCACAAACACATGAAAATCCTCACCCCAATTTGGTGCCAGCATAATCGGAGCTTTGGATAGCTGCAGTTTAAATCTTCGAAAAGCCAAATCACATTCCTGTGTCCATTCAAAATCTATAGCATGAGCTGCCTGAGTAATCGGGATTGCCAAATGCGCAACAAACCGCAAATGCCTCCCATGCCATCAGGCTTGACCCAGGAAAATCTGACATTGCTTCTGGTTCCGCGGTGCAGGCGCTTCCATAATTGCGGCAATTTTATCCGGATCCACAGAAATACCATCTTCAGAAATGATATGCCCCAGTAACCTACCACTGCGGACAACAAATGCACACTTTAAAGGATTCAAACTGAATTTCACCTCTCTGCATTTCATAAAGCATAACCGTAATTGTTTCAAATGCTCCAATTGTGCTCCAAAAACACTGAGATCATCCAAAAAAATCCTCATAAAATCCATCAAATAAGGCCCAAATATTTGAAACATATCCCTTTGAAAAGTGGAAAGTGCATTCCGCAATCCAAACCACATTACTGTACAAGCAAATACTCCCCATGCGGTAATAAAAGCTGTTTTTGGCTGATCCCGCAATGCCATTCGGATTTGATGATATCCACTAAATCCATCCAAAAAAGTATACATCTCATGTCCTGCTACATCATCCAAAATGGAATCCAAAAACGGAAGAGGAAAAGGATCTGGAATAGTAGCTGCATTCAATTTCCGGTAATCCACACAAATTCGAATTTGCTTATTTTTCTTTGGTACGAGCACAATTGGAGAAATCCACTCCGGATTATCAATAGGGGTAATAAAACCCACTTCCAACAGGCGATCAATTTCCATCTTAACTTGCTTTGCCACATTCGGATTCATCCTGTCTGAGTGCTGCTTCACTGGCACCGCATCCGGTTTCAGATTGATCGTGTGCTGATAAAACTTAGGATCCAATCCCTGCATATCCGCATATTCCCATGCGAAAACATCCTTAAACTCTGTCAATAACTTGATCAAATCATCTCTAAAACTTGCCTCCAGCTGCTTATTAATGTATATGGGCTACGACTCCGCTTGCTCCCCAAGAAAAACCTTCTCTAATTCATCTTCCTTAATCCTTGTAATTTTTCCCATTTGCGCCTCAACCGTTCGTTCTTGCTGAATCACGTTGTCTAGAGTTTTTTGGAGCAAGGGATTGCGCATATGTACATACACATGCATGGTGCATCGAATAAAGGATTGCCCATTTTTCAGAGCCAGGTGGTTACGTGGGGCCCACATGTGTACAGGTAGGACAGGGTGTATATAGTGCATCGATTTTCACCGATACTAGTACCAGTGTGTTTTTTCTACAATAATGAGGGGTTGGTAGCACGTAAAACTTCTCGAGGAAGCTATCCGCGGGCCGACGACATGAGGTAAGCAGGTGCGTCAGATGGCATCTAGTGGCGTCAGGAGGGCGAACGGGGTCAATATTTGCACGTGGATGAATACGGACACAAAGTGGTGTTTTCTTGTGAGAGTTATGCAGAAAGGTCATCATTAGGACCACTTTTTGGGGCCACTTCACGCGGTTGCGAGACGCATTATTGAAAAGAAATGAGTGCCAGGTGTGCGCATGGATGCAGTAGGGTGACAACTATGCACTGCGAGGTCAGTTTTTGGCTTGTTCGGGGTCCGTTTGAGGTCATCTAAAAGGCCAAGGGTGCCCAACTAATAAAGCTAAGTGTGGGAACTGAAAAAACTGAGAGAAGACCAGAAAAAACGTGGAGAAGAGAGGAGGAACAGCTACAGGTGTGTTTTTGCTCATTTTGGAGCCTATTTTGGCCGAAAACTGCTCATCCGAGGTCGGATTTTTTGAGCACTTTGACATTGTAGACTGGGGTTTTGGGCCGTTCCGGACGCGATAGTGCTGTCCATTTTGCCAAATTCCTCACTCTTTTCCTGCTGTTTTTCTTTGTAAGTTTCTCCTATGAGCGAAGTTTCTGCTCTAGTTTGTGATTGTAACTGGCTTATTTTACCCATATTGTGTGAGCTATTTGCCCCATTGGTGTTGGCCCAAGCTCATTGTATCTAAACATCAGAAATTCTCCTCTTTTGAGCTGAGTTTTTTGGGTGTGTGTGTGTGTGTGTGTGTGTGTCTGTGTGGAGTGGGCAAGTGGATAGTCTCTCTCCTCTCACTCCAGAGGTGTGTTCCCTGTCTCGGCCAGGTGTGTTGTGTAAGCCGAGTGGTGCCCCATAGTGTGTGTGTGTATCTTCCCAAGAGTGTGTGTCGGGTCGTTATAGAGGCGCTGTGTGTGTTTCCATTCCGCTCACATTCTTTTGGCGTCCCCACGGAGGATCTTCTTCGAGTACCTTCTGCTTCGAGCTTCGAGCTTCGGGATTACAGGTTGCAGGTTGCAGATTATAGGTTACAGGGACAGGTACAGGTACAGGTGATTCACACAGGTACAGGTAGCTGGAGTATAGTGATATACTAGCAGTGATGTCACTTGCAGTTGTTGTGGGTATGCATCACTTGGCGCCTCTTTGAGCACATTGTCTGCTGGATTGTACGTTACTTGTGGAAACTGCCATTGTACGCATTTTTGGAGCCATACTTGGTTGTATTTGGCAGTCCCAGCCATTTTTGAGACTTGGTCTGGAAGATAGTCATTTCTGAGACTTGACTATATGCGATTTGCATTAGCCTTTGTGTGAAGGTCGATAGCGTGAGGTTTTATTGAGCTGGGGGATTCTCAAATGTGGAGATCCTTTCGGTGATATAGGTAGCTGGAGCACCCTTTTTGTGACCTCGCCATAGGCTATGTACTAGTGAGTCCTACTTGATGCTCGGGTTCTATTGTTGACAGTTTATGCATACATAGACAGTCTATATTTTGGGTTCCTACTGCTCTACTTCTGGGGAAACTCTGTCGAAATTTTCCCAAGTTATGATGGCTGGTTTTTTGGTATTTTGAGCCATTTATGCTGTTATGCTGCTGAAATTTTGGCAAAATCAGAGGTTGAGTCAGGTGTGCCTTCTTGGGAGCTTCATGGTTGGCTTTAATGGATGATCAAAATGGCCCTCAGTTCACTCCTTTTTATTTAACTCAAAGAATTCAGATTAATGTTCATGTGTCCAGGAAGATCTTTTTCCAGCAGCGCATAGTCTTTATGTTTGGGCCAAGAAGATTGAGAGAGATCCTGGAATGTCCTTTGCCTGTTGTAATTCCAATGATCAACTATGAAAACTCATTTGATGTGCATGTGTTTATCCTTATCTAAAGCTGAGCTCCATTGAAGTTTCTAGGGATTGGGTAGTGAAAAGTTTTGGGTTCTTGCACGTGTGTTCGAAGGGGTTCTCAAAGCATCATAATTTGGGTAGCCATGGCTTTCTCTTATCCCGAGTTTCATGGAAGAAGTGATGAAGATGTGGAAGAATTTTTGGAAAAGATGGAGGTTGCCTGCATTAGCAACCAGATTCATGACCCTACGCAAATGTTACGCCTTCTCCAAATTTGTTTGAAGAGTGATGCACGAGTTTGGTCTAAAGCATTTGAAGAGGAGTGGCGTGTGGCTGATCCACCTGTAAGGTTGAGTTGGGACAATCTACGACATGGGTTGGAAGTGGAGTTTGTGAAGATAGAAGATCCTGACAAGGTGTGGCAAGAAGTACAGGCTTTGGTGCAAAAGGAAGGTGAGCCAGTAGATGCATACATACGTAAGTTTTCATTGACATGGGAGCGAATGTGCAAGGCTTTAGCACCACAGGTACCCCCGCCTGACATGATGAAGAAGGACAGGTTCTTGGCTGGTCTTTGGGAGAATATACGTTGGAGAGTGGAGCTAAAGAAGCCTAGGACATATGAAGATGCACTAGAGGTATCAAGGAACAAAGAGTGGAAGTTGAGGAAAATGAGCCAGTTAGGGGTGGAGTCTTTGCCCATGAGGTCTGAATTTCAACCTATAGAGTCTTTACAAGGTCGCATGTCAGGGGTTCATCACGAACCAGTGGTTCCTGTTACTACTAAGGTTATGCCAGCAGTGGTCACTACAGCAGTACAAGATGATGGGCTAAGGCAAGACATGAGGCAAATGGTAGATTTGATGAAGAATCTCAGCCTAAACATGCTAGGTCAAGTGGGAAATAATCGAGGTCGAGGGAGGTTTGCAAATCAGCCAGGAGGTGAAGAAAGGCCTAGGAATGGTGTTGGACAAAGCAATGGTAGGTTTTGGAGGCAGACGCCCACATGTTATAATTGTGGAGAGTTGGGTCACATCAGCCCGCAATGTGATAAGCCACCAAGGATGGGGGGAGACATGTATCCATTGCCAAGACAGGTGTTAACTAGGTCAAATGATTATGGCATCGAAATTAAGGGAGACGAAGGAACCAATGGACTGACCCAGGAGGAAAAAGGAAAGACAAAAGTGCTAAGTGTAGTCACCTTAGAGAAGGCATCAAAGCTAGAGGATACATTAGTGATGCCTATTGGGAAGAGGACCACAGCGGAAAAGGAAGGAAGAAGTGCCCCAGGTCCTAGTAAGAAGAAAGGAAAGAGCCATGAAGGCGAGGATGTCAAGGCCAAGAGGAAAAGGAGAGCTCGTCGAAAGTTTCATGTTTCAGATTTTCCACTAGGGGATGGGCAATTAAGCTATGACTTGAAGGGGATCTGATGAGCAGGAAGGCAGATGTTACTTTTGGGAAGCTTATAGAGATGGTGCCTAAGCTAAAGCGACAGTGGAAGAGGATGGTTAACCCAATGGAGAAAGAGCCAGAGAGAGGTTCAGTAAAGGTGTTGGAAATGGATGAGCTACCAGACATTTGTCCAATAGTAGATGTGTGGCATAAAAGGAAAAATTTGGGACAAGGTTATGTGGATGGCGGAGCCCAAATATGCGTCATAACACACTCATGCGTTGAGAAGATGGGTCTCATAGTGGCTGGGGTGTTAGGGTTTCGGATCAGATTGGCAAACCATCAAAAAGTAAAATGCTTGGGTGTTGTAAAGAGCTTAGAAGTGGAGGCATATGATGCAAAGGCAGTGGTTGATTTTCATGTGATGCCAGCAGGGTTGGGAGCATATCCTATTATACTGGGAAGACCATGGTTACGTGCAGTGGGAGCTGTTCAAGATTGGCGACATGGTACGATTAGCCTCTATGGAAAGACAGGTACCAAGAAGCTTTATAATATGGACACAAGGAAACGATTAGAGGAGCTTTATGAAGATGAGGATGAGTCTAGTGATGAAGACTCTTCCACGGTGACAGATGAGGACAGTGATAGCACTACCAGCAGTGATGAGGATGCTGATGTTGCATTTCTTTTGCTGGACAAAGAAATCTAGGAGATTGGTTTAGTTGCATTTGCGAATGAGGTTGAAGATGAAAGTGAAGGGCCTTATGAAGTGATTGAAGGGCTGATGCAAACCAAGGTTGATTTGTCAAAGAAGCAGGAATTAATGACGCAAAAGATTAGTGGAGACCTCTCAGCTATGGAGAAGGATATATATTTGCATATGCTGGCTAGTTTTCCTGATTTGTTCATTACTTCATATGAAGAGATCAGAGGGTTCAAGGGTGAAGAGATGCATATAGAGCTCAAAGAAGGTGCTAAGCCAGTGCGGCAAAGGCTAAGAAGGATGGGTCAAGAGAAAATGGAAGCCTTGCGGGTAGAGGTGGACAAGTTATTGAAGGCAGGGTTCATAGTTCCAGTGGAGACCACAGAATGGGTGAGTC
Source organism: Adiantum capillus-veneris (assembly GCF_014529385.1). NCBI lineage: Eukaryota > Viridiplantae > Streptophyta > Polypodiopsida > Polypodiales > Pteridaceae > Adiantum > Adiantum capillus-veneris. The sequence goes on from NC_140940.1 coordinate 36,471,568, forward strand.
CAGTTGTAGTCAGTCCAAAGAAGGATGGGAAGTGGAGAATTTGTGTGTATTTTAAACCCTTAAACGCAGCCACTAAGAAGAACCCATATCCTCTTCCATTCATCGATCAGATCTTGGATTCAGTGGCAGGTTATGAGAGGTACAGTGTGTGTGATGGTTTTTCAGGCTATTTTCAATTGAAGATTGCTCTTAAAGACCGCACAAAGACAACTTTTATTACGCCATGGGGCTGCTATTGCTACACAGTACTGCCATTTGGGTTGTCAAATGGACCTTCCTTTTATCAAGAGAGAGCAAATTGGGTGTTGGAACCATTCATTAGTAGTTGTGTTAAAGCTTTTATGGATGACTTCTGTGTCTATAGCAGTAGGGTTGATCACCATGAGAAGCTGCAGATGGTATTCGCTCGATATGATGAATGTGGAGGACAACTAAATCCAAAGAAATGTCATCTAGCACAGCCAAGGGTGAAGTTATTGGGCCATATGGTGTCAGGAAATGGCATTGAGGCTGATCCAGATAAGGTGAAGTCTATTATTCTTCTTCCATCACCTATGAGTATGAAGCAATTGGCAACCTTTATACACAAAGTGAATTACATGGCACGGTTTATTCCATTGTCTTCACATCTTCTTTATCCATTATAGCAAGTGGCAAAGCATGATCCATTGCAATGGGATGACAAGTGTGAAGAAGTGTTTCAAGAGGTGAAAGAGGTGTTAGGGGGGTTGTCAGCCATGCATGCTCCTGATTGGGAGAAAGTTTTTTATGTAAATCCATCAGTAGGGGATGATGCCATTGGAGCCATGCTATTGCAAAAGGGGAAGGGCAGCCATTATATGAGGCCAGTGTATTGTGCAAGCCGAGTGAAGTTGGTAGCGGAGAGAAAGTTCTCGGAAGTAGAGCTAGTGATGGCCAGTGTAATATTTGCTTGTCGACGATTTCGTCATTACTTGCTACCACGGCCTTTTGTTTTCTTGACAAGTTATACCTTTTTGCCACAGTTAATTAATGGTACTAACATGTCAAATGTGGTGAAGAAATGGGTAATTGAGCTGCAAGAGTTTGAGTTCTCTTTTCTAGTGGAAGATAGTACAAGGGCTACCCTAGCTGATTTGTTGACCTACAAGGAGAATCCCCTTATTGTTAAGGAAGAGGTGGTGAGAAAGGTAGTTGAAGAAGTGCCACAGATCAGCAGTGCACATGTGTTGTTCTTTGATGGTTCATACAGAAAGAGCCACGATGCAGCTTCAGGGGGTATAGCACTTTATGATCTAGAGGGGAAGCTAGTATGCAAGAGAGGGTTCAAATTGGATGCGCATAGTAACAATGAGGCTGAATATGCTACATTGGAATCCGGATTACACATTTGTTTGAAGCATGGGGTTCGAAGGTTGAGCATAAAAGGTGATGCCTTGTTAGTGGTGAAGCAAGTGCTGGGTGTGTGGAAGAGCAAGAACACCTCATTGAAGGAAATGTGCTTTAGAATTAAAGGCCTGTTAAAAAAGTTTGAAGCATGGAGCATCAGACACATTGAACGTGCTCTAAATGGAGAGGCACATGAAGCAGCTCAAGGCATGATTGGGGAGCTATTCGTGTTGAGGACCAATTTACCTCTTTATCATGGCCGGGAAAGTTTGGCTCAAGAAGAGGAGTTTTTGCTAACAGGAATCATTCCAAAGGAGATTCAGAAGTCTAAGAAGTATAGCTTTGTGCGTAGAGAATACAGGTACAAATTGATTGGTGATGTCTTATACATGAAAGGGGTTGATCTCGTGTTGAGACGTGTACCTTGGCGGGAGGAGCTTTACAGAGTGTTGGAAGAGAATCATAAAGGCGCATGTGGTGGCCATTTTTCTCTAACGATCACCTTGCATAAGATTTTGCAAGAGGGGTATGTATGGCCTAGTTTGCACAAGGATGTTCACCATTGGTGTAGGTCTTGCAATAGGTGTCAAGCATTTGGGAAGAGAGTGTTGAAGCCAGAGCTACGAAAAACCATTATGGCGTTTGATGTGTTTGAAAAGTGGGGGATTGATGCAATAGGCCCGTTACCTATCACAAGCAGGGGCAAAAGCTATATCTTGACGACAGTGGACTATCTCTCTAGATGGGCAGAGGCTATAGCAGTAAAAGAGATCACTGCAAAGGATGTGGCAAAATTTGTGTATGATGAAATATGTTGCAAGTTCGGGGTGCCATTAGAGCTACTTTCAGATAAGGGGCCAGGATTTAGAGCTAAACTGCTAGACTTCTTATGCACAAAGATGAAGATTAGGCACCAGAATACCACTCCTTATTACCCGCAGTGTAATGGCTTAAATGAAAGATTCAATGGTGAGTTGGTACAAATTCTTTCTAAAGTGACAGAGCACCAAGGAAAGAATTGGGATTTGGAATTGCCTAGTGCATTATGGGCTTACCGTACTTCGGTGAAGACAGGTACTGGGTTTACTCCATTTCATTTGGTGTATGGAAAGGAAGCACTATTGCCTGTGGAGGTAGAGTTGCCTGCGGTCAAGATGTTAGAGAAGTTGCTTGGGCCGCCTAGTGATGCATTCAAAGAGAGGCTCTTGCAGTTACAAGAGGTCCACTTGGATAGGATGAGCGCATTGGAGCATTATGGGCAGATGCAGGATAAGGCTTTGGCAAAGATAAATGAACAGGTCAAAAGTAAGGGTATCAAGAAACATGACTTGGTTTTGCGCTACAACAGTAAGCTGGACAACACCTTCCAAAAAAAGTTTTAAATTAAGTGGGAAGGCCCTTTCAAGGTAGTGGAGTGTTTTCCAAATGGCACATATCAGCTGGCTAACCTCGATGGTGTTCTACATAAGTCAAGGGTAAATGGTTGCGTCTTAAATTGTATCATGCTAGATTGATGATGGTGGAGCAAGATGAGCTGTCTGTGGATCAAGCAGTGTTGGTGAGGGATGAGGAGACCTGTGATGCGGTGAGTCTCATATCTCTCTTTGCTGCTGCTGATCATGAATTATCTAGCAGGCTAGGGGATGGGCAAATTATGTCAGGAGTTTTTTGGAGCAAGGGATTGCGCATATGTACATACACATGCATGGTGCATCGAATAAAGGATTGCCCATTTTTCAGAGCCAGGTGGTTACGTGGGGCCCACATGTGTACAGGTAGGACAGGGTGTATATAGTGCATCGATTTTCACCGATACTAGTACCAGTGTGTTTTTTCTACAATAATGAGGGGTTGGTAGCACGTAAAACTTCTCGAGGAAGCTATCCGCGGGCCGACGACATGAGGTAAGTAGGTGCGTCAGATGGCATCTAGTGGCGTCGGGAGGGCGAACGGGGTCAATATTTGCACGTGGATGAATACGGACACAAAGTGGTGTTTTCTTGTGAGAGTTATACAGAAAGGTCATCATTAGGACCACTTTCTGGGGCCACTTCACGTGGTTGCGAGACGCATTATTGAAAAGAAATGAGTGCCAGGTGTGCGCATGGATGCAGCAGGGTGACAACTATGCACTGCGAGGTCAGTTTTTGGCTTGTTCGGGGTCCGTTTGAGGTCATCTAAAAGGCCAAGGGTGCCCAACTAATAAAGCTAAGTGTGGGAACTGAAAAAACTGAGAGAAGACCAGAAAAAACGTGGAGAAGAGAGGAGGAACAGCCGCAGGTGTGTTTTTGCTCATTTTGGAGCCTATTTTGACCGAAAACTGCTCATCTGAGGTCGGATTTGAGCACTTTGACATTGTAGACTGGGATTTTGGGCCGTTCCGGATGCGATGGTGCTGTCCATTTTGCCAAATTCCTCACTCTTTTTCTGCTGTTTTTCTGTGTAAGTTTCTCCTATGAGCGAAGTTTCTGCTCTAGTTTGTGATTGTAACTGGCTTATTTTACCCATATTGTGTGAGCTATTTGCCCCATTGGTGTTGGCCCAAGCTCAATTGTATCTAAACATCAGAAATTCTCCTCTTTTGAGCTGAGTTTTTTGGGGGTGTGTGTGTGTGTGTGTGTGTCTGTGTGGAGTGGGCAAGTGGATAGTCTCTCTCCTCTCACTCCAGAGGTGTGTTCCCTGTCTCGGCCAGGTGTGTTGTGTAAGCCGAGTGGTGCCCCATAGTGTGTGTGTGTGTGTATCTTCTCAAGAGTGTGTGTCGGGTCATTATAGAGGCGCTGTGTGTGTTTCCATTCCGCTCACAACGTCCTCCAATGATTCAGGACTCGGAAGCACCTGTTGTTGCTCCCCTATTCCTCCTGGAGTTCCGGAAACCCCCACCGAATTCCCTTTTGGAATCAGAGAAATATCCGCAAGGTATAGAGAAACCAAATCCGGGTTAGCTTTGAGAAATTGTTCCTCTTCATCCTCTTCTAATCTTTCCACCATATTAACTGTCTCAGCTATCACCGGCCATGCTGCCTGAACTGGTTGTTGGCATGTTCCCAGCATCACCCGCACTTTTCTTTTACCCTTCTTTACTATAAGCATATTTGCTTCCCAATTATGCTTTACCCTTGCTTGTTGTAACCAAGGTCTTCCCAAGATAATGTGATAATCCTGATTATGATCTTCAATATTCAGAACTACTAAGGAAACAACAAAGGATAAGCCCGCCACATCTAAAACAATGCCCCGAAGTAAACCCACCGGTTGCACTCTTCTTTGATCTGCCATGCGGACTACAAAGGGTGCAGGCTCCCAATCACTGAGAACAAAACGCTCACGCGCTGCTTGGGTGATAATGTTTATCCCCGCTCCTCCATCCAAGAGTACCTTGTCAATGTATGTGCCATGGTATCGAACTGAAAGCTCCGGAATTCGGGTATCTGTGATTCTATTCACCAGCAACGGGACTGAATCATCATCCTCACTTTCAACCTTCCCAATGGTGATTTCCCGCGGCTTAGTGGCTGATTGTCGCAGCAATGCATTATGGAAATTCGGGACTAATTTCAGCAATGAACCCAGAGGTACTTGAATTGGTGACATAAGAACCTCTTTCCAAACTGAATTCCACTCCTCCTGTTCTTTAATATCGTCCTTATTTCCATCTTTTCCTTTCTTTATTTCCAGACCCACAGTCAATGGCATAGTCAATGTCGATGGGCCTGCTGTCTTCACTGATGGTGCGGATTGTGGCAACCAAGACACAGTCTTTTTCCGCACTTCTTCTTGAACCGTCCAATCCGGAATTTTCACATCGGGAGTTGGAACCACACTTTTACCCGATCGCGTGATTAATGAAACCACTGGGTCAGACTCCTCCAGTCCTTCAATCTAAACCATAGCCACACTAGGATGTTTCCCTGCAGCGCGTTCCTGCTTTTTTCGATCGTATTCCATAGCTTCAGTACACTCAGATCGCCAATGTCCATCCCCCAAACAGAAAAGGCATGTCTTGGGGCGATTAAGATCTCGGCCACCTCTTCCGTGACCTCGTCCTCCTCCTTGACCCCGTCCTCCTGCTTGACCTTGCACAGGCGTCTCTGATGTATGAGCATGAGCCATCGCCACAGCAGGCTCTTGTCCCTGCCCTATTTGTGGTTGTTTCCAAGTAGAAGAGTCCCCTTGACTCCGACGACCCCGGCCATTGAAATAACATTCCACTGTATTATGAGTATTGGTCGTGCAAATCGCACACCACTTCTGATTCATTGCACATTCCTGAGCAGCATGGCCCAGATTCCGACATTGGGTACTCCATATTTCCTTCAGACTTATAGCCACTGTAGCCGATTCCGTCGATCCGGATGATACACCTTTCTCGTGACACTGGGATTTTTTTCGCGGTGTCTCCTCCGATTCTTTCCCCGAATCGCTGTTGCCTGAGTCCGAGGAATCAGTTACTGCGGATTTCGACTCCGAACTATCACTGCCACTGTCCTGTGACTTCCGATGAGATTTCTTCCTGTCTTTCTTCTTTGACTTCTTTGGATATTCCGTATCCTCTAAAGCCTCTCCTGCTACTACAGCCCTAGCCATTATAGTATCCACTGGAGTAGTTACCTTATCCACTGTTGCCATAGCCGTTCTAAGATCCTTATTGAGCCCCCGCAAAAAATAATCATTCAGCACTTCGGCTGCCGGCCTTTGTGCCTGAGGTACCCTGTGCAAAAGCATCCGAAATTTTGCAGCGTAATCCTCCATTGGCAATGACTTCTGCCGGAGCGTTCGAAGCTTCTCCAAATGTTGAGGGGCTGTCTTTTCCATTCAAAACCTTCGTAGAAACACTATGGATCCGTCAGCATACGTCTGGAAATGGTCATCAGGGTATTCAGACAACCATTTCGTAGCTTTCCCTGAGAGTGTAGATTCAAACACTGATTGTTGATGGAGAGGAATCACCACCCCAGGATGATTCAATCCATAAGCTTTATTGAATTGGCGCAAATGTGCATCAGGGTATTCACTCGAAAGACCTCCAAATCGACTATACTTAATCTGAGGATGAGCCATCACCCCTTGCCCAACTGTTCCTCCTCCTCTCGGAAAAAGTTGACGAGCACTAAGAGATGGAGACAGTGGCGGAGATACCCCCGGACTGCTTACCGGAGATGGTGGTGGAGCAACTTGTGAGGGTGAGTGTGAACGTACGACAGGAGGACATGACTGACTGCGCGGAGTGCGTCTCGCTCGCCGCAGCTGCCGACCACGCACCGGGCTTGGTGATGGAGATACAGATTCTTCAATCTGCGGTGAAGAAAAAACAAATTCATCTGAACCGCCTCTCCTCCGTCGTCTTCCTAGAATTGGAACCACAGGGTCAGGCGGACCCTGCGACCTAGTGCGCATGCATATTCATTGCAAGCTGTCCATCACGCATCGTGGTCGCCAGATGTAATGACTATTGCCCGCACTGGAGCAATAGGCATTACGGGAATGATAACCCGCAACTACATTATATGAATATCAACATATAGAATGACAAGAGAAGGAAGTACACAGTACACAGGCACATAACACCTCTTGATTCATTCATGTATATCCGAGACTCAAAGTTACAACAGTAGATGCCATGAATATCATAGAGATTGGTTAAGTTACATCAAAAGACAGGTATGCCCGTCCATATACAACCGTTGCTCCAGCGCAGATCGGGAATGGTACACACACTCCTGTCCCATGATATCCCATGAAGAACTACCGCTACGGCCACCGCATACCGCATGACTCCTGATCCGCAGCGTCCAGACCTCCGCAGGATCGCATGTGCGGCTAATGTCGTAACAGCCGCGAGCGCTATTTGACGCTTTGTGTGTCTGATGCCGTATATGAAGTTTAGTGCCGCTTCGGATCACCGTATGGCCATGTGAGCTATATACACTTGTCGAGCATGTCGAGATGCTCCTACCCATGAGTTTTGGTAGCATTTGAGTGCCTTTCCGTCGATTTCCCATTTGGTGGCCTCTTGCGGACTCTAGGAATTAGGGTTTTTTCCGATGGTTTTCTATTGCCTTTGGTCATCCAAAAGTGGTCTCCTATGCTAGGGTAAGCCGCCGATGAAGTCTCATTGCTTTTGGGTTAGCCGTTAGGTGGTCACTTCTACCTGTAGGTTTCTACTGCCCGCTTTCTGTGTGAACCCTGCGCTAGTTTTCACGACAAAACAACAAACATGGGCGAAAAGCTCAAGGTGGTGAACCTACCTCTCATGTTTGGAGCCTGTCGGGTAGTCGTGCGCGTCGTAGAAGGGCTGTTGGAACTTCCGTTCGCTCTAGGTGGCAGAAGATCTCTCTCAAAAGTTAATAGTAGAAATGAGCTTAAAATGAAGTGAAAATTTTTTATCATGGGGTCCCCCAACCACTTTTCATGAAATTTAACATGTGCTCCCAACTTCTTGCGAGATGCGATTTCGGCTCAAAATTTCTTGATTTGGACTCCATTTACCCAGCTTACGAGAAATTTGACATTTCGGTCAAAATCTGGCCAAATCACGCTTTCCGCTCCATTCACATAATTGCACCCCCATTGTACCATAGGTTGTCCTATAGTCACTGATCATCCCCATATTTTTTGTTTTTCATTACGACCGTTTTTTACCTGCTTTTTGTATTTTTGAAGTTTTTCTGCCAAAAATTAGTAAAATTAAAAGGAAAATAGCAAATTAAACCCAGAAAATCTCCAGAAATTGATTAAAAAATCATCACAAAACACTATATACACTCACATGCAATTTTTATGGCCTGATTTCCTTTTTTTGTCAATATTTTGTCCGAAAAATGGCTATTTTTACTTATATACACACACCTAGGGGCTTGATTTGGCGTTTGGCCCAATATACTTGTAGATTCATGTTGTATAAGGGCATATGTACTTGGGTTAGTCTAGAAAATTTTGCAATCAAATGACAACTCTTAAAAATAGTCGAAAAACATACCCTTTTTTGCTCTTTTTGCCGTTGGGTCCGCATTTGAAAATGCCTCCCCCCCTCCTAGCCGGAGTCCTCCCAGACGACAAGGAATCGCCTCGGAGTATGTGCCGTGCATGGGTTGAAAAAAATGTGCTAATGCTTGGCCGTGTAATGTGGCCCTACATGATGCGTACTCAGTCAATGCATGAAAAAATGAATGTTGTGCAAGAGGAGGGTAAAAGCAAGATACTTATTGGCATTCGCCGTCGAGGTTTTTTGTTTGTTGTTGATTTTGTCGGCAGATTTTCTTTGCAAGCAAAAGCTGTAGCTCTACCGCTCTCTGTTTGATCGTCTTTCTTGCAAAAGTCACTTGCTTTGCTGCTACTGTCGATATGGCCATAGCCGTCTCCTTGGAGAGAACTGTCGAGTTGGAATTGGCCATATTCCTCGTCTCTTTTGCTTTCCATTTGTAGCTTTTCTTTTCCGGTTTTTGTAGGTGTATTGCTACTTCCTCGGTTGTCATTGTTTTGTTGCTGATTGGCACCCATATATATCGGTTTGCCAGTTTCATATGTTGTGTGTGTCTATAGGTCGATGTTGCTTGTACTGAAGGAAGTTCCTTTTGCTTCGGTTTTGGGATCCAAATGCGAGTCACATTTAAGTTGTTGCTGAGCATTTTCTTTGGGATCCATATTTGTTTTATTCCTTTGGTTTTTGGTTGAACTGGCTGCTTCTGTTGACTTCTTATGTTGTATTGTGGTTTGTCTGCCATGTCACCTCTATCCTTCCGCACCCATACTTGTTTGTCGCGTGTTGCTAACCTTGATTTTTTCACTGCGATCGATGACTTTTTATGCTTGTAGTGAACATGGTTGGTAGTTCCCTGTTTGTTAGTCATGGGTATCGTGTTGTTCTTTAGTGGCACCCATCCTTTTGGTTCTTTATCCAGTGATTGTGTTGCTGGCAGCTGATTCTTCCGTGGTTGCTGAGCAAAGGCTATCACCTATTGTTTCTGTGCATGCTGAATTTTTTCTTCAACCGCATTCCAATTTATCTGCACATTATACTCTTTTTTCCAAGGTTGTCCCAACAACATGGGGTGTTGTGTGCTTTCATCCTCGACCACATAAAACTTGTGTAGGTAAATATATTGATGTATTTATACATGCAATATAATCCAGCCCAATGTTTTCAGCGAATGTGATGTACTACTTTTCAGTACTTGTGGAGTAGGATGTAGTTGTCCTGTGGGCTTGAGCTGTTTGTATAATCTGTAAGAGATCAAATTTGCTTGAGCTCCAAAATCAAGCAATGCCGTCGATTCAACTTGATTGCTACCCACTTTGACTACAATTATTGGCTCCACTGTGTCTTCATCAAAATTCGTTAGTCGAATGGAATTTATTCGCAACGGTGATCCACATTGTTGTTGCTGTCGTAGAAGCCTTCTTTTGGCAATGCGTTCTTTTGCTTCAGCTTGGGCTTCTTCCCGTACCCTCTGTTTCTCCTTCATCCGTTGTTTTTCTTGATGGATTTGTTGAAGCATATCCTGTGTTAGTGGTAAATGATATTTCTTTAATCGACACCCACTAATCCAATTTGGCATTTCTTCACCTGCTAATGTAGCAAGCTTGACAGCTCCACTTTGTGATGGGTCACTAATCACAAAGGGTCCCATCCCTCGCTTTTTAAGTTTCTTGGCATGTTGTTTCAAGGTATAAACAAGTACATAATCACCTGTTTTGAACTCTTTCGTGCGCACATGCTTGTCAAAAAACTCTTTTTGTCTTCTCTTTTTAGCATAGATCGAAGCTAAAGCTCTCAAGTGAACTTCATCTAGCTTTTCAAGATCATATATTCTTGAAGAGAGCTCATGCCCTGTCCATTCTAAGCTTTTCGCTACTCGTAGATTTGGAGTTAAAAACTCTATGGGTAATCTAGCATTTAGTCCAAACACCATGTTGTACGGTGTTGTTCCTATTGATGTTTTGTAAGCTACCCTGTATGCCCATAGTGTTGAGTGTAGCTGCTGATCCCAGTCTGTTCTTGACTCTGATACAATTTTAGTCCGCACCATGCATAGTGTTTTATTTGTAGCCTCAGATTGTCCATTTTCCTGTGGATGATATGGAGCAGATTTTCTATGTATGACCATAAATTCCTCTAGCATGTATTCAATGACTTCATTAAGAAAATGTGTTCCTCGATCATTGACAATTTCTATTGGTAATCCGTATCGTACAAAGACATTCTCATACAAAAATTGTGCAGCGGTTCGTGCGTCTGCTTTTTGTGATGCCTTGGCTTCCGCCCATTTTGTGAGATAGTCCGTAGCCACAATGATATATTGGGTATGGGTGCGATATGCAGGGGGTGAAATAGGCCCCACAAAATCAATGCCCCATTTTGCAAATTCCCTTGCTCCCATCATTGGACGTAGTGGCATCTCATCTCTCTTTATCGACACCTTGGTGCGCTGACATGCGTCACAATGCTTTACAAACTCCTCAACATCCATATGCAATGTAGGCCACCACATTCCTACGGCTAAGACAATTTTTTCCGTCTTATCGCCTGAAAAATGGCCTCCACTTATGCCTCCATGTGCGTGTTCTAGAATCAGTAGGTATTCACTTTCACTTGCACAGATTCTAAGTTGATTGTCCTTTCCTCGCTTATAGAGTTGGTTCCCAATTAAATTATAGTCGCGAGCCTCCAGCTCTATAGCCCTTTTCCGTGCTTTTGTTATGTTTTCAGGAAACGTCCTTGTGGTTAATAAATCATTGATATATTGACTCCATGCAGGTGCAATGTTTACCTAAAACAATGTCGCGTGATCCACTGGTTGTTTGGCACTACATATAGTACAATTGTTAATATAAGGATGTGTGTCAGCATACATAGTTGTCCAATAAACCCCTAATTGTTTCAGTCTCTGGTGTGTTTTCATTGTTGAACAATGAAATGCACAATCCTGGACATGTGCTTCTTCAAGATAACACTCAAACTCCTCCGGATTTATACATAATCGTAGAATCTTGTCCGAAGCTAGATGATACAGTCGTCCTGCAATCAACTGGAAGTTTTTTGTTTGTTGTTTGGACATGTCTTCCTTGTTATCAAATCTACCTCCAAAGGAAATAATGCTAACAATTTCCTGAGACCATTTGGGTATCATTTCAATATTGAAAAGATAAGCATCTGGTATGTCATCATCTACTCCTTCAGGAGCTTCCTCATTTTGCAGTCTTGAAAGATCAGCCCGCAGATGAGTTTTACCCTTTTTGACCACCACTGTGAAATCAAACTCTAGCAATATAATAAACGAGCGTACAATTCTCTCGGTATTGCATGGTTTATTTACCAGATACAAAAGACCTTGATGATCTCTGAAGAACACAAATTTTTTTGCAAGCAAATAATGCCAAAATTTCTTTACACCATAAATCATTCCTAACCCCTCTCTTTCAGTGGTTGTGTAGTTCTTTTCTGCACTGTTTAATTGTCGGCTTGCATAACAAACTGGGAAATCCATTGTTCCGTCTCCAAGTTGAGCCAGAATACTCCCAATTGCATATGCAGAAGCATCCATGTGAACATGGAATATCTTTTCCCAATCTGGTGCCTTAAGTACAGGTGTTGATGCAAGGTTGTCGTTCAGCTTTTGGAATGAAGTTTCACACTCCTCAGTCCAGTCGAAACTGACTAACAAACGATACAGAGGTTGTGCAATAACTGCATACATATATATGAATCTTCGATCATATCCGCAGTGTCCCATGAAGGATTGCACTTGTTTCACATTAGTAGGCTTGGGTAGGTCTACTATGACTTTGATTTTATATAGGTCAGTGGTTATGCCATTTATTGAGACAATGTGTCCTAAGATGCGGCCTTGCCTAACCATAAAAATGCACTTTTCCGGGTTAAGACAGATTTGATATGTTCTGCACTTCTCAAATGCGTTTTGTAAATGGTCAATATGTTCTTCTCGTAGAAGAGAGTGTACACAAAGATCATCCATGTATATTTCTAAGAATAGTCTCAGGTATTCTTTGAACGCATGAGTCATTACCCTCTGAAAGGTAGTTGGGGCATTAGTTAAGCCAAAAAGGCATAACTCTATACGCACATATTTCCCATTCCGTGGCAAACCCTGTTGTGTGTTGATCCTCTATTGCAATTGCCAGTTGGTTATACCCTGAAAACCCATTTAGAAAGGAATAAGCCCGTTTCCCGGCCACCCTCTCAAGTAGATGTTCTGTGATCGGCAAGGGATAATTATCCCTTATGGTGGCTGCATTTACCTTTTTGAGGTTCACACACACTCACGGTTTTCCGTTCTTTTAGGGGACAACCACAATGGGTGACACCCAATCTGTATGCTCGATTTCATAGATGAATTCAGCATCCATGAGTTTGTCAATCTCCTCTTTGATTCGTTTAGCAAATGTGTCATTATATGTGTAAGGACGTTGTTTGCTAGGTTTGGCATCTGATTTCAAAGGAATTGTATGTTGGCATATCGATGGATCAACTCCTTTGAGGTCTTTGTAGGACCATGCAAACACATTTTTATACTTCTTGAGAAGTTGTGTTAGCCGTTCTTCTTCCTCAGGCTCTAAATCAGTTGCTATATAGACCGGTTGAGGCTTTTCCCCTGGTTCAACGAGGTCTATCCGTTTTGCATTTTCCGGCCCATCGTAAGATTCGTGGTTCATTCTTTCCCTGACTGGTGGTGTCATTATGATTTTTCTGTCCTGGATGGTGAATTTCCATAGTGGGATGGTACATTCATGTTTCCTTTTTCTGACTCCTCCTTACCATCACTTTCTTCTCTCAGTAGTCCATACCTCTCGTAAAGACCGTTTTAGTTCTTGGTATTTCTTTTTACGCTCCAATTTGGTCCACTCTGGGTCTTTTGTTTTTTCCTGTTTTGATTTTTGAGATTTGTTTGATTTTGTTTCTGTTTTAGCTTTCCGTACTTGTTTTATTTCCTCTTGCGTCCGTTCTCTTCGCACTCTCAAGAATCTTCATGATATTTGGTCTTTTACATAATCCTCTGCTTTGACAAGCATTAGATAGTGATTTTTATATTTTATCCTGGGCATCAGGTTCTCTCTTATTTTTTTTTCTGCTCGTTTTCTCCTATAGCGTTCCTGGCGTCTAGGGTGCTGATTAGCAAAATCATAAAACTTGATATTCTCTGTTTTCTCCCCACGCTCGCTTGAGCTGTCTGAACACTCGTTATCTGCATTGTTATTTACCTCCAGATGCTCAGAGGAGTTATAAAACTCTTCTTGTTCTGGTGGTTCTACAATCTCATCTCCTCCTCGTATAAGGCTTACCATCTAATAGGGTAGCACATCATAGCCATCCTTATCGCAAAATTTTGTCATTGGGCTATTTGTAATGGTACAGACATCCAATGTTGTTAGTATGTGTTCCCATCCCAGAGGTTCTAAGACATCTTCAGGAAAAGGTTCCGGAATATAATCCTTGTCCTCAATAGCTCTTTCTAAGATACATTCCTCTCCTTTTAAGCTCCCACAATGTGAAGCTCTGCATATCCATAGATCTTTTTGTTTCCCTAACCATGCTGGGAGTTCGGACCCTACCAATGTAGATGAATCAAACTCTTCCACTGGTGTTTGGTTCACATCTTTGTAACTATGGTCTTTTAGGTGTATTTTGGTTGTAGTCTTGCCATGTCTGAGGTATATGTGGTCGTAACCCCAATCATGGACCATCTTTAATTGTCTCATGAACGGTCTTCCCAAGATGATCTCGTAATTGTTTTTTTTGTCGAAATCGACTATCGCAAATGTATGCTCATACTCGATTCCGCACGAGGTGACAATTACTTTTTCTAAGAGTCCTAGAGGCTTTTCCATGAACCCGTCTGCCAATTGCAATTTCATTCTGGTAGCTCTCAAAGCCGATTTTCCCCATTTTTTCCAGATTTCTTTGGTGGCGATAGCGACTCCTACTCCACTGTCAGAATAGCTTTGGAAACTACTCCTTGGAATTCTACTGGTAGCGTGGTGTTTCCATCTTCTCCCTCGCAATATTCTCCAACCTTGTTTAAAGGTACTAGCCTAGTGTTTAGTTGAGGCTTGTCCAATTATTTGATCCCTCCTTGAAGCTTCGAGTTGGGGTCTTTCACTCCAAATTTTTCTAAGAATTTGCCTACGGTGGTCCACATGTTTGGCCGTAGCCTTAGGAGTTCGGCTAATGTGATTGTGCATGCCACAGGGGTGGACAGTAACTCAATCAACCCTTGTGAATCCATTACTTTATTAGAAGAAAGTCTTTGAGATGGGATTGCTCTCACCTCAAACTTGGCTTCATACTCTCCTAGGTAAGAGGGTAGAGTTTTCAGCGAGTCTGGTTGACAGTGGCCCGAACTAATTGATCCCTGGTCTCCTCCTTGTGAATGTATATTAAAGTTCATTTGTGATCTTGCCTCAAATTCTTCAATATGAGGTACGATCTTATTTTTCTCTTTTCTCGTGCTATTCATGTGGTAACTCACCCTGTTAGCTTCGTTGGCATCACGGATTTGCTTCCACAGGTCATCGAGACCATTACAATCCTTACCCATTTCTACCAATGCTTTAGACTGGAATCTATCACTTGCCTCATCTATTGTGTTTGGCACTATGATAGGATCTCCCGTAGACTCAGAGGCAGTCATGAGTCCCTCCTTCATTTCTACTTGTTTTTCTAAAGTTGGTTTGATAGAGGTTGAAGCTGGTACTTCATGCCAACTTGCAGGTTTACCAAGCGGGTTTTCTATCAAGGATTGAGTTGTTTAAATCATCTTTTTACACATTTCCAACCTCTGTTTTTCTATTTCAGCATATTGATAAGTTATCCATCTTTGCTCTTGGGTTTGGTTGTTTTTGAGCATGGCTTTGTAGGCTTTTAAAAGTGTGTCTAACTGCTCATTTATCTTTTTTGCTAACACTGATCCTCCTGATATTGCACTTTTGGGTTCTGCTATTTCCTTGGGTGTTATGGTTGCCACAGTGTGTGAGCTTAGACTAGCTAGATCCTCTAACCACTCTAATCTATCCTTCATGTGTTTTAACTCCTTGGATAGAGCCATTTGCTCTTGTTCTCTCTTGGCTTTCATACGCGCCTTTCTAGCTTTCCAAGTGCTTCCCTGATTCTTCACTTCTGAACTTGGGGCATCGGTTTTTGGCTCCTCAATTATGGGTTCGTTCGTCATTCTTTGAGCTTGGGCTTGTGTCACTGCCTGAATAGGTATTATTGTTTCGTTTTCTGACTCTCCACTGGAAGGCACTGCTTCCAACATGTTCAAGGTAGTTTTTGCTCCTTTTTTCGGGTTCTTAGGGAAATCAGGAATCAAATGAGTAACTCCACACTCCGTGCAATATGCATTGACTCGAATGATTTCATCATGAGGACAGTCTCTTAGCCAATGGTCTCCACCACACTTGTAGTAGGGTCCTTTAGGCTGTTGAGGTGCTCCTTGAGCTCCTCTTTGTTGGTATGCATGTCTCTGCCCTCCCATGCCTCCGTTGGCTATGAACAACAATGTTCGTTCATCCAAGCTATATCTTCCTTCTCCTGCTACATGTGTATCTATTGGTGGTCCTGTACTTCTTATCATGCTCCATGGTTCTGGCATCGGAGGGTTCTTCCGGTGGATAATAGACATGATTTGCAGCATATCCATTGGGATCTTCGTAATATGCATGCATAGGCACCAAAGTCTTCTCTTCTGGTTCAGTTAACGATTGGTGTGTATCTTATGCCGAGTGATCATAATCCTGGTAGGGGTGGTTGTTGCCCCAACACTGGTTGTGGTCTTTCTACACCTACAGGTCCTGGTAGGTTGCCTTCTTGATACCTAGGCATCGGTGGAAGTTGAGGAGATGCTACCTGAGCTTGGGGAGCATAAGGTCTCTCTCTCACATATCCCTTGCTATAATAACATTCCTCCATCCCATGGTTTGTCCATTTTTGTTCAATAGCACACCACTTGGGCTGTTTAGCCAGTGGTTTGGCGTACATGTTAATCTTTTTTAGCACTTCCTCTACAAGCTGCTCTTGGCTTACAACTACTTCTTCTTTCGGTGTTGTCTTAGCGGACTTGCTTCCACTTTGTTGTTGTGAGGATGAATCATCATCAAGATCCTTCAAGGTAAAGAGCCTCCTTAGTTAACTCATTTAACGCCGTGCTCCTCTTCATATGCAAGTCCTTTTGGAGACCTACATTCCTCAGTCCTTTAATAAATATAAGCATAAGTCTGGACTGAGTTGGCAGTTCTTCCACAAGGCAGAACTTAACATATCTTTTGAGTCGTAGGCTGCCTTTCGCACAGATTCCCCATCTTTCTGTTTGAATTTATGGATTTGTGAGACTGTATTATTGGCTATCCCCCTTTCTGAGAATTCCTCAATAAACTCGTCAAACACCTCCTCCATAGACTCAAAGTCTCTACGCTCCACATAGTCAAACCAAGTAGCAGCATCATCCTCTAGGGTTAGTCCAAACCCTGCGAATTGGGTAGGGAAGTCTAACACCTCTTCAGCTCTAATTACAGGCACAAAGGCTGCTACATGATCCCTAGGATCTCTGTTTCCCGTGTATTTCTTGTTTACCCATTTTTACACTTGAGAAGGTCTAATTCTACGATGGTCTACAAATCTCATCATTGGATCTCCTCGTTCTAATCGATATACCTCCTCTGGCCTTCGGTAGTGGGCGGGTTCCTCTCCCAATGGTGCTCCTAAGCCGTAATTTCTAACAGTTCTTGCAAGAGATGGTTCATCTCTTAGAACTCGTTCTATGGGTGGTCTTCCAGGCTCTGTTGACCCTTGAGTTACTCTCTCCTTAATACCGTGAATAGAGTGGTGGTTCTTGTAAATCCCTTAGCCCTTGTGCGGCTTGATAACCATCTCGGTTTCGGTCATGTTCTAATGTTGCACTCTGTCGAAGCCATGCCTGCAATGATGGCTGAGTTGCTGTATTGGTTTTGGTAGTTGAACATCTGTGGTTGGGTAGAATGTGAGGTCGCATCATACTCCTCTGAAAATGGATTTGTCGACTTGCTAGGGGTGTAGGTGGCTCTTGGCACTTCTTTGGGGGCATATGTTGACGCTTCTGGAACTGTTGCCTTCTCTACCTCCTTTGGGAGAATATGTTTGTATTCTCGCCCGTACCTATCAACAAAAACGATATCCTTCCCCATAGCAGTTTCATAAGAGAATAAGTAAAGAACCTTGTCTTTGCTTAATTCGTTTGGGTAGGGTTCTTTGCAACGGAAGTAAGAGACTATTCCCTCACTCTCATGCTTGTAAACTCCCACATTCTCACTATAGGTTGAGACCCTGGTTGTTTCCTTATCATACATAAAAAATGCTCCAGGTCGATCAATGTTTGGTGGAGGTTCTTGAGTTTCTGAAACCATTTTCCCTTTTGCCACGTTATCTCCATATCTATTGTAATCCTCAGGGTTACTAAATATCAGATAGTGGTTCCCCTTTTCGTCTCGGAATCTATCTCCATCATCATAGACTCGAATTATCTCCAGTCTCTGAGCCGACCTTTCTTCAATACAAATAAACTAGGGATCCCCTCGAGTTGGTTCCTTCTAAGAATATTATAGTGAACTTGGAATCGTTCAAAGGATTTAGGGAGGTGCTTCCTCCTGGCATTGGTCCGTCATAGGTGAAACCTCCCGGCTGTTGACTACCCATCATGAAGAAGGATTTGTCTGATGAAGTGTCAGTATCACTACCCTCCTCAATAATCGGTGCTAGTGGATCCAACCCTGCCTGAGTTACACTCTCCTCGGTGGACACTGAGCTACCTTGGTCACCTGCCACCTTTTGATCTCTAAAAATGTGTCTTCCTGATCTTAAATTCATCAAACTTAGCAATACAACTTAACACAAATCCAACCACTCACCTGGTAAAGGATCAGTTTCCGCACAACTTTTTGCTTTGCCACTGAATATACCTGTACACAAGCGTTTAATTTCAGCAATCGAATCAAATCATTTAACCGCTAGAGGTGGTCTTAGTAATGATTGGTATAACTGGAGAGTTAACCTCAACCACTAGTGTATTTTATACACTTCTGATGTTCTGGATTAGGTCTGCTAATCTAGAACTGTACTTCCCTCCGATGTTGGTCAATGAAAAGTCCGAATTCAGTATTTGCTCCGTCCAAAAGGTCAAACAAGGTCCAAATTCACTTATGAATCACCCAATTCAGATGGAACCTTTCTCAGTCATTCAATATATCATGCAGATCATGCTCATGCAACCATCCTATGGTTTTGGTCTTAAAATAATTCCTTGGCACAATTTGGGTAAGATGTTTGGCAATATCTGTCTATCTGGCCTTATCCTGTCAAGATATGGTCAAATTTCCACTTTACACGTGAAAATAGGGTAAAAACTACCTTCTGAACACACTGGTCAACTCAAAATTTCAAAATTCCCACCAGATCAGCTTGTCTCTTGGCTTAAAATTTATTTTTTTCCTGACAGAAATGCTCCTGATGCTCTGCAACTCTCTTAGAAACACTCACAGCAACTTTTGAACTTCACTTCAGCTTTCAAATACTCTTTTGCGTCTTTTACAACCTTGTGATGAACATAACAGCAAGTATAACATGCATGAAGTTCTCTAGATCATAAATCATGATGTCCTACTTACCTTACTCCTACTCATCATGTGAAATGGTGATAATGGTGTTTTGGTTGCTTCTTGGCCTCTCCGGACTCTCAAGCTCTCCATTCACCACTTCTACCACTCCAACTCCTATTCTCTACACCACAACTCAACTAAAAACCAAAAACTATTTAAGTCTACCTAAGTCGAAGGATCTAGGCCAGACACACTCTCCCTAGACTCCCTCTAAGACCTAGAGAGTCCTCCACCCTCTGATCTTATCTAAATGTAAAACGAGACTTTGGCAAGCCAGAGAATCCCTATTCTCAAGGACTTGTCTCGGTCACCTACCTAGGGTTTTCATCCCCGGCAGCGGTGCCAATGTTGGCGGATACGCCACGATGGACGTCAGCACAGCGAGAACTCATCTAACAAGATTTGTCAGCTAAGGACGAAGCTCGACCTGCAGGCGCATGGAAGCAAGCATAGGGTGTCAATCTACACTCGACCGACTCTCGACTAATTTCTACAGAGGTCTCTACCCAATGTCTAAGCTACAGCCTTCAGGAGTGCATAAGAGGAGATATCCTACAATGCTTCCAAGAGCCAAATACCCATCAAACGGTCTTGAAACGCCACAGAACTTGAAGGAGACCCTACTAAGACCAATAGGTCTCTCTCCCTAAGGTCCATGAACCAAAATGCCAACCCTAAACACCTGGTGCAAAATCACGTAGGATGTCTGGCCGAAATTTGCAGGTCATCGTTTTCAAAAACTAAAGTGCGTAATGTGTAGCTCTACTCAATGTGAACGTGTGGATATGTTGAAATGCGAAAACAGATAACGTATGCTCACCGAATCACCAGATGAAGCTCGTAGGTCGAGCTCGCAAAACCAAACCGTACGCCCGCAATGTAGGTATCGACGCGTAGCTCTCGTTGGGGGCAACAGGCTGCACTTCTCCGCACTCGATTCCGACCATCGATGCACGCGTAGCGTCAAGATGAAGCTCTCACTCTCTCGTACACAATACGCTCACTCACAGACTTTAAACTTTTTTAAAATGACGAATGTTTTTTCATTAAGGTCAAAAAGTGGTATAAATATCTTACAATCTCAAACCCTAATGTTCCAATTTAACCATCTACTCAATCTAAATGTCAAAACTGGGATACAATCTGGAAACTTCTGTAAGCCCCAATATTTACAAAGGTGAAATGTCGGATTTTCTCAATAAAGGAATAATTACAAAAAATAATAATTCGTCGAGCAGCCATTTTTTGTAGGGTGTGTCCAGCTTCTAACATGGTCCTATGACGACCTATTGAATTTAAGAGCCCTTCCACTTTGGAGATAGCGTCAAGCGACATCTCCGCAAGCTTCTTTGTAAAGGCATAATCAATATGAAGATTTAATAAACAATCAAAGATGCACATAAAAGCATGAAGTATGCAAAAATGCACATTTTTTAAGGGGAGTTAATTATAGGATTCCATTCATTGTCTTTTGTGGCACAATTAGGCTCCTCAACATAGGACATCGTAGCACCAAATGCTCCCACACATGTAATTTGTGAATTGTTATCTTCCTGTGTTTCCTCGACTATTGCGATTTTGTGTGCATTCTTCTTATAGCCTTTAATGCAAAATGGACAAGGATACAAAGCTTCAGCCCCTTGTTTGCACCCTAGAATACACTTGATTGTTTTCAAATCGCCACCTAAGTGCCACTCAACTTCAAACTTCCCTATGCCACCTACTTGGAGTTTTTTCTCAGCTAGCCGTGCCTTAATGACATCTATTATCCACGGAATGCGTTCAAAAATCCAAGCAAGCACTCCATGGATCTTCTTAGGAACCTCAATAGTACCAAGCCACCAAATTTCTTTCTCCGACTGCACACTGAAAGATGGTGCACAATCCTCGTTCATAGCTGTACATTTTGCATGAAATAATGCCTCATTCATAAGAGTAATGCTCATCCTTTCTAGTTTTTGTTTCTTCACAATCTGACACTCGTCTAGCTTGAGCACAAACACCAACTTTGAACCTAGCTCTACAAAATGTCCAAAATAGCATGAGAAAAACCATAATTTGAAGAAACAAGACTATGCATTACTAAAGCCTCACCATTAGGATCCGAACCATAAAAATGTATTATTGCCATTTGAAGATTTTTAAAATCAACAACAATATTATTTGACATTGAGTAAGAAAATCCCTTGTCCACCTTGTCTACAAGTATGCTTGCATTGATACTTTTCCTAACTCCTTTTGACCGCTTGGTAAAGATGGATAAAGGTATTATCTCCTCTATGTGCAAATAGCCTCCTATTTGAAAGTACACATTCCCGTTTGAAGCCTACTTAGCAAGATTGACCTTAAGTGGTATAGAAAAAAAAATCTCAGTAATTTCTCTTTCCCTTAAAGCATCCTTAAGCAGATCATATAAGGCGATGTAGCCCGTAGTACTAATTCCAACTTCATCACAAGCCTTCTGTACATCAACATCACTCACAAAATTTAAAAACTTCCGCATCACCTCTTTTGTGATAGCAATGTTTAAATATTTTGCAGTTGGTGCTCGTAAAAGGGCTACTATATCTGATTCTTGAGACACAAACTTAACAAATAGATGCAATCCTCTTGGCTGTGGCCACCACACAACTCTTGGATAAAATTCTTATACGAATGAACAAAAACATTACTGCAAAATTCCTACAAGAATGGACAAAAACATTACCACAGAAGCACAGATTGGGGCATAGCAAAATGCAACTGTAGCTGTAACCCTTCTTTTTTTAGCACCGCCTTTGGGGGCTAAAGTCTCTATGGCATTGAAGCTCCTCTTATGTTCCCTTGCACCTAAGGGCGTCTTTTTAAGATGCAGGATTTTAACTTCAATCTTCGTAATCTTAGCATCCTTCTCTTCCACCTGTAGCTTAAGAGTTTCCACTTCCTCCTCTGCATGAATGATCCTTTCACACAATCTACTAGTGGCATGGGAAAGAAGTTGACATTGATGCAAAGACAATTGTGCACTATCAGCTCCAATAGTCGACAATCACTTGTAGTATCCAAGAAGACCTTGCTCCCCTTTACCTACATATTGTAAGAATGAGGCAAGGCTATTGAATGTTGGATACACATTGATGGCTGGATCATTAGGGTAGAGGCAACCATGCACCCAAAGATCCACATTGGTGTGACCTGCACCACATAGTTGTTGTGCAATTTTCAAGTAATGATGCTTTGAGGGTGCGAAGCCCTTTGACAGCTGAACATGTAGAGAAATCGTTTTCTTACTTGACTTTGATGTTGATGATGATCTCTCCTTGGCCTAATTTTTGGCATGTCAAAAGAGGGAAAATCGGAGATCCAATGTATTTCCTTGTGTGGAAATGGAGGTTGTACTTGATGTAGTTGATATGGCTTGTGGTGATGCTCATTTGAAGCAACTTATAGACACTATGGATGATGCGCTTACTATGAATGCATTGTCTACACATGTGGAAGAAACGAATGAGGAAGCCCCTTTCTTGTCTACATTTGCTTCTATTGCAACTATGCCTCTTGTAGGAGTGTCTGGTGCACCTCCTACGGCATGTAAGAAAGGTCGACCGCCAAAGCGTGTAATCGTGGGTAGAGGACGGCCAAAGGTCCAAGATGCTGATTTGCTTTTTGATGGCAGTGCTAATAATGTGAATTTGGACACTCATGATGTATTCAGAAAGGCTAAGAGGAATCATGCAAGAAGAATTCATGATGCTAATGGAGATGTAGAGAGTAGTCATGCTCGTGGCAAGGGCTACACATTAGGAAAAATATGAACCCTCTAGGGGCCCTTTGGGATTAAGGTTAATTAGAGGTCAGCCACTAGGAAGAGGGTGGTGGACACACTCTATACCCTCAAAAAAGTAGGGGGACAAGGTAGCATTACACCTCTTAATTGTCTCTTACCTAGTGAGAAGGTAAGGGAGGTGGCTAGGGGAAAGAGGGGGGGGGGGGGACACTTTGACCTCTTTTCCCCCACTTTTTGGCCCGGATTTAAAAATACACTAAAAATTTCAAATTTTCAAAAAATTTCAAATTTCAAGTTTTCCCTCCTTAAAAGGTCCCCAAACCTATTTCATGGTCAAAAAATCCAAAAAATTGATTAAAAAAAAAAACAAATCAAAACATCATTTTCACCCTCCAAAGTCTTTCCAAACCTATTCTATAGCTAAAAAGTGTTTTTCTCTCTCTACAAACCCTTTTCCAAGCTCTCCATTGCTGCAACAACCACATGCACCCCCTATAGTCCATCATTATCTCTCTGCTAGCTTTCTCCCACCTCCATTGTAGCACCAAGCAAGCTCCTCCTCCATCTTTTCCCCTTGCCCACCACATAGTTTCACACCAAGCTAGCTCCTCTCCCTTCTCTCATCTCCATTACAACATGAAACAAGATTATACTCCTTCTACTTTCATTCACTCACACTACATGGAAACCTCTACTCCCGAAGGTGGCAAAAGTATGAGCTCACATGAGTTGCATACCACAACAATAGGAGGTGTGAATATCGCGTGGGCATTGCAAAGGTTCATCTCCAACATAAAGATAGAATGGTAAGAAAACTACCCTTGTAGCTTACATTCAGAGCTTAACATCATCTCCATCTTTAAGTTAATCATGCTGGAGAGAATTAACCTCTTTATGGATTTCAGTGTTTAGGCTTCACACCTCATAACACTGGGTGGTGCTATTTTGTTGATGACTTTGGTGCGCCATCTATAGTTGTGTAGCATTGTGATTTGAGTCTCACAATGTAAGTAAGTTGTGTTATCTATGGAGAGTCGTCAAAGATTTTTCTTGTAATTTATTCTTCGTATAATTGTCATTAGATAATTGGAATGATATCATTTTGTACTTTATAACTTTGTGCTCACATAATCTTTTGTTTACTTACAGATTCAACTTGTTTTAAGAGGACATGAGCAAGAAACCATGTGCAGAGATGAAAATCACTCTATTTTTGTTCCTTGAGGAACCTTTCACTACCATGTTAAAAGATTTTGATAAGAATAGTAGGTGTTTTTTAGAATCTTGAACCAATAGGGACTTTCAAGGAGCTCTGTATAGTACTACTATCTTTCCTAGTGTCATAGACACACAAATACTCAAGTGTATATGAATCTCTAGATGAGGAAGACAAATACTTGTAAGATAAGCCTAACAACAACAACAAGTCTCCATTTGTAATTATTTTTCATGAGGCTGGATTCCTCTATAAATGCAATATAAATATGTTTTTTTGTTAAATGGTGTCGCATTGAGTGAGAGTATTTAATTTAGATTACTGAAGTTTCATACAGATCTGAGAAATATTGTTTACTTTTATGGATATTTTGATTTGCCTGTACGATGATTCAAGTTGCAAGTCTTAATCACTCCACCTTGAAGAAATTCAAGCAATATTTTGATTTCAGTTTAATCATTAATGGTTATTCTTATTAAAGTGGATCATAAACTTTGTCAAGATGTCCTCATTTGGGGATGTTGAATATATATCATTAGCAATGTTTCACAAGAACACTAGGTGGACACAAGGAAGTAAAAATTGGCTCCTGGTTTGGTCGATTTCTAGTGTTTAATGTTTAGTGCACAGGATTTGTGAGGCCGTTGACATGGGGAGTTCACTAAAGTATATGTAACATAGCACATGTGTTCAACAGAAGGGATTTTATATTCTTGTAAAGTTGTAGAAACATGTGAAGATAAGGCCTATAAGGGGTACTTTTAATCCATTCTAGTGAATGCACGTGATATAGGAAAATTTTACATAGTGAATGCTCCGGACCTTTGAACACAAAAAAGGGGGGAGGGGAGCTCTAATTACATCTGAGTGAAAAGAAGTGGAATTTGTACTGTCATGTTGCATAAAGATTTTCTTTCACTTAATCTAAAAAAAAAATTGGTATCCTGGGGTGCAGACAAGGCCATATAATGCAAAAAAAGGGGTGGCCACAAGGGCGCGTAGTGAGCCATCCAAAACTGCTGGATGGGCCCTTGTGGCCACCCTTTTTTTGCATAATTAGGCTATTGATGTACTCCAGAACCCTGGAAAAGATGAGATGAACCTAAAATTGAACTTTTCAAGCACATTATGCCTTCCTTCAACTCAACTTACTCGTTCCCTGCACCAAAAGGGAAAATCACATTGGACAGTATAAAAATCTAGTCTCATGCTGCATAAACATCTGGTTTCATCAAATATTAAGATTCTTGCTATTATAAAGGGCAGACAAGGCCATATAATGCAAGAAAAAGGGTGGCCACAAGGGCGCGCAGGTGACCCATCCAAAACTGTTGGATGGGCCATTTGCGCGCCCTTGTGGCCACCCTTTTTTTTGCATAATTAGGCTATTGTTGCACTCCAGGACCTTGGAAAACGTGAGATGAATGTAAAATTTAACTTTTCAAGCACATTATGCCTTCCTTGAACTCAAATTACTAGTTCCCTGCACCAAAAGGCCAAATCACATTGGACAATATAAAAATCTAGTCTCATGCTATATAAACATCTGGTTTCATCAGCTATTAACATTTTTGCTATCCTAAAGGGCAAACAAAGCTAGAAAATGCAAAAAAAAAGGGTGGCCACAAGGGCGCGCAGATGAGCCATCCAAAACTGCTGGATGGGCCATCTGCGCGTCCTTGTGGCCACCCTTTTTTTTGCTTTTTCTAGTTTTGTTTGCCCCTTAGGATGGCAAAAATGTTAATATTTGATTTAAATTTAACTCTTCATGGCCAAAACCACTTAACTTAAAACACATGGATAAACCGAAAAGCCAGATCACTATGGAGACAGTAGACACAACTCTTAATCATTTTGTCATTGCAAAGTCATCTGAAATGATGTGAGCCTCTACAACTTCTTGAATAGCCTCCAACGCTATTGCTTGCATTTTATACTGATTTCCATAGCTTTGAAGCACCTCCTTCACCGTGTGAGCATATTTTTGATGCATGGCCATGATTCAAGTGTTACGTTTTCAACAACTTCTAGATTTCAATCGGCTCCGAATCTGTCTGGGCTTGTCTCACATGAATTTGTTCATCTCATCGCATTTTTCGACCATCATGTGATGATAAAAAATCATATCTTGCTCACATTCTCCAAAAATCAACGTGCAAGTTGACAATTTATTTAAAAATGATGTAAAACATACAATTTTTTACTTTTTTCTTAATCTACGGGCTCCAACGAGCATTAAAACCATGGAATCTGAAAATACTCAAAGAACCATTGTTTTTTATTGTGTTAAGGACTGTATTTCCTACATACAAAACTTTCCCAAAATCTCGCCCTAACACCTTCAAAAGTGGCTTCCAAGGAGTGTACTCGGTCAAAATTTGAAACTGAAGAAAAACAATCAGAATGAACTCCTAGACTGTGTATAAACTTTAGAATAACCAAAATTTTCTTCAAAAAAAAGTTATGCTAAAAATTTGAAAATAGCCCCCCATTGGACTCCCCACAACGATAGAAGTCAAAGGGTTCAAGGAGAGGTATGGTGTCACAAGTGCATGGTGGGAATCTCATCGAGGTTTATTCCGTCAAGATCTCTTGTACTTTATCATGTCTTCTCATGTACAATCTTACCAAAAAAAAAATGACACTTTAAATGACTACAAATCTTATTTAACTTATCAAACAATCTAAAATATGGTAGACCAAGAGTGTTCTTACACATCAACAAACAAAAAAGTCCAAACTTCTTCTCATTAACTTTGATAAACATACATTCGTGAACAACTTCCAAGGGGTAGTGCAGTCATAGTTCTTACATCCATTCCATGATATGGTATGCTCATGGGGTGACCTATCATATAAAAATATCTCTGGTGGGGGTGCCCTCATGTTAGGAAAGGGTGTGCTGCTGATGAAAAGTTGTTGTATTGTCCTACTAGGGATCTCTCCATGTTAGCATAGTGATTTTTGGTGTAGTGGGAACCACATTGCTTGAGGAGAGCTTTGTGCCACCGTAAAAGCTTCATGTTATGCTAGTTCCTTGAGCCATTCTTGCATTAGGATGAGATTACCCACCTCTAATAAGGATGGATTTGAAGCATCTACCTGCAAGATGTAACAAAGAAGGCTGTTTTAGAGAAAAAGTGGTGACACTTGACCTCTCTAACCTGCACCCACTGTTTCTTGTAATGCCACTGTTTTGAGCTGAAGAGCTTGACATTCGTGCATCCACGAATGCAAAGAAGCACCTGCACCCATACACAACCAATTGCAATAGCCTAACAAGCCTACTTCTCTCCTCCCAAGATATTGAAGAACCATACACATTTGTCTCACCGACAGTATGACGATCTTGGGATGACCTCTGCTCACCTTCACGTGCGGCCTTCGGTGCAAACACCGCGGACAAGCAATATGCACACTTTTGTTGTGCGGAGTACATGGTGGTGGAGGCATACGATTTGTGATGTCCGTGAGCACCATGGCAGCTGTTGCGTGAGGAAGCAAAGAATGAAAAGAAAGAGGGGGGAGGGAGAGGGAGGAACATGGGAGGAGAGAAGGGGGCAGAGGGGGAGAGGGAGAGAGAGGGGAGGAGGAGGAGAGAAGGGGGTAGGGAGGGAGAGGAGAGGAACATGGGAGGAGAGAAGGGGGCAGAGGGGGGAGAGGGAGAGAGAGGGGAGGAGGAGGAGAGAAGGGGGTAGGGAGGGAGAGGAGAGGGAGAGAGGAGGAAGGAGGAGGAGAGAACAAAGGTTTTTTTTTTTGGGGATTTTGTTTTTAAAAAAGTGGACTTTTAGTGTTTGTAGGTTTAAAAAAATGTCAAAAAATGATTTTTTGATGTGTATATATGTTGGGAGGGAGTTTTAAGTCAAAAATAAGTAAAAATAACTTGTTTGAAAAAAAGTCAAATTTTGGCTCTTAGTGACCCACGTTTTTGCTGATGCGGCCATACCCCTTTACTCCCTTCACTTTCCAAAAGCTAGAGAGAGAAAGTGACCTCTTAGGTCCACATCCTACATGTGTCTTAAAAAAAGGCTAGAAAAATCTACTCAAAACTAGCTTTTTGAATGCCCTTGTCCCCTTAACCCTACACAACATTAGCCTTAATCCCTAAAAATTAGGATTCCTTACAAGGCCCATGCAAAGTCCATATTTCTCCTAATGAAGCTTCTCAAAAAGCGTGGAAAAGTGCAAAAGAAGCTTGTAAAGAAAGGTCGCAAATCAAGTGTGCATGAAGAAGGTGATTCTTGTGATGAGCATGGATCTGTGGGAGAAGAAGATGAATGCGAGGAGGAGCTTTTGGAGGCCGAAGGGCCGGTCTTGCACGACGGTGATGATGAGTCTGATTGGTCTAGTATGACTATGCCTTCATGGAAGAGTGGTGATAAGATGCATGTGGAACCTGATGGTACATTCAAAGTGCTTCCCACATTTGTAGGTATTGGAGGTCCAGACTTGGGACAAGTACCAAGAGAGCTCACAGAAATTCAGCTTTTTCTAGCTTTGTTTCCGTTAGACTTGATTGATATGATTGTGGGTGAGACAAATAGATATGCATTGGAAAAGCAAGAACAAGTCTTATGTAAGTATGGCTGCACAAGAAGGTGGAATGACCTTGACAGACACTCTTTCCTGCAATTTCTTAGTGTATCTCTTGGCATGGCTTTGCAGTATATGCCAGACAAGAGTTATTATTGGAAAGGGGAAACTTGTGGTGTCATGCATTATCCGAACTATGCTGAGAAAATGGGGCAAACTGAGTACCAGCCAATAAAGCGTTTCTTGCATGTAAGAGATAACTCTCAAAGGCCACTTCTTAGAGGAACGCGAGAGCATAAGCTGTGACAAGTCTTGCCATTAGAGGAAAGGTTGAATGTGACGTTTCAATTGCACTTCAATTGTGGACAAAATGTGACTGTTCATAAGAGGATTATAACATCTAAATGTAAGTTGAATCCATGCAGGGTGTATAATCCCAAGAAGCCTCACAAGTTTGGGATTCAATTACGGAACTTATGTGATTCTGAGACTGGGTATAATTATTCCTTTTGGGTGTATGACAAATTGCCTTGTGCAGAGATTTCATATAATGTTGTGCCTATGCTTGCAAAGGATTTGAAACAAAAAGGTCATGATGTATTCTTTGATAGGTGGTTTACATCAGTCAAGCTCTTGATGAATTTGACCGAACAAGGGCATGGTGGTACAGGTGCTTACATGACTAACAGGAAGAACTTTTCGGATTTGAAATTGCTACATATTGAGCGTTGTGAGCGTGGTTCTTCTCGTTTTGCATTTGATATGAGCAAAGGCCTTCTTGCATGTAGTTGGATGGACAAAAAGCCAATTTGTTTTTTTTTCAATGTCTATGGTATGCAAAGTGGTGAAGTATTGAGGCAAATAGGAAGTGGTCATAGAGTTGCACTTACTTGTCCAGACATAGCCATTCAGTATAACAAGAACAAAGCAGGTTGCGATGTATTTGATAGTATGGTCTTGGGATCTGGGTACAATTTAGAGACTACTATACATGGTTGGAAGTGGTGGCATGCATTTTGGGGCATGTTGGATTCCGTTTTTGCAAACACGTACATAATTTGGAAGTGTTTGCATGGCAAAAAAAATGCAAGTCGGTTCCAATTTATGATTCGTTTGCAAGAACAATTTGTTGATAACCACTTTGCCGCGATTCTCACATGTAAGGCAATTTTGTATACTAGTGGTCCGATGGAAGGACATAGGCCGATGAAATTGAGTGCAAAGGCAAGCAAGTTTTGCTTTGTATGTGCCACTGAACGAAAAAGGGCTATCCGTGAAGGAAAAGAAGTGGCTGGGTCAAAGCCATCAAGGACAGTTTATGGTTGCCCTAAATGTAAGAAACACCTTTGCATAGATCCTTGCTTTGCCAAATACCATGTCATGGTGGGGTATGATTGCAGGGGTGTAGCTGCAAAGCGAGTTGTGTGATCCTATAATCGCCCAGTGGAAGTTTGAGATTCTTGAGGCTATGTTGCTACCAATTTATGTCTTGATTGTATTTCACTTGTGGCTTTGACATTGAGTTCAAAGGTTGAAATTTTTCTTAGTCACAAGCTAAGATTCTCAACTTGTTCTCCATTGTGACATGTATACCATATGTATCAATGTCTGCTTGTAAAGCCATATGCAATTTTGGATTTGGTGAATGTCACCATAAAACAATTTTTTTGTACATGAGAATGATTTTTCTTGAAGTGATAGTTGATCATCTTTCATTCCCTAACTTGCAAAGAGGTCTTACAAATTTCTATTTTCCCTATTTTAGCCATTTTTTCACTTATTATTAATAAGTGACTTTGTTGGGAAAATTGGGTAGGGCAATTTGACCAAGCATGTATATAAGAAAAGCTAGCGCTAGTGTTTTCTGGTAGAAGAAGCAGCAGGAGTCCATCAACTCACAGGCACCTTCTCAGTAGGACCGGCACGAGGCCTAGCGTTTTCCAGCCAACACATTCAAATGATTTTTTTCTGAAAGAAAATTATGTATGCGTAAAATGCAGATTGTTGTTTTGTACCATGTGATACTTGAGAGGTTTTATGTAAAGGTCATTTAGCCTTTTTGGTTTGTCTAATAATTTTTTCCTAACTCTCATCTTGTATGTAACACCCCTTAAAAAGGAGTTGGTCAAATGACCCATGAGAAAGTTGCTAGAATTCTTTGCAAAACAACCAAAAAGGAAAATTTAGTGTCCTTTTTGGTACCAAACTATTGTTAACAAACTCTTCTTTAAGATGGGATTTAGGCTTACCTCTGCTTTCATGGAGAGGATTAATCACATAGCTAGGAGCGGTCTAAAGTTTTGGGATTTTCCAATTGACAAGAGGGGGGATAACCTTACTCCTTTGATTATGATAGAATCACCCTTCAAAACTAAACTTCGTCTTGAGAGAATTAGATATTAACTTAATTATATCATTGAAAATCCTACACATGTATACTTTATAGAGAGACAAAAAGATTCTATTTCTTCATTTAGCTCGAATGCATAATCAAGAAAAATTTGTGAGCCTTTCATTTGAGAGCATTTCATTTTGGAGAAATTATAAAGCCTCTTTTGAAAAATAAGGTTAGTTTCAAGTTTAACACAAAAATTCCAATACTCAATTGCCTTTGTTTCATGGCATTTATCTTTATTAAGTAATTTAGGTAAGAGAAAAATAGTAACAAAAATATTTGATAAGAAATTGTTGTGGGTGTTTAGGGTAAGTATAGATATTAGTCACCATTCATCATGCATACTATTTAGATATGTATGATCTCTAGGCCCATATGGATAAACAAAAGGCTTTCTAATCTCTCTATGCCATATTCGCCTGATACTCTAAAGAACTTGAAATCACAAAACTTGACATGGTTGGAATTAGGGTTGTAAGAAAACACACACAGCTTGGAGAAGACAAAGGAAGCTCAAGGCACACAACAAAGAATTTACTACTTAGTGTGCAATGGAAATATTGATATCCCTAGAGTGATGGGCGTATATACAATGCATGGAGGGAAAAACCTCCTAGTGAGGGAAAAAATGTCCCACTATCACTCAAACGCTCAAATCCGATTGGCACAAAACATAGTCAATTCAAATTCGATTTTTAATCATTGAAAAATTAATCGCTCATTTTCTCAAAACCCTCATCATTCAAACCCCTCGGATTTGTCATATTTGGTTTGCATGGCTACTCAGGAGTGATTTTTGAGCACATAAATGAATGCAAGATTTCCATGTTCATCATTTAGATCAATCATTAGCATGGAAACACAAAAAATCTTCACAATTGGGCATTATTTGAGCAATCTATCTCAACATTTGACCCAATTTGTGATAAAACCTCAATTATTTGACCAAATCATCATCATAATTGGTAAAAATACCAATTATTCATTCACCCATTCGATTGCACATGCCATTGAGGAGGCACACATACCCAAATTTAGGCCAAAAATTTATGCAATTAATCCATCAATTTCACATTTAAATTCTCAAATTGCAAACTCAATCAAGCAAAAGTAAATGCATACATGCTTAATTTCCAAAAATTTAGCACTATTTTTATCCAATCAAGCAATGCACACACTCAAAAGTTCAGCACACATGATCAAATTTGGCTCAATTGGCACTGCATTTAGGCTTACACCTAATGATTGCACACACTTTTTATGAACATTCCATCAATCATAGAAAATCGAGTGGTCTTGGATAGGCACACACACTCAATTCTTGCCCAAATTTTTAGCAATTAGGCTTATCCAATGATTGAATTAGCCTAGCATACAGATCATTTACATGGTCGCATACTCTTGTATCATCAATTCCATTATTTCTTATGTATGCACACATTCGGGATTAGGTGCACACACACTTGAAAATTTTTGATAGTTTTTTCCCTCTTCGGTGAGATTCGAATCACTAGGGAGGTTTATCTTAGGATTATCACGGGTTATGGATGGTTTGCTTCCCGATTCGAATGGCTAATGAGGCTTAGAATAGGTTTATGATGAATTATGGAGGTTTAGTTTGGGGATTTGAATGGCTAATGAGGCTTAGAATAGGTTTATGATGGATTATGGAGGTTTAGTTTGGGGGATTTGAATGGTTAATGAGGCTTAGAAGCTTTATCTTGGCTTAGGGATATTAAGATTAGCTCGGCTTATGAGAGCTTAGGATCGGTTAATGAGTGTTTAAGAGCTTTGGCTTGGTTTAGGGATCTTAAGATTAGCTCGGCTTATGAGAGCTTAGGATCTTTGGCCTCTTCTCCTTGGAGAAAGGAAGTTCAACAAGATGATGACGAGAAAGCCCAAGAAATCACACGAGATCTCTAGAGAGCTTCCCTTTTTCTTTTATAATAGCCCTTTTGGTTGCATGGGCATCTCTCATTCTAAAAATAGCCTACCCATTAGTGACATCACTAATGGGTAGCCGCCCTATGATGTGGCAGGTGCGATTTTGGACCAACACGAACACCCATGCAGGTGGTGCCGAATGGGGTCACCCCGAGCTTGCCATCATTTCTTCCTTCTTCACCTTGCTCGTTCGAGCCTTCTGCAGCCCGACGCGAGCTTCCCTTCGTTTCCTGCGTTCGTCAATTGCCGCAGCCCGCCATGACCTCCTTGGTTTTCTTTTGCTTACACGCTAAAAAAAACCATTTTTGCCCTTATTGGGCGGGCGCCCTTTCATTAAATGTATTGGGCGGCCTCACATTAGAAAATTTCGGAGGTCATTTGGAGGGCCTTGTAAGAAATTGTATTTCTCTCTCTAGAAACTTTTTTTAAAATGCACTTGCACCTTGTGAGTACGTCCAAAAGGACAACTACACACTTTAAAAAGTAGATTTATATTTCCAATCGTCATTGAAAACGGTCACTTTTTTATTTAATGTGAGCGTCTTTTTCAGGAGGCAGGTGCGGCGCATTCAAGGCAGCTTACGTCATCACTGAAAGTTGAAAAGTCACAAACTGTCAAATAGTGATAGATTTTGAGCTTTTGACACCACCAATGCATCCGGAATGCCAAAATACCCTAAACACGAATGTCTACTTGTCTCATTCCGACATCCGAAGAGATAAAAAATGTCAAAAAACCCCAAAAAATGGGTTTTTTACTTAAGGCGCGCGAGGAGGCATTCTAAAATGCTAGAATGCCCCTCTGCGCGCCGTTAGTACAAAGCTCCTTTTAGTGATTTTTGGACAATTATCTTTCAAGAAATCCTACCCATGTTTCTCTATTGCACTTTTGCACCATGCTCTCTATCTATCTCTCTATCTCTCTCTCTCTCTCTCTCTCTCTCTCTCTCTCTCTCTCCCCCTCTCCCTCTCCCTCTCCCTCTCCCTCTCCCTCTCCTTTCTATAGCTTAGCATATTTAAAGAGAGAGAGAGAGTGAGAGACTCCCATTACTAACGGCGCGCGTGGAGCATGTTTTGACCTCAAAAAACACCTCCTCGCGCCGTTAGTATAAGGTCACAGAAAGACTCTCTCTCTATCTCTCTCTCTTTCCCCCGCCTTACTTCCTCTCTCTATAACACTCACACATACACACATAAATACATACACTGGTGGATGCACAGTACTAAAGGCGCGCATAGAGACATGCACACCGGTTGTGCCTCTCTACGCGCGCCTATAGTATAGAGAGAGAGAGAGAGAGAGAGAGAGAGAGAGAGAGAGAGAGAGAGAGAGAGAGAGAGAGAGGCTCTTTGTGTTTGTGTGTGTGTGTGTGTATGTTATATTTGTGTGTCTGTGTGTTTGTGAGTGTGTGTGTCTCTGTGTGTGTCTGTGTGTGTGTGTGTGTATGTTATATTTGTGTCTCTGTGTGTTTGTGTGTATGTTATATTTGTCTGTCTCTCTGTGTGTGTGATCAAAATGCACTTTGTAGAATTGTAAAAATGGGTGTGCGTGATCACTCTTATAGACCCGAAATTATGATCTCTAAGGCTAAGATGATGAAGAAAAAACCTATAGATACAGGCCTTTTTAGAGATTTTTTGACATTTTCCTCTCAAAAAGCTCTCTAAAAGAGGAAAAAAGGGGCTTTTTACTAACAGCGCACGATGAGGCATTCAAAAATCTTGGAATGCCCCCTCGCGCGCCTTTAGTAAAATGTTCTTTTAGGGGTTTTTGACATTCTTTGCCTCTTTGGATGTCGGAGCTAGGCAATTGGACATTCATTTCTAGGATATTTGGGCGTTCCGGACGCATTGACAGTATCAAAAGTTTCAAAATCTTCCACCACTTGATAGTTTTGTAACTTTTTGAATTCTAGTGATGACATAAGCCGTATCAAATGCACCGCATCTACCTTCTGAAAAAGGTGCTCACATTAAATGAAAGAGAGTGATTGTCTTCAAGGACCACTAGATTATTAAATGAGGAGAGAGACACCTTTTATATTTTTGTTAATATCAATCTATTTTTCTACGTAACGTAGGCTCTTCTCTCATTGGAGGATATTATTTTCCTCTCTCTTCCAAAAAGCCCTCCAAAAGACCTCCGAAATCTCCTAATGTAATGCTTCATAGTGGGCGGCCTTAGGTTAAATGGGCCTGGCTAGAAGGGCATCACATTTGGCTCTCATATTGGCAAAGCATTTCCAGGCACAGCATTGCCAAGCACGACAACTTCCTTCAACAGTCCTTGAGTAACATTCTTGTCGAGAATTTAATGCCCTTACCAGATTCTTAGTGCAATTACGCCTCCAAGATGCAAGCATAGGTGATTGCTTTGACCTGAGAGCACTCCCTTCATACTCGCTGAAAATAGCTCGAAGCTTCTTACCGCATCCGTGTTGGGCACTTCCCATAGTCATTGCATTCCAAAACTTGGATAAAGCTAAAAAATTCTCAGATAGCACTCCAACCGAGCCGACGAGACTGGTACGGAACCGGGCCCCGGTGCATCTTAAACGGTTAATAACTTGACAACCGTAAATCCGATCACTCACTGATTTGAAAAGACCGACGCGCTCCCTAGAGTGAGCACTTGAGGCCCTTACATTCATTTCAATTCTGTCACCTTAGTTTCAGCTGTCCAATCCGGTACGGATCTCCAATCGACTCAACTTAAAACTATCATAACTTCTTATCCGTAGCTCAAATTGACGAGCCGTAAAGAGAGGCACGTAGAGAACTTCAAGTACCTCGACTTTGATTAATAAAACCCCAGCTATGACCACTTCAAGCATACTCACTATTCAGCATTACCAAGTCATCTTTTGTCCCTTAGATCCGCATCTGGCATACTTTTAGCTTAAAATTGGGTTGTTAGCAAGCCCTTATAACTGCTGATTAATCATGTAGGATTTAAATACACCTGATTGGTTTTCCTTTGCTCATTTTCTTTTCATGGGAGCGGAGCGGCACGACATCCACCCCCGGTGAACCTGCAGAGCCTCCGGTCTGTGCTAACCGGTCTTCAAGCTGCATCTTCTATAAATACCTTAAGTTACTTGAGTCATCAAGCTCCCGTAGTTGCTAAATACATGTAGAACAAAAGAAGGTTTAAATCATAGCATCAATAGTCTAGCTCAATAGTGATGTTTTGCCTTCATGATTATGTGTTTGATTTGAAGAAAAATGATGCTACACATGATGCTTTGTGATTGATGCTTGTAGGTGGAGATGCGGTGAAGCAGTTGCCTACACACACACACACACACACACACACACACACGTTTGTAATCGTCAATTGGAGTGGAGAAATCGACGCGATTCTTGTTGTAATGTGAGTGCATTAATTCATTTTAAAATCTAAAATTAAAGTGCAGGTTTGAGAATTGATTAGGTGCACTTAATCGGTGCAAATCTATGTGCACTAGTGTATGCCAATGTGAGGGAAAATGTGTACAAATTGGTGCTTGTTTTTTGGTAATTTTGATGCTAATGTGTTTGATGAAAAACCATTAATTGATTATGGTCATTATGTTGATATGGTTTATGGTTTTCGATTGCCAATTTTGCACCAAATTGTTGTCCAAATTTTGGTAGAATTGTGTGTGATTAATTGGTGCATTTTAGGCTTAATTGTGCTTGTGGATACACACATAATTAAACTAATTGCAAGTGGAAAATTGGAGTTTTTATGTTATATTGCGATGTTGGATTAGTGGTAACAAGTGTATGCGTAGAAATTTTCTAATTGAACCACCAATTGCACTAATTTTTGGGCCAAAAATGAACAAAAAAGAGGTTAAAACGGGTTTTGGTTTGATTGGCAATTGATGAGTTAAACACACACACACACACACACACACACACACACACATACACAAACATACACCCCTCTTCATTTTTCTCACTTTCTCTCTCTCTCGGATTCTCATACACACACACATCCAAAAAAAAGAAAACTATTAAAAAAAAATCAAACAAAACAACATACACACAAAAACCGCCCCCCTTTAAATTTTCCTTGATTTTCTCTTTGTTTCTTTCACTCACACACACCACACATACACACACATTAAAGATCCCCCACTTAAATATTCCTTGACTTTCTCTCTTTGTCTCTTCCCTTAATCACTCCTTGATTTTCTCCTTTTGTCTCTTTGCCCTCTTTCACACACACACACACAAAAGATCCCCCACTTAAATATTCCTTGATTTTCTCTTTTTGTCTCTCTCTCTCACTCGAATTTACACACACACACGTCCAAAAAAAAAAAAACGATTTTTTTTCTTTCTTTCTTTGTTTCTCACACATATTCCACACGCATCACACGTCCCACATAATCGACGCTCACGCGCATGTACACACGATTAGACACATTTAGAGCAAATACGTCTAAGAGTTAGGTTTTACCAGATTTTGCCAGATTTGAGTCCGATTGTACACATAAACCTTGATATAGTGCATATTTTGATTTTAGTCTACATTCGATGAGTTGACGAGGTTTAGAGGCCTATCACATACCGAGAGCGCACATATGATGGCCATGACCACTTCGTGCTCTAAGTACGCATTGCTCACACTTGTAGGCGAGCACAGAGGCCGGCCCCTTTACATGGGCACATATGGACATTTCTTTGTCCAGTGCCGCGCCTCCTTTGGCCCCACACAGACCCTCCAGGTGGTGCGAGTCCTTCCCGACGACACGCGGGATGGCACATTTAGAGATGACTATTGCGCCATGTATGTGGTCGACCATTTGATTAGGCTAGAGGAGATAGAGCTAGTACACGCAGATGATTGCCTTGAGGCCTTCGATCATCCCGTGCAGGTTACATTACAACGGGTAGGTCCTCGAGTGATTTATATAGATAGTGCTCAGCGCATATATCGATTAGAGTGTTGCACTTCTAGTAGACGCCTATCCACAGATTTTGTGACACTAGTTGGCGAGCCTAAAGACAGATGCTACATGAGCACCACAAGCACTGATCTTTACTTTTTGACTTGTGGATTGCCATACGATCCTCGACCGACCCAGCGCCCTACTTCGAGTAGGAGTGCCTCACCTTCTTTAGACACAGTGCCACCACCCACATCACTTAGGAAACCACCGCCAAGATTCTCCTCACCTAGACTTGATTTGCCGCCAAGAGTTTCGAGCTATCACGAGTCTAGAGTGATGTACACGATGATTGCTAGCACTTTGCGTACCACTCAGAGTGAGCCAAAGATAGAGACCCAGAGCCTTCGAGACACGTACTTTAGAGAGTCTCAACCTCGACACCTTGCACCACCTAGAGACCCATGCCAGCCTTTGATGACAGAGACTAGAGAGCATACGACAAAGTCTATGACGACCACATCACCCCAGTTGAGAGCACCAGAGGTAGTGCCCGATAGATCACCCATTGTAGATATGAGTGCCCCTAGACCACTGACCCCCACCCTTCAGACACTGTCCGAGACCAGAGAGACTAGGGATAGCATGAGAGATATAGACGATCAGATCTTGCATATAGTAGGCCGATCTCCACGAGGGATAAACATATAGTAGGCCGATCACCACGACAGAGTGAGTGACTCCGATGGATTTGTTATAGATGAGACCACTCCACAGATTCTAGCTGCCCTTGAGCATCCTTGTTTAGATCTGCCAACCTCACAGAGGCCCTTAGAGATAGCTGTCAAGCTAGAGCCATCTACAAGAGTAGATCCCCCTATGAGAGAAGATGCAGAGCCGACAACATCGCTATCCCACTCTTTTAGCTTGCATAGCGGTGTCATAGCCAGTGAGTCATAGAGAGAGCAACCACCACATATAGATGTTGCCCTAGTGCCATCTACGAGTGCCGATTCACGATCAGATCACCCGATTGAGCGGAGACTAGGCACGAGTCATACTTTTCTAGATCAGGTTCCTAGAGACCACATTACTGACACCACAGAGATAGAGGTTACACCACAGATACATGGACGTACACGGACTAGAGTGACCTCTACTGAAACCCTATGTAGGGATACGATAGAGCCTGCTAGACTTGTTTGGAGACCACATACACAGGCATCTCAGCCATGTGTAGAGCCTTCTCGAGGCAGAGGCTCTGCGGCGATGAGTAGTGCCACTGAGGAGCGACACACGATAGATCAGACACGTAGATCTCCACATAGAGCTTCTAGGACAACCCAACAGGTATTTGTTCCCCGTGACGAGATACATGCTAGATTTTTACCTTGTGATAACACGATAATATTTCTAAAGAGCCATATGACCGCCGACGGACTTTCACATGGTTGGCTCACATCTAGATAGTCACTTGAGGCACATGATTACTTTGAGGGACAAAGACATGTTTGGGTACCTAGGCCACGAGCGGTAGCACACCCAGCGCATACAAGATCATACCCTAGAGCGAGACCTCCACAAGCCAGATGTCGAGAGATGAGACTACCCCTAGAGAGGTCGGTACCTTCACAGCAGATAGTATGTCCTAGAGCTAGATTCACACGTAGACACGCTAGGAGAGCTCAGACTGACATCCCTACAAGAGCGCGAGCATTGCAGATTTGGCTACCGAGGAGTAGAGGCTGATGCCCACCCTACGAACATTCCTTGTGTTAGCCAGCCCTTGACTATTAGAGATCGAGCTAAGAGATTGCAGATAATGCTTCATGGTGAGAGCTCTCTCTTGACTCCTAGTTGTACAAGATTTGAGATTTGTACACATTGATATGTGCACTAGATTTATGTGCATATACCAGAGGCACTTTTTTCCCTTTTGGGTTTTTTCCCTTTGGATATCCAGGTTTTAGACCCTAGCTTAGATGTTTTATTTTATTATTCTATTACTTTTGTTATTTTATCTTGCTGCTGACATACCTCTTGGAGGTACAATGCTTTTGTTGATCTTTTGATGCAACACGTAGACACACATTAACTTGCCCATGGAGATTGGACGACCATGTAGACATGATGTATCTCCAGACACGAGGAGCTTCCATGACATCAACCTCTTCATCGAGCCCATGCACATGTGTACTCCTTCCTATGCTATATGGTTTTGTACATTTATATTTGTTGATTGTGGCTTCTTCTTGGTTTGATTAAGTGCATTCAATTATGTTTTGTTATCTTCCATTAAAGATGTATAAACTTGTCCTTTATTTAGATAATTGACTTAGAGTTTAGTTTTATTGATGAGCCTTGAGGTTAAGAGGTTGTGACTTTAGGTTAACTCATTTACTTGACTACTAGTCCTAGTTGGTAAAATTATTTGAGTGTTTGAAACCTTAGGAGTGTTTTAAGTATAGAGAGGCTTTCTCACCCAAACAACAAAGAAAAATAGTGAAAATAAAAAGGAAATGGAAGAAAAACAAAAGTGCCACAAGTGTAAAAGCTTAAGCTGGAAGAGAAATCGTGGATTGATTTGGTACTTCACGCACATGTATTGCCTATGGTACTAGAGCTCTAGAGGTTCCCAGTGTGGGTGCTTTTCTTTGAGAAGCAAAAAGCCCCGGGTATACAAATAAGCACACACGTCAAATGATTTTGCAAAATGTGAAAAATCACAAATGAAAAGCAAGAAAAATGAAATGAGAAAGACTTCCATTGAGCTTCAAGTAAAAAAAATCCAAGCTTTTGTTTCAAGTTGTGAGAGTTAGTTAGCTAATCTATGATAGACATAATTAGGGAATCTTGCATTGGGATAAATTTACTAATTTAGCTAGTACTAGAGTAAATGTTTTAACCCTTAGTCGTAGCTAACTACTTGATAGAATCATTCATAAGCCCAAAAATCTTGATTAATTAATTTCAGCAAGTGCAATTTATTTTTCCTTAATGGCAGTGTAACATTTCATAATTCTTTGCATTTACTCATTACTACATGTGCTTTGCCTTTTCCTTACGCCTTATCACCATATATTTGAGCTTGCTACCTCATCCACCTTTTTATTTTTGCAAGCACATTCTTTCTCAAGCATCTACCACGACATGGCTTTGTTAGGGACGACAGAGCTTCCGAAGGGGAGAGTGTTGACGAGCGAGCGTCAATGACATGCATTATGCTTCCATTGGTGTGTACACATATGTGTATGCATATATTTTTTGTA
This sequence comes from Adiantum capillus-veneris, assembly GCF_014529385.1. Lineage (NCBI taxonomy): Eukaryota > Viridiplantae > Streptophyta > Polypodiopsida > Polypodiales > Pteridaceae > Adiantum > Adiantum capillus-veneris. Next base: position 36,512,579 of record NC_140940.1, read on the forward strand.
TTTATGGGCTCCACAGTGGGTTCCAAGTTGTACATTGATGATTAGATAAGACTAGATACCTGCAACATGTTATACATTTTTTGACTGGCCGCCCATTTTTAAAATCCCTTGTATATAAGTCAATTCACAAGATGTGAAAGAGCATTCTTAGAGAAGAGAGTGTGAGGGAGTGTGGAGAAGAAGAAGAGGAGTGGCTATGGAGCTTGGATCTTCCACATCATATGTAGTAGTCATTGGGATTAATGGAAGCTAAGTTCTCTCTACTTTCTCTTGTCTTTCAAGCTTATGTGTGTTAATGGTGTATGATTAGTGTTAATCTTCTCTTCTCTCTCAAGTTTTCCCTCTTGTTTGAGAATTCTTGCTTCACATGTGTGCTAGATTAGAGTGTGTGTGTACGTGGGATGCATACATTTCTCTCATTAGGCTTCTTTGTGTATGCTTAATGTGTGATTAGAAAGTTTGTGCTTGAGATTAGAGCAAAGGGATACACCATTGTCTGCATGATTAGAGAGTTAGAGTGTAGATTGAGGGTGTGTGTGCATAGATCTTGTTTCATCGGCTTTCCCTCTTCTCCTCTCTTGCTTTACCGCTCTTCCTAGAGTCCTCATTCCGTCACATTAGGTGCATCCATGCCTCCATGTACTAGCCGGGTTCCGATCCACCGGATTGACATTATGTTTGTGGGTTGTGCGATGTGCTATGACCACCAACATTATGTTTGCGGGTCGCCGCGATGGACATCCATAGCATAGCTCTCACGCATCAACATAAAATATCAATACAAGGGAAGCGACCAGGATGAAGCATGGAAACTCACTAGGGTGTCATTCCTAATGAAGTGAACTCGATGAGATGCAACTACGAACTCTGCAAGAAAATCATACGCACTAAAGCCAAGTAATCTGCCTTTGTCCTTCTACACAGATCTACAGTCATCACGCCCATTTACCATGCAAATCATATCGGATCCGCACAAAACTTGAAGAGAAGTGACAGGGGACTATTTAGAATCTATCCTATCATTGTCACAGCATTCTGGAGAGGTACATGTATCGCGATCGTTCATCCCAAAGTCAGCAAAAACAATGAACAGATGATCCCAAAGGGTCCTTTTAGGGTCCCTGAAGCCTCTCCTAGGGTCAAAACAACATAAAATACGCATTTAAACACTCAAAACAGTGATTTAAGGTCTCAAACGCATAGTTGAACACTTACACCAAATCTTGAATGCTTACACTTGAATGGAAGAGCAAAGTAAGAGGAACACAATGCAATAAACGAATCTAAATTCGGATTACCGTAGCCAGAGTAGCAAGGATTACAAGTTGGAGCAAAAGGGAGCTCTCAAACGTACGCTGTCTTCTTCAAAACTTGTGATAAAAGAGGATTATGTTCAAACTTACAAAACTGACCTTTTTAGTTTAGGTCTTTACAAATGGTTTGTCTGGCCAAAAAGTCCTAAACTTCTAACTAGATCTCCACTATACAAATGCTCTCGGAAAAATAATCAAAAATTTCTTTACAAGTTCTCGGCTTAGAGAAGCTCTTTTACAAAGGATGAGATTTCCGCAAAAATGTAGTTTTCCTTGAAAATGTGACTCTTTCTCTGGAGACCATTGCTTCGTCCGCCAAACACTCCCCCCTTACTTATCATTGCACGTCCTCGTGCATGTTCACAGCTTTGGTCGTTGATGGGACTCCAAGGAGGCAAGTTTTGCTAAAAAACTTCGTGTGCGGAGTACAGCCTCCAGGTCTTCTTGTTGTTGTCTGAAAGGGTTTTCACTTACTATGTGCTGGTATGCTATGTACTGTGCATTGAGGTCCTTCGTCATAGGATGAAAGATTCTTGAGTTGATTTCGAAAAAACCTGTGATGAAGGCCTCCTCGAATGTCTGCAAGTAATGTGATGGCAGGAACATAAGTCTGGAGTACATTGCCATCAGGATATGTCGTGGTGGTGAATCTTGCAAATTCCAACAAATTCCTCTATGCCCTTCTAAGAACAGATTCCACGGATGATCGTCTCCTTCAGTGTCTTTGAACACCTGGATGTAGGTGACGATCATCCGGGATATCTTTACCAACATCTGAAAGGCTACGTCGGGGACATCTCGCAACAAAGTCATTGTCGAATTGAGAGTGTTTACTACGTAGGCTACCGAAGGAGGGTTTTGTGCTGTTAGGACTGGGTAGTTAATTCTCTGTCTCTTCGAGCCTCTCCATGATGCAAAGTCCTTCCATGGCCTTCTTCGAGGGACTGGACAGAAGGTAGGATCTATTTGGATGTGTTGAGGAGCATTGTGGTAATGTGTTAGATCCTGCGGCCTCTTGTCCAGCCACTTCTGCCTCCATTTTCGGTGATCTTTGATGAGAACCTGAGCTTCTTTTGTTGTTAGTGCTACACCTCCGTAATTTCCTTCTTTGTTTCGTGGCAGGGTTGGCCGCATCTTTTCCTTCTATAAATTGGCTTCGTGGCATATCAAAGGAAAAGGTAGGTAGTCATGGCCAAACCCTTGTACTTGCTCTTCTGGCTGTAAGAATGCTAGTGCCGTGACTCCATTATCTTTACTTCATAGAGCATTTTCGGCATCTCCTTAATGCTTTGGGTGATCGCATCTCTAATATCTAGGCTTGTCTCGGCTGATACCTGTCCTTGTTCTCCTTCATGTGAAGTTTCAGGCAAGTCAAGCATGTCTTGACTAGGCAGTAGTTGCGGTTGCATATCTGCTTTGTCTGTTATGATTTTTTGTTGAGAAATCAGTGCTTCTTTTTCTTTCAGCACTATCTCGCTAATTTTCTTCTACGTCTCTAATTCGGCTCTCGCTTCTGCCAATTGTGCTCCAGCTCTTTTACTTTTTGCTCGTTGGCTACCGTTTGGGCCATTATTCCCGAGAAGAGCAACTGTCTTTGAAGTTTTTATTGCTCTAGCTCCTCTTTCAGCGCCTGCTGCTGCAGCATTGTCTGATGTGGAGACCAATGCTCCAACAAGTTCTTGGTTCGCCAACAAGGTTGTTAGAGTACTTTTGACAGTGAGGTATGAACTATTAACCCTCTGGAACCTTGCTCTTTCGTAATCAAGCTGCTCCATCGCTTTCTTTACCCTTGCTGTCAAATCTTGGCATTCCGTTTCCTTGGTTGTCAACTCCGTCTTGACATCCACCAAGTCTCTGAGCAGAGACTGAGTCTGCTGTCGCTCAGTGTCTCTCTTTTTCGTTGTGAGCTCCAGTTGTGCCCGCAGGCTCTCTAACTCCTCTTGCCCTGATTTTTGCATGTGTTGAGCCTCCTGTACCAGCCTTGCCTTTTCTTCTAGCACCACGTACTAGCATCGGAACTGTTTTTCCAGACCTTGCAAGGTTTTTCTATAGTCAAAATCAGCCATAGCCTGACAGGCTTCTTGGTACCCTATTGCTTCAAGAGGGGGCACAGACTCTTTGTGTGCAGATGATTTCGACGAGGGAGGAGTAGGATCCATTTGTACTTCTTCTATAACTTTGTCCACTTCTTGTACGTGCCTCTTTTTCGGTGCATCTTCCCTTGGCTGTGAAACAAACGCGTCCGTTTTTTTCTTTAAAAGCTTTATTATTCTTTGGTGAGTCAGTTCCGCCGCCTGTCGTGCTTTCGCATTCTTCTCTCTTTGAGCTTTCTTTAGTTGCTCTGCTTGGTTCGTGTCTTCAGCCACTTTTTTCTCCTTTGTTTGTTCAGTGGACTGAGAAGAAACCTCCACTTCTGCAGCCTTTTGTTCCGCGGCTAACCTTTGTTTTTCAACCCGCATTCGAGTTGCCGCTTCTATTCTTGCTTGTCTTTCCTTCTCGAACCTTTGTTTTTCTGTTAGTTGTGTTGCAGCAGCCCTTGCCTTTCTGTCAGCCCACAACTTTGTCCTTCTTTCCTCAATTCTTTCTTGGGCCTCTGCATATACTTTTTGAAGTTTGGACCTCGGCACTGTACTTCTTTCCCTTCCTCTACTCCCGAGCGGTGTGGTGGTGTCTTTCTCATCGCTTTCTTCAAATTTAGATAGTCCTTTGTCTTTTGACCCTTGAGGGTTTCCCTCGTCTTCAGTATCCGTCTTTTCTTCATCACTTGAGCTTTTGTTGGATGCCTTGACCGAGCGTGATGATGTTGCGCTAGTGGTCGTCCTTACTGAGTGAGCAATCAACTTTGCTTTCTGAATCGAGGCCACTTAAGAACTGGCCGTCGGCAGGTCTTCCATCATTCCCAAAGCTTGGTATGCTATTCTTGTTAGCATTGGCCCTGTGCTCATGTAGCTTTTGTTTTTTTCCGAGCCCTTCAAATTTGCTTCGACCAAGCTTTCCAAGATGTAAGAACCATAATCGCATCGGATGGTTCTGTTTTCAGTTGTCGCTAGAGCCATGACCACTGCAATGTGTAGGATTGGCTCGGTGTAGCGAGGAGTCTTTTGTACCCTGAAATGTTGAGAGATGAATCTCATTGGTAACTCCAGTTCACCGTATATCATGTCACTGTACTTGTACTTGTTTCCTTTTGCTTTGATAAACGCCTTCTCGTTGTCCAGTGACTTGGTCTTTTCTAGCAAGTTGTGTTGCCCTGGAAGGAAGTGCAAAGCTTTGTTGATGATGTCTTTTGTGATCTTTACTTTCACCTTTGAACCATCCTTGTCGGTGAGCATCGCTTGCCCATCATACTGTATTGAGCTCATGAGCTCGTGGGCCCTCATGTAGTCTAATCCCCATGGCTGCAATCTGAAAAACTGCTCCAAATGAATAGCCCGCACGGCTTTGGTGACCTCCGGCCTTCGGTGGAGATTCCATATTTCCCGTGGCATGATGGTCGTCTTTACCATGTCACCATCAGCATCCCTAAACTTTGCGATGAAAATGTGAGCAAGGATCTGAGCTACTGTTTCATATGAGATGTGAGCTTTTTCATTCGTAGAGAGCTCATCCACTTCATATGGTGCTGCCATCCACTGCCTTGCTTGCTTTTGGCGAGGCATTCTTTGTCATTAGAGTCACAAGCTGTCAAGATTTTCCTTTCGCAACCAGTAGCATTTAGAATTTTAGTAAAAAGCAGTTCAAAAGTTAAAACTGATCATAACTTGAACAAATCTCATCCATTCTTGTCCATATTTCACCAGTGGGACTAGGAAGGCTAGAGCTATGACTGATTGAAATCTGAGCCAAATCTGGGCCTGAGGTACACCGATCGCGATCGTAGTACCATGACCAAAATAACATTTGATCACATGAGTGGTTTGCTAATAGCCATTTTGGTCTACTCGGTTTTTTATTTGAACCACTTTTGAGTTTATAAGTCCCAATTTTGGGTTACAAGGGAGTTTTGGACTAGACTTTGATTTTTCATGGGTTTTTGATGTCCAATTGGCTTGAAGCTTGATGTGTGACTTGAACAAGAGAGATCTGTTAGGTTTTGATCAAAATATGATGCTGAGGGACACCGATCACGATCGTGGTACTTGGGCTTTTTTTGGTTGAATACTAGATGGCTTTAGTCTCATATGCTTGCCTAGCCCACTGATGATTTATTTTCAAGTTTTGGACTTAAAATGAAAAAATTAGAGCAATTTTTCACTGTTTGACCATATTGGGTTTTCCTGATGAATTCTGGTTGGAGCCTGGAGTTAGTTGATGATAGTTGTTGAGCTTTTACTGCTTCCATGATGTGTTGCTATCATCAGCCTACTCCGCCGTCTGATTCCGACTTGATCAGGCACTTTTTACCCCGTCTTTGGAGATTTTCCAGACTTGGGTATTTTTCAGGCATTCTTTGGATACCAATGGGATAATTGGGCATCTCTAAGTCGCCTTTTAGTCTTTGACATTAGTTCTGCCAAATTCTTCCCTTGTGTGATCACTCGATACTGAAATGGTTATCTCCGTCCTTGTAGGAGATTCTGAGCTCCATTCAAGGTTTTCTACTACCGTGCTGACTCCTAGTGGGACGGGTATGCCTTTCAAACCATCCGTCATAATTTTGAGTCGAATTTTGGTAGTTGTAGGTCGATTCGGGTGTGTTTGACAATCTTGGCCCATTCTATGAGCAAACTTTGTGCATTTCTTATGAAAATTCAAGAGAGTGTACTCCTCAATGAGTTCTAAGCTTGGGCCATGTCAAAATTTCTAAAATCTGAAACTGGGGGCACCGATCGCGATCGTACCATAGATCCAAAATTGATTTTTGACACCTACAGGTTGTTGGCGAAGTTGAGAGAAGGCTTTTTGCCATTTTTGTGTCAAATTTGGTCAGTGAGGTACATCGATCGCGATCGGTGTACCACCACCAAATTGAGATCTGATCATCGGTGTACCACCACCAAATTGAGATCTCGTCACATGGCTTTGTTCCTGACATTGTGGGGAGCACATTGATGTGTTCTGTCCCTGAAAAAGTTTTGTCATGATGCCTCTAAGGGCCCTTGACCTATTCGACTCAATCCGACTTTGATTTGGTCAATGCGCCCGTTTGTGCGATGTTTCGCTCTCGCATGTGTAATACACTTGATCTTTACTCGACAAGGAACATACCTGTGAAATGTGGTGTGAAATGCCGGCTCCGATCATCTGTACAGAGTAGAAATATGGCAGCTTGCTCTAGGTCAAGAAGCTCTCCTCTTCTCTCTCAGAATGGAAATTGAACAATGAGCTAGATTTTTGGCCTACCTGACCCATATCTTCCCGAGGTTTTCGTGACATAGGGCTAAATCTCCTTACCTTTGATCTCGAGATAATTTGTATACCACCTATGGGTCGAACCGTTTGTCATTCTGGAGTCGTATCACCGTTTGATGCGATTCTGGGGAAATGTGGTCATGATCATTAAGGCTGAAATTCGACGTCTTCAGATTACCTTCATATCTTCCATGCTTGATAACCCTATCATGATACTTTGGCGTTTGCTTCCAGAACTTGATTCCGACACTGTGGGTGTTATATTTTTAATTTTTGAAGTTTTATTAACGAAAATTAAGCAAAATAAATTGAAAATACTTATTAACTGGAAAAAATAAGCCAAAAATTATTATACTCACCCCTAAGCATATATTTTCACTAGAAGCATCCTAATGCTCCAGATTTTGTCATTACATCTCATTATTATGCTGGTTGGATGATAAAAACACTAAAAAATGCCAGATTCTGATCAAATTTGTTCGAAATTGAACTCTAAAAAATGAAAAAAACACACGTATTATATACATATATACACATTGGACCCCTTAATGGTCCTGGCCTGCTGTTGTGCTAGATTCACCAGTTACTCCCCCCTTCCTAAACTGAGTCGTCCCGGATGAAGGTTGTGTGCGTGTGCATGGGTTTTGAAATATGTGTCTATGCATGGTCGTGTAATGTGGCCCTATCCTCATGTTTGAGGCAATGCATTGGGAAACAAAGTGTTGTGCAAGATGTGGGGATTGAATGTAATTTTCAGTGGCTTTGGATGGCGAGGCTAGTTGTTTATGGAACAAAAGAGCTTGCAGTTTAATTTCTCTCTCCTTGATTGTTGGTTTTTTTATGGCGACTATTTTTGGAACCCGTTTTATTCAATTTTTTTCATATTTGTAGATTTTAATGTAGGTTCCTGAATTTTCTTAGGTTTCCATTGCCATTTTGTTAGTTCAGGCTTCCTTGGTTGACTTTTTGGTCTCCATTCGATCTTTGTCGCGTTGAATTTTTGGTTGTCTCCAGCTTTGGTTGCCATTTCCACTCTGGATTAGCTCCTGAAGGTCTTTGATATGGTGTTGATGTCGTCGGGAGTTGTGACTTGGGCAGCCATATCTGTCTCTGTTTTTTCTGCACGACGGTTTTCTTTATCCATACTTTCCGAATAGCCGTTTTCGGTGTTCCTGGGCTGATGAGCTGATTGCTTTTTGTCGATGGGGATAATCGGCCATGAGTGATCTGTTTTGGCGTCATGTACGTGCTAGAGTTGTGTGTGTACATCAGTGCATGTTCTGACCATTCGGTAACTGCATTGTACGTTCTCGTCCATGGAACTCCCAAACATAGTGATTCTCTGATTTCTTCGTCTTTCATTACGAGAAATTGATGAGGACAACTATTTCCATCAATATTGATTAGTAAGTTTACTATTCCCAATGTTGGAATTTTTTCCCCATTTGCGGCTTGTAAATCTCCTGTAGATTGCACTAGGGGTTCATCGGTAAGCATCTTGTAAGTGGAGAAGTTGACCACATTGACTCTTGCCCCTATGTCAATCAATGCTCGTTGATATCTTCCATTCGGAAGTCTGACATTGATGCGAACATCGATTCCTATTTCCCATTGCTCGATCGTCAGTGTGAATTATAGAAAGAGGAATTTGAGCCGTATCTGCTGGTTGAGGAAGTCTTTGTTGTTGTAATTTATCTTTCCGCTTTAAAATCCTGATTGTGGCCTCCTTCTGTGCTTGAGCTTTTGTCTCATTTGCTTTGTTCTTGCGCTCCTTCACAGCATGGATTTTGGCAAGCATCTCTGAGGTTAGTGGTAGGTTGTACTTCTTTAATCTGCAGCCACTAATCCAATTAGGCATCTCCTCTCCCTCTAATGTCGCAAGCTTAATGGCACCGCTAGATGATATGTCATGAATCACATAGGGTCCATTGCCTCGCTTTTTGAGTTTCCGAGAATGTTGTTTCAGGGTATACATTAAGACCTAATCCCCCGTAGCAAATTTCTTGCTGATAACATGTTGATCAAAGAATGATTTCATGTTTTGTTTTTGCGCGTAGATTGATGCAACTTCTCTCAATCTAGTTTCATCTAGTTTTTCCAGGATATCTATTTGATTGGATAATTCATGGCCCATCCATTCTAATTCTTTAGCTACCCGAAGTGTGGGGATAAGAAATTCAAGTGGCAAAATCGCTTGAATTCCATAAACCATGTTGAACGGAGTCGTTCTGATTGAGGTTTTGTACGCTACTCTATATGCCCATAAAGTTGAATGCAGCTTCTGATCCTAGTCGGCTCTTGATTCACTAACAATTTTCGTGAGAATTGTCACCAAAATCTTGTTTGTACTTTCTGCTTGTTCGTTAGCTTGTGGATGATAGGGAGCTGACTTCTTGTGAATTACCATGAATTCATCCAATAGGAATTCGATCACTTCATTGACAAAATGAGTTCCTCTATCGCTCACTATCTCTATTGGTAAGCCAAACCTGGTGAAAATGTTCTCATACAAAAACTGTGCTGTCGTTTTTGCATCATTTTTGGTTGTCGCTTTCGCTTCAACCCACTTTGTTAGATAATCTGTTGCCACAATAATGTATTGAGCGTGCAGTTTATATCCAGGAGGTGCAATTGGTCCTACAAAATCTATTCCCCATTTTGCAAACGCTCTTGCCCCCATCATTGGTCTCAAGGGCATGTCATCTCGTGCTCTAGGAATCTTTGTCCTCTGGCAATCATCACATTGTTTCACAAACTCTTTGGCGTCCATGAATAGTGTAGGCCACCATATGCCAGCAATAAGAATTGCTTTGGCTGTTTTGTCAGCTGAGAAATGTCCTCCAGATTGTCCGCCATGTGCTTGCTTTAAGATAGGAATGTATTCCTCTTCCGTCGCACACATTCTCATTTGATTGTCTTTTCCCCTCTTGTAAATATTGTCCTCAGTCAATACATAGTTTTCTGCCTCTTTCGTGATCGTTTTGATACGTGATCTACTCATCCCTTCAGGCAATATTCCGGTGGTGAGGTATTCTACAATGTAGTTACTCCATCTGGGTGCTACAGATAATTTGAATAGAGTCGCGTGTTCTATTATCTTTTGAAAAGTGCAGATAATACATGATTTGATATGCTTATGAACACTTTGTTGCATTTTCGGCCAATATACACCCATTCTCATCAATCTTTGATACGTCTGCCCATGCCCATTGTGAATCCCCGTTGTTTGTACATGAGACTGGTTTAGATACAAGTCTTGTTCACTTGATTCCACACAAAGCCTAAGGATTTGATCCGATCCCTATTTGTATAGCCTTCCAGCCAGCATTACCAATGATCTAGATGCTGCAATGGTAGATGGTTGTCTTGTGAAATTCAATGACCCAATAGTCAACAAAGGAATTACCTCCTCGCTCCATCTTGGAACCATTTCTATGTTGAAGAGATATGCATCTGGCAAATCATCATCAACTCCTACAAGTTTTCGCCATGCACCATTCTAGATAAATGATCCGCTCTTTGGTGTGTAGTTCCTTTTTTTACCAGAACCGTGAAGTCAAACTCAAGCAGTATGATGAACCATCGTACAATCCGCCCCGTTGTCATGCAGCTCCGCTGCCATGTAGAGAAACAGAGCAGACAAATGCAAACTAAGCTTCTTTGAAGCCTACACATTTAATGGCCAATGATCAGGGCTTGTTAACAATCCAAGTTTAATGATTAATGTATGCCAGATGCGGCTTAAAAGGGCCAAGAGATGCCTCAATGATGCCAAAAATGATTATGCTTGAAGTGAGCACAGATGGGAGTTTATGGTCTAGAACTGTAGTGTTTGAAGTGCTCTACCAGCCTGTCATTACGGCTCGTCGATTGGAGCTATTGGTCAAGAATTTATGGCAGTTCGAAGTTTGAGTCGATTGCAGATCCGTACCGAATTGGGCAATTGCAACTGATGTTACATAATTGAAATGAATGCACGGGCCTGAAGTGCTCAATTTTTGAAGCCTGTGGGTCTTTTCAGATCGGTGATCGGGTTTACGGTTGCCAAGTTATTGGTCGTTAAAGATTTACCAGGGGCCTGTTTCGTACTAGTCCGGTCCGCTCGATCGGAGTGCCATATGATAGTTTTTGGGGTTCAACCAGGCTGCTCTAGAATAGAGTGCAATTAAAATATCCATAAGTGCTTGAGGAGCATTGTGTTCGGAATGTCGTCTCTTGGAATGCAATGATTGCGGGATAAACCCAATAGAAGCAGGGCCAGGAAGTTGGCTATTTTCAAAGACAAGGTCTCCCTCAAAATGCAATTACCTATATTAGCATCTTGAAGCATGTGGCATTGTGCAAGATGCTGATACGAGAAGTTAAACCCTTGGTGAGATTGTTCGATAGGCGCTTCTAGGGAAAGATGAGATGTTTGGCAGTGCTTTAATCGATAAGTACGCCCAAATGTGATGCCCTTACTATGGCCGCCCAAAGAGGCCAAATGAAAACGGTCCAAAGCTGAATTATTAAGGGCCGCCCACCTTGTGGGCTTAAGTGTGTAAGCAAAGGAGGTAAAAAGGGAAAATGGCTGGAAGCCTGGCGACGAGCAGGGGAAAATGGGCTCAGATTGGCCAGCTCGGGCAGGGGATGAGGACGCCGAAGAAGGGTAAAGCCCGCAAATTGCAGGGGCGCTCCCGTTCGGCACCAGTTGCGACAAGTTTCGTGCTGCTCATCCCCATCGCTTGCCACATCATCGGATAAGGTCACCCGCCACGTCAATGACTCCCAGCGCCACTGGTAGGGGGGGGGGGGGGGGGGGGGGGGGGGGGGCACGCTAATAATAGGGGAGGCCTTTTGCATGAGAAGGGATAGCAAGAAAAAACGAGGAAAGGAGGAGTTAACGTGAGCTATCAACGAAGGGCAAGGGGAGCTCTCTCTCTCTCTCTCTCTTCCTCGAGGCAAGCAAGGAGTTTCCTCTCCCTCTCGAGCTTGAACGAATCAACCAAAGCAAAGGAGAGACTCTCTCTCTCTCTCCTTCTCGAGCTTGAACGAAGCAACCAAAGCAAAGGAGAGACTCTCTCTCTCTCCCTCTCGATCTTGAACGAAGCAATCAAAGCAAAGGAGAGACTCTCTTTCTCTCTCTCCCTATCGAGCATGAACAAGAAGCAAGCAATGCGAGAAACTTGTCAAAGCGAATCAAGCAAGAAGAGGAAGGAGCTTGAGGCTTTTTCCGAAGCAACCAAGGCGGGAAACTTAAGGTAATCAAAAGCAAGCTTAAAAAGGGCAAGCTTGGTCGAGGAAACAAGGTGGCAAGTTTGTCGAGGCATGCAAGCAAGGAAGATGGAGGTCGAAGCTTGTCAAGGATTAAAGCGAGTAATCTTGAGAAGCACTCTTGGTCTTGAACCAAAGCAAGAGAAGAAATCAGGAGAAGGCAAAAGCAAGGTAAGAAGCAAGAGAAAAGCACGGGGTACTGCAAAGCACACAAAGCAGGAAGCTGCGGAATAACTGATATAGTTGAAGCTTGCTGAACCTAAGGGTAGTTGAAGCAGTTAAAGTGGCAGAAGAGAACTTTCATCATCGTCATCATCTAATGTTTGATAAATCATTCTATTAAGTCCGGTGTCGTTAACGGCCCGGTTAATCCTGTAAATGGGAGCTTAAACTCCTAGTTAGTAACTGATCCAAGTGACGGCACTGTTAAAAGACCGCCTTGCCTAAGGACTAAGTTGTACTCAGAGTAATATTCAATTAATTGATGATTGTGGTGATTGCCAGAGTTATCAGTTGTTCTTGTTCTCTCTCTTTCACACCTCCCACAGCTAGAGGCCCGGCGCCTGCGCGGCTCACGTAGCGAACACATATCCCCCGACATCTTTGGTGAACCCGACGTGAAACGAGCCGGGGTGGGAGGTAAATATGGAGAATTTAGAGCAGATGATGAAAATGATGATAAGTCAATAGTTCCCGATTTTTTGAAGATGCTTCAATTGGTTCAAGGATCTCTGCTTGAAATAGAGACGGTAAAGAAGAAAAATCAAATTGATAAAGCTTTGGATGCAGCTTTAGATGCAGTATACAACGAGAGACGACTCTTTGATGGATACGATCCAGAGGGATACCTAGAGTGCTATGAGCTGGAGACCAAGGTAAGAGGGATACCAAAAGAATTGATGATCAAATGTTTTGAGCAGTTAGTGAGTTCAGATGTGAAGGAGAAGATTCAAGAAGTTACCAAAGCTTGCAATGATGACTGGGAGTATTTCAAAGAAGCTATTGTGCAAGTACGATATGAGCAGTATGAAATCTATCAAGAACAGAGTTCAAGTCTACCGGACTACGCAGATATTCGAGGACAAGTACAATCAAAGTTAGAAGCTATGATTGATGAGTTTATTGTGCAGGATGCTACCTTCTTACAGGCTTATGATGAAGACATAGTCAAAGCTGTGTATGCAAAGTTGGGTTTTGCAGATGCCATGCATGAAGAAGAAGTCTTTGAGGGTGAGTCTCTACAGCCTTAAACTACACAGGGTGAATTTTTCAAAGAACATGTACCTGTAGTGCAGGAAGAAAAGAAATCATGGGATCAAGACAATGAATTGGCTAAAGCTCAGGAAGATGTGCAGGTGAATGAGTGCAGTCATATTCAGGTAGACATAGTCAAAGCTGTGTATGCAGACATAGTCAAAGCTTATGATGAAGACATAGTCAAAGCTGTGTATGCAAAGTTGGGTTTTGCAGATGCCATGCATGAAGAAGAAGTCTTTGAGGGTGAGTCTCTACAGCCTCAAACTACACAGGGTGAATTTTTCAAAGAACATGTACCTGTAGTGCAGGAAGAAAAGAAACCATGGGATCAAGACAATGAATTGGCTAAAGCTCAGGTAGATGTGCAGGTGAATGAGTGCAGTCATATTCAGGTAGACATGCAGGAAGATTCAGTTACAGCTGATACTTTTGCTATTGAACCAGAATTAGAGCAAAATTTTTATGGTGCAGATTCTACCATAAAGGTGATTCATGATACTGGTACAGGTTTTGCCAAAGAGTTGATTAATGATACATATTGCATAGGTCAAAGCAGGGCTATTGTTGAGAGCAGCAAGACCATGTATTTTGGTATACCAGATTTACCGAATTTGGATGTACCAGATTTTGAGGACTTGGCTAAGCAAGAGTATGTGCTTAATTCAGAGGGGGTGCAGACTCCTTCATTGACAAGCTCTTTTGAAGCACACCTACCAAATTGGACAACTGAACCTGAATGTGATGATGATGAATCAGAGGGGCTGCAGACTCCTCCTTTGAAACGCTTCTATGACGTAGAGCTACCAATCTGGCAGACTGATCCTGAATTTGATGATGGTGATTTAGAGAGGGAGCAAACTTCTTCTCTATCAAGAATTTGTGACACAGGGCTGACACTATGGCAAGATTATCATGAACTTGATGATGTTGATTCAGAGGGGGTGCATAGTGAAGTGAAATCTCTTGTTGATGAATATGATTGGTTTCATTGTGCCGATGATACAGACAGGGCAGTATTAGATGAAATTTTCAATGTGCATGCTAAACTTTGTGCTATAGAAGTGCAAAGATATCTGTGTAGAGTGCACAGGTGATGGAGAAGGTAGAAAAGAAGACTACACACACACACACCAACACACATCAAGATACACACACACACAATCGTTACCCTGAAGCATCCATTCAACGAGTTGCTCTTCTCTTCTTCTCTTTTGAACTATTATCCAAAGTATATTTACAACATAGTATAGTCAGTGTCCAGCCGCCCGTAGCACAATGGACATATTCTTTAACATCATATTCTTTAACACTCCCCCTGAAGCTCAGAGTGAGCTTGCATATGATGGATTCCCAATGCTTCACAAAATTAGAAAAACTTCTCCTTTCCAAGAGCTTTTGTGAATATATCCGCAACTTGATCATTTGTCTTCACATATACCAAATCAATCTCACCTGCCAAAACTTTTTCTCTAATGAAGTGATAATGTACCTCAATGTGTTTAGTGCGAGCATGGTAGACTGGATTCTTTGCCAACATGATGCTGCTAATATTGTCACAATATATAATGACACTGTCATGATAGTCAAAACCAAAGTCTACCATAAGCACTCTCAACCATGACTCTTCACATGCTGCCAAAGCTGCTCCACGATATTCAGCTTCTGTACTTGATAATGCTACAGTTGATTTCTTCTTGATACTCCAACTTATCATACCATTGCCAATGGAAAATGCATAACCACTCGTAGATCTTCTATCCATAAAATCTCCTGCCCAATCTGCATCTGTGTAACCATAAAGACAAAGCTTCCCATTCTTTTCATAAAACATTCCATAACTGACAGTGGCTTTCACATATCTCATAATCCGTCTCACTGCATCAAGATGACTTTTACATGGCATTTGCATGAATTGACTCACAACACCCACTGCATAACTCAAATCTGGACTTGTTATTGTCAAGTAAATAAGGCTTCCAACCATCTTGCGATACATACTGACATCCTCAATGTAATGTCCATCATCAAACAACTTCACATTTTGATCAAGAGGTGTATCAATCGGTTTGCACGCTGTCATTCCATACTTCTCAAGCATATCAAACGCATGTTGTCTATGTATCATCCAAATTCCTGATAAAGTATTGACAATTTCAATTCCCAAGAAATATCTCAACTCACCAAGGTCCTTCATGTTGAATTCTCTCAACAAACTCTTCTTGACATGCAAAATTTGCTCATCATGAATTTTAGTGAGAATCAAGTCATCAACATAGATAACAATAACGACAATCTCTCCATCAAAATGCTTCAAAAACAATGAGTGATCAGCAGTAGACTGTTTAAATCCAATTTTCTTGAAGAATCTGGTTATCTTTTCACACCAAGCTCTAGATGCTTGCTTCAACTTACACACATAATATGGAAACTCTGGATGTTGATAACCCTCTGGCTGTATAATATAAACTTCTTCTTCCAAGTCACCATTCAAGAATGCATTATCCACATCCATTTGCCGTAACTTCCAACCGAACATACTTGCCATTTCTATCACCAATCTGACTGTTGTCATCTTTGCAACTGGACTAAATGTCTCATCATAATCAAGACCTTTTGTTTGTGCATAACCTTTAGCAACAAGCCTCGCTTTGTATCTTTCCACACTACCATCTGAATTGCACTTGACTTTGTATACCCATTTTGAACCAATTGCTTTCTTTCCACTTGGCAAGCGAACCAAATCCCAAGTGTCATTCTTCACAAGAGCATCGATCTCATCATCCATAGCTGACTCCCATTCTGATTTTCCAATTGCCTCTTGAAAACATGTAGGCTCTTTATGTTGCACATGTGAAACCATGTATGCATAATGTGTACGCATGTAACCATTGTATGTCAATCTATCAACTGAATAACGCACCCTCTCTGATCTTCTCAACTGTGGTGCACTCTTCTCTTCAACTCTTGCATATGGGGGTACATATTTCTCAATATGCTTACTTTCAGGTGTCCTCAAATGTGGTAAACCATGCTCTTCATCAAGGCTTTCATCTCCAGAACTCTCTTCAACCACTTTCTTCTTGCCTTTCTCGTCTTGCTTCTTATCTCGCAAACGACCACTCCATGTGTTGACACTTCCTGTACTCTCCTCTTCCATATGTGGTCTTGAAATAGTTCTTGTTGATGGTCCTGGATTATCAACAACATGACGCACATTCTCTTGCGCTTCATACTCATCTTCTATCATCATTGGCTTTGGTTTATACCATGGTTCATGCTCACAAAATCTGACATCTCTACTGACATAAACTTGTCTTGTCGTAGGATCATAGCACTTGTAACCTTTCTTTTCAACTGGGTAGCCCAGGAATATACACTTCACTGCCTTTGGCTCCATCTTCTTTCTTGATTCATTTGGCACATGAACATAGCAAACACATCCAAAAACTTTCATGTAGGAAACTGTTGGCTTGATCCCATAAAGTCTCTCATAAGGTGAAATTTCATGAATGGCAGTTGTTGGTGTTTAATTCATAATGTGTACTGCTGTATGAACTGCTTCAGCCCAATATGTTAATGGCATATTCATCTCATTCATCATGGCTCTTGCAATCTCTGCTATGACTCTATTCTTTCTCTCAGCAACTCCATTTTGTTGTGGTGTGTATCTGCAAGTAATCTGTCTTCTTATGCCTTGTTCACGTAAGTAATCATCAAAATTGTGTGACATGTACTCTGCCCCTCCATCTGTACGTAGGCATTTAATTTGACAACCATTCTCTTTCTCAACCATAACTTTGAACTCCAAGAATACCTCAAATGCCTCTAACTTTGCCTTTAGAAAGTAAACCCATGTCATTCTGCTGTAATCATCCGTGAATGTGATAAAATATCGACAACCATTTGGCGTAGCATGATCACAAGGTCCCCAAATATCTGAATGAACAATTTCCAAAGGACTTTGGCTAATTCTCCCCCTCTTTGGAAATGGTAAGCGAGATTGCTTTCCAAATTGACAAGCTTCACAAACATGATCAAAATTCAATCTGCCAAACTTTGGTAATCCACGTACAATTTGATTTGATTGTATATGCTTTAGTCTTCTAAAATTGACATGACCAATCCTCTTATGCCATAACTCTGCCCAATTATCTTGAGTGGCTGATTTGTTTGCATACATACCACTGTGTAAACATGGATCTCCAGCTTCCAATGTGAACAAGCGACCTTTCTTTCTTCCACGTGCCAATATCTTGCCTGGTCTGCCTTTGTGAAACTCCTCTATGAAGCAACCATAACAATTAAAACAGACTTGCAACCCTTGATCTGTCATTTGTCCAACTGATTCTAAATTCTTTGTGATCGAAGGTACATATAGAACATCTCCCAATGTGTTGTATGTCCCGTCTTTTTCTAGCAATGGAACTGAACCAACATGTGTAATCCGATGCATAGTATCATCACTTGTAGCGACAAACTCATCCTCTTCTAACTTCTCTTTTCTGTCAAACCATTCACCATGATAAGTCATATGATTTGTGGCACCACTATCTAAATACCAATCATATGTATGATGTGGCTCCACCATGCTTCCAACAACATGCTCCATAGGAAATAAATGTCCACTCGATCTATTGTCATATATATTTTGATCATGAGAATTGTATCCAACAAAGTTTCCTCCATGTCTGCCATAACCTCGGCCTCTTCCACCACGATCACGATTTTGATTTAGCCTTGTGTAACATTCTCTTTCAAAGTGACCATAAATTCCACATATGTTACAATATCCATCTCTTTGAGGATGTACAAATCGTCCACCTCCACGTCCACGAGTTCGGGCTCTCCCGCTGCCTCTTTGGCTATAATTATTGTTACTTTTACTTTGTTGGTTTTTCCATTGACCTCTTCCAACATTGTTTCCACGACCATAGTTTCCTCTTCCACCTCTATTGTTTCCACAACCTCTACAGTAAAAAACCTGATCTCTAGAATTGTTATTTGATGTAGAAGGACCTGACTTGCCTAACTTTACCTCTTCTTGCAAAAAAAGGTTTACTAACTCTTCAAAATCAATAATGTGTCCTCGAACATATATAGATGTATCCAATGACTTGTATTCCGGTCCCAAACCATTCAATGTCACTGAAACTAAGTCATCATCTGGAACTTCAACATTAATGCTCGCAAGATCTTCCTGTATTTGCTTTATCTCTGTCACATAATCTGATATGGATCTATTTCCTCGCCATACACAATGTAACCTTTGCTTCAAGTGAACTTTTCATGGTTCTATATTGGAGTTGTTCATTCTTGCTAGTATCTCCCATGCTTCCTTTGGAGATTGAGCCTTCTTCACATGTGGTATAAAGAAGTCACTAATGCATAGTGAAATCCAATGCATCACTTTCCTTGAATTCTCGATCCACTTCTTGTAAGCTTCTACTCCTCCTTGCCATGCTTTATGTGCTTCAACATTCTCTCTATTTGGTTCCAAACCAACCTCGGGACACTCTTGTTCACCTGTAATATAATCCCATAAACCTTTTCCCATGATAAAGTTCTCCATCCTATAAGACCATATGCTATAGTTCTCTCTGGTCAGCATCTCTCCAACAATCTGTGTGACTTGAGTTGAACTTTCTGCCATCTTTACTCTCTCAATTTCTTCCAAAGGATTTTGACAAAATTTTGGTAGAGTTTCGTTTGTATTTGGAAAATATCTCAAGTGACAATCTCAACCAAAGTGCTCATAAACACTGACAGAAAATCTCTCACTGCCAAGGGAAAATCCACTGACTCACTTTGCCCCAGACTGACTCAGTACTATGCATAAATACTCTAAAACAATGTCCACATGGACCTGTATGCAAATGAAATCCATACGCTGTCCTGTACCACATATCCATACATCCACCTTCTTCCCATAGTCGTATATGAAATATGAGGTCTTTCGCGGGGCCAGTCGGGGATTCACTCCAGTACCTAATCCACCTTGCCAAGGTACCAAAGCTTCCAAGGCAAGGCTTCAAAAAACCTCACTCGACCCTCACAAAGGCTGCAGTTTTCCAAAATACATTGACCGCATATCCATACATAACCACAAAGTACTCAATCTGACAATATAACCGCCTCAACTTCTTCCCACAACCTTTCTGACATAGGCGGCTATCCATAACGGACCCACAACAACCAAACATAATCTTCAATAACACAATATCATGATGCAAAAGCTCTATGTCTCTCTCCAAAACCTGTGTAAATGCTGAATTCTTCACCTGTAACCTGTAAATCTACTTCCGAGTGCAAAATTGGACATTCCTATGCTTGTGTGAGCTGGCTGTTTGCTGCAAAAATTGCAGCTTTTGGCAAATCTGAGTATGCTAATGCGTCCGAATTCCCAAAAACATAAAGATAGACTCCTGGATCACTATATTCCGAGTTCGGATGAGGGAGTTATGACCAAAAAACCTCTCTTTTTTGCTGTTTTCCAGAGCTGCGGAAACCTATGTATTGACTATAGCTCCTTAAACTGAGCTCTGATACCACTTTGTAGAGTGCGCAAGTGATGGAGAAGGTAGAAAAGAAGACTACACACACACACCAACACACATCAAGACACACACACACACAATCGTTACCCTGAAGCAGCCATTCAACGAGCTGCTCTTCTCTTCTTCTCTTTTGAACTATTATCCAAAGTATATTTACAACATAGTATAGTCAGTGTCCAGCCGCCCATAGAAAAATGGAAATATTCTTTAACATCATATTCTTTAACAATCTGGATGAGGGCGAAAGACTTAAAGAGCAGTTTACTGCAGATACAGTTAGTATGCATGTCATATGTGGGAATCTTGGTTTACTATAGCAACCTGAGATGTGCAAGATGGAGTAACCTTCTCTAGTGGTGGACCTAGATCTTATGTGCTTACTTGACGAAGATTTGGAAGGGTTCTCAAACACAGATGCTAAGGATTTCAATCAATCCAGATTCATGCATGAGTCAGTTTGTTCACATGTAGCAGATGATGATCTTATGCAATTGTTAGATGATGCACTACTTGATTTTGAGCCTCTACGAGATAGAGGATTGTTTTCAGATGCATCTTTTGATCCTAATGAAGAGGATTTTACCAGAGACATGATGTATTCAGATATGCATGATTGGGATTTCAATACTAGTGAGAGTAAAGGTGCGCTGCCAATGCTTTTACCTGTGATTGATGATCGACAATTGGATGAGCCAATTGCACAGGGGATATAGCAGTATTTGATGCTACATGATGCTATATGGAATCTCATGTTACCCTCTAATGTAGGGGATTTTGAGCTAGGTTTTCACCCAGGAGGTGCCAGATATATGCATGATCCTGGGCAATTGACTTATATGCCATATGATCCAGGCAGTTTGTATGAAGATTTGTGGGCTAATTTATGTTGAGTGGCATAAAATGGTAACCATCTTTTTGCAATATTTTTCAGCCTACTCAACGTCCTCTTCCTCATATGTGTATATATTTTTCTACTCTATTAAGTTCTCTAGAGTAAATTCCCCCTCTTCGTTTAACCTTTGTGGCGACACATACATTGTACTCTTCCCAAAACTGTCACCTTAGTCATATATTTATATTACCACCCTTTTCTTTTTTCCTTTGTAAATAAAAGTAAGCATACAATAACCAACTATCTACCCCCAAACTTTCTTACCTCTTATGAATTAGTAGTAGAAAAATAATATATCCATCTTCTATCCCATATAGATAAATTACCATGGAAATCAGCTCTCCACTTGTCTTTACCAAAGATTATGGTCCATCTCTACAAGTCTTCTATGCCCCCTACATAGGTGGCCCAATATCTCTTAAGAATATACATATAGTTTTTCTCCTTTCAAAAAGACTCCAATTGTATATTATTTTCACAAGAAAATAATATTGGGCTCTCCTCTATTTGTTTAAGCATCATAGCCTTTTGAAAAAGCATGATTCCCCTTGGATGCATACAAGCAAAGGGCCCATACAAGAAGACTTGGAAGCAAAAGGTTCCCTAGCCTAGTGTGGACCTTCCAAACCAAATTCCTTGGTGCATGGGCGTGAATAATAGTTCAAATTCATATCAAACATGTTGAGAAGGTCAAATTTGCGTTTTGAAGCATGTCATTCCGAGCTACAGGTAAAAAGTTATGGTCAAAATAGTGTAAATCTGTCAGATTCGCAGCAAAAGGAAACTCTAAATCAAGTAAATCAAGAGGTTAAGATCTTATTTTTTCCCTAATCATCTTCTAAAATAGCAATGAGTGTTAAGGTCACTTGCATGTGATGGGACCAACCTAAAGATACTTTCTAAATGCCAAGACAGACAAGTTGAGATACCCCGCAGGAGCCACCCGTAGGGCCTCATGGTGGGGCCCACCTACATTATGCACCCCTACGGAGCCTTCACGGTCTAAAATGATATTTTTGGTGAATAAATAGTCCCTTTTATGTCCAATATTCAATGAGTGGTCAAAGGACACTTAATTAGGGCTAATCACTCACCCTAATTAAGTGTAGCATAATCCCACTCCTACACAACTATAAATAGCCCCCCTTGGAGAGACTCAAGGACACACGCCTATATTTTCCACTTCATGTTGTTTCTTGATCAATAGTAGAGAAAACCCCAACTCTCCCTCTTTCATATCCTCCCTCCTAACCCTCCTCTTTGGAGGAAGTGCAACTCTATCCTCCACTCTTTCCATTCTACAATCTCTTACTCCATCAACCCAATAAATCATTTGTAGCCCCTCAATAACTTGTAAATACATCATGATCTCTCTCATGGTTATGTTAATGATCATTAAATCATCTTCAAAACTTTCAAGTGTCGCAATTCGTGATGGTTAGCCAGCGTCTGTCCTCCCCTTAAAAGGTGTGGGAGAAATCAAGTAAGTGTTCTATTCTCAATTTACCATTGGTTTGTTTCTCCACACTTATTCAATTGGTCTAAATAAAATTCTCACTCCAACTCTCTTTTGCTTCATTACATATGCATGTGGCTACCTCTCATGGTGATTTTATTTGTCACGGCATTGCATAGATGGAGATGAGCTCTCTATGCAAAGTGTGTTAGTTCGATGTAGGTGATTCTCTTGTGTGTTTTTTTGAGAGGCAGGTATTGTGTGCATGAGTGAGTCCTTGAGAGAAGAGGAGTTTGGATGTATCATGGGTATTCTTATGGGGAGAAGGTGAATGCTATTCCACAAATTGCATATTTACATTTGATGCACGGCATTGGGTTGCATAATCGTTGATGGTGTCAAGTGTCCAAAGTGTACATAGAGTAAGGGTTCTCAAAGTGTGTTGCTTGAGTGGGTGAGTGCAAATGTTATTTTGATTGGTTTCCTTCTCCACTCCCAAAAGAAGGTGGTGCCCCAAGTAGCGTGCCTACCTCTTTACGAACATTTTGTGAGGGTAGGCCCATTGGTTTGGGTTTAGAGGCCCCATTTCAAAAAGGCCGCCCTCATTAAAGTGGTGCCCTTACTGAGGAACATATTTCCAAGTTACCTTCAATTTTTTTAGTGATGAACAATGGAGTTCCCATCTATCCATTTTATTTTGCACAACACATTAGAGTAAATGTTCACATAGATAGAAAAGTCTTTTTCCAGCAACGCATTGTTCTTATGTTTGGTGCAGAAAGATTTAGAGAAATACTGGCATCACCCAATCCAATTATACTTCCAATCATCAATTACGAAACTTCTTTTGATGTTCACATTTTCATTTTGTTTTAAAGGCAGGAACAAGGAGTGGTGAAGGGGTGCTCAAGGGCCATATGAAGGAACGAGGTCTTCAAACCAACAACGAGGAGTAGCATATGAATCACGATCAAAACAATGAACCTTTTAGGCTTGCTCGGCAATCCATTCATATAATCATTGCAACTAAGTTTAGGTTTCATCTATCATAAGGAGGATATTTGGATCCACTCGCCTCAATGAAATCAATGCTTCAATTAATCCATTTATTCTACCTATGATAAAGTACGAATTAACAATGGATGTGTACATCTTCATTTTAATGTAATCAGATTTATAGTGTCAACAATCTTGTGCGGCCCGTAAGAGAAAATTTTCTTCTATAAAAAAAAATAAATAAAAAAGTCTAAACAAAATGTCAAGTTCTTTTCCCACGTTCTATGCAAGAAGCTAGTGGGGAAGATGCGCAAGAGTTTCTTGACAACTTGGAGATGGCACATCTCATATCCGGGAGAGATGAAGAGAAAGTAAAGCTTGCTCGCAGTCTCTCCTAGTTGGTTCTAAAAGCAGAAGCTAAAGCATGGTATGAGACCTTGCAACCCCAAATCAAGTCCAACTAGGAGAGACTGCGAGCAAGCTTCCTCTCAAGTTCGGGCAAGGTGATACTTCTGAAGGACTATGGAAATGTCTTATTGGACATAAGCAGGTATCACTTGAAGACTATCCCTCTTATGAAGCAACCTTTGTCAATCTTTGGGGTAGGTGGGAGGCTACATTAGAAAATCATGGTGATGCACCTAACTTTCTAAAAAAAGAGAGATTCATGGTTGGATTGTATCCACTTTTAAAGGCTAAAGTAGAGCTAAAATTCCCATCCACCTTCGAAGAAGCACGTGAGGTAGCCATCATCAAGTTTAGAAAACTACACTTCCAAGCACATAGAGCAAGGGGTTTGAATGAAGTGAGTGAGAGGGAGTCTTCACAAACCATGGAAGCACCAATTAGGGCCCCTCTTGCACAATCTTCACAAATAGGAGATAACTCTCAACAAGAGGTTTTACAAAGGCTAACTCAACAGCTTGAGAACCTCACTCTGAATCTAGTACAGGGCCTACCTCAACAACGACAATCAAGAGAAGGTAATCGCAATCAGTGAAGACAAGCTCAAGAGTTGTGATGTTGGCATTGCAATGAAATGGGCCATGGAATGTACAATTGTCCACATCCAAGGCGACTTCCGAGAGACATATATCCCCCTAGATTGCCTCCTCTCACTGTGCAGCAAGAACTAGCTCAAGGCCCACAAATCCTTCGTTGACCACCACCACAAGAAAATATACCTCCCGTCCCACATGAGGAGGAAGAAAGAGGAGTCAACATCATCAAGCTAGAAGAGGTAATAGATGAGCATACTCTAAACTTTGATGTTATGCTAGCAGAAAAACGCACAAGAGCACATGATAAGGATGAAGACATGAGAAGTGAAGGAACAAATTCAGCCAGAAGGGACAAGAAAAAGAAGTCAAAGATGGAAGAAGCTGAAAGTAGCAGGAAGAAAAGATCAAGGCTAAGGGAAATTGGTATCAACGACTTCCCATTGGGAAAGGAGCTAGAGCCCTACAACATCCTGGAGGATTTACAAACCCAAAAGCCAAACATTTCATGGCCTCAACTTCTACACCTATCAGCCAAAGTAAGAAGGCAATGGCCAAAGTTGGTAAGTACAAGAATTCCAAAAAATAAAGCAAATCTTTCCATTAAGGTTGTGGCCTCAAAGCTACAAAAAGATGTGGAACCCATTGTGGATGCTTACATAAGGGGTAAAAAGTGTCTAATGTATATGTTGATGGTGGAGCTCAAATGTGTGTGATCACGAAAAAAACAATAAACAGGTTAGGGCTTGAAATTACAAAGTCCTCTAATTGTCAAGCTAGGCTAGCCAACAACTCAAGTGTGAAGTGTTTGGGGATCATTGAAAATGTAAAAGTCTTTGTATGTAACATAGATGCACGAGTGGATATGTATGTCATGCCAGCTAAGGGGGAGGGCTATCCCATCATCCTAGGGAGGCCTTGGCTCATTGTTGTGAACGCAGATAAAAAATGGGGAAGTGGTCGTTTGATTCTTAAGAAGGGTCAACCGGTGGTGTATGATTGGCGAGAAGGAAAGCAACTAGATATCAACTATGAAACAGCGGCAGATGAAGAGAGCGAGGAGGAGAGTCCTTACTCAAGTGATGAGGAAGCATCAAACAGTGCATCAACCAATGAAGAGGAGTCTTCTTTGGAGGTAATGGGAATTGTATTCAACGCCAACACCCAAGATGTTTCTATAGAAGAAAAGCCAACAGACAATCACACACGAGGGGATGAAAGATGCCACCACCTTGAAGAAGGATTTGAGAAGATGCTTGCAAAAGATCTTACTTGTGAGGAGAAGAGGTCCTACATCAATATGTTAAGGAGGTATCCCAATTTGTTTATCAATGACTACTCACAAATAAGAGGTATAGATGTAATAGAGCATCGAATTGAATTGAAACCAGGGACCAAACCTGTGGCTCAAAAGTTAAGGCGACTAGGATCTGTGCAACAAAAGGCTCTCCTACAAGAAGTGAATCGACTCTTGAAGGTTGGCTTCATCTATCCAGTATCCAACTCCGAATGGGTATCACCTATTGTAGTCACTCCCAAGAAGAATGGTAAGTGGAGGGTCTGCGTGGATTACAAACCCCTCAACGCTGTGACAAAGAGGGACCACTTCCCTCTCCCTTTCCAAGATGAAATTTTGAATGAAGTAGCAGGTCACGAATGCTACACTGTGTGTGATGGGTATTCAGGATATTTTCAAATTAGAATAGCAGAAGAGGACCAACCAAAAACCACCTTCATCACACCTTGGGGATGTTTTGCATTCAGAGTAATGTCTTTTGTGCTCACCAATGCTCCTAGCACCTTCATGAGATTCACAATATTTGTATTTCAGCCATTCTTTGGAAAATCTATAAGAGTCTTTATGGATGATTTTTGTATTTATAGTTGTAGATCACTTCACTGCCAAAAGGTTGAAGAGGGGCTTAAGAGGCTCCATCAATTTGGGGGACAACTCAACCCAGAGAAGTGTCATATCGGTGAATCTCAAGTGGTTTTGCTAGGCCATGTGGTTTCTTCACAAGGAATTCAAGTGGATCCCTCTAAAGTAGAGGCCCTTTTGTCATTATCTCCACCAACAACAACTAAGGAGCTAATGACCTTCAACCACAAAGTGAGGTACATGTCTCGCTTCCTCCATCTCCTAGCAGAAGCCATCGCCCCTTTGCATAGTTTGGCAAGCCAATCTACATTTGAATGGGGGAGGGAACATGCAAAATTTTTTGAGGAAGTGAAGGGCATCCTTAGCTCTCTCCCAATCCTAATGCCACCAGATCCAAAGGAGACCTACTATGTCACTCCAAGTGTAGGTTTCGAATCAATTGGTGTTGTTTTGATGCAAAAAGATCCTAAAACATAATACATGAGGCCGATCTATTTTGCAAGCAAGGTGATGACTCCGGCCGAGAAGGGATACACTGAAATGGAGAAAGTGGTCTTTGCAATCTTGTTTGCGGTAAGGATGTTTCGATCGTATCTTCTCCCTGTGCCATTTGTTTTTCTCACCTTAGAGCACAATCTACCATATGTAGTACAACACATGAGCCTCTCATCTAGAAGCAAAGTGGGTGCTTGAACTCCAAGAATTTGAATACACTTTCCTTGTAGAAGATAGCACAAGAGCAGGACTTGCAGACATTCTCACCTACAAAGTGAGAGAAAGGGAAGGATCACGACTACAAAGAGAGGAAGGCTCAAAACAGTTCAAAGTGAAGGAGATTGATAATGCCCATACTTTATGCTTTGACGAAGCTTATCAACGCCAACAAGACAAAGCAGCAGGGGGGATCATCATTTTGAACCCACAAAAGGAGGTAATGGTTAGAAAAGGTATCACTCTACCCAATGTTCACTCTAACAATGAGGCTGAGTATGCTGCTCTAACCCTTGGGTTAGAAGAATGCAAAGAATTAGGCATACAAAGACTTATTATAAAAGGTGATTCTTTGCTAGTGGTCAGGAAAATCCAAGGGACTTGGAGGTGCAATAATCATACATTGTTTGAGTGGCTTAGTAGTGTAAGAGCTTTGATGAAGGATTTTAAAGCAACACAGGTACAACACATTGTGAGAACTCATAACAAGGAAGCAGACTTACTCGCAAATGAAAAGCTTCAAATGGCGGTAGGAGGTGTGAAACTATATGAACCCAAATATCAAGGTCAAGAGGAGCTAAAAGACATTATCTTCTTTCTACAAGCAGGTGAGTGTCCCAAACACTTAGACAAGGTGCAAAGACATAGACTAGTTAAGAAGGCCACACCTTACCAGTTGATCGGGGATGATTTATATCACAAAGGGAAAGATTTGGTCTTGAGGAGAGTACCAGGTGTGCAAGAGATAGAGAAAATTCTTCTTTCATGTCATGATGATGTCTGTGGTGGTCACTTTTCTCAAGATATTACAAGTAGGAAGATTTTACAAGCAGGGTTTATTTGGCCGAGCTTACATCATGATGTCCAATATTGGTGTAAGGCATGTAAGCCATGCCAAACTGCTGGGGATAGACGACTAACATATGAGCCTCGAGTCCCAATAATATCTTATGGACCTTTTGAAAAGTGGGGTGTGGATGCAATAGGTCCCCTACCTCGTACTTCTACAGGGAAGGTTTTCATCATCATGGGTGTTGACTACATGACAAGATGGGCGGAAGCAACAAGCACAACCCGAATCACAGCTGAAGAGATATCAAAGTTTATTTTTGATCATATTTGTAGTAGGTTTGGAACACCCCTAGAAATCTTATCAGATCGAGGCCCGGGTTTTAGGGCTGACCTTCTGAATGATCTCTTGAGGAGATTAAAAGTGAAACACCTGCATTCCACACTCTACTATCCTCAATGCAATGGATTGGTGGAAAAAGTGAATGGAATGATATGTAAGATCATTTCTAAGCAGGTTGTGGACCGGCCTAATGATTGGGATCGCCATTTGACGGCTGCTCTTTGGGCGTATAGGACATCTTTCAAGGTATCTACCCAATTCACCCCTTTTCATCTAGTTTATGGACAGGAGGTACTTCTCCCCATTGAGGTAGAGCTCTCAAGCTTGCGCGTTCTTGAAAGAGTGGCAAAAAAACCAAAAGAGGTTCTACATGAAAGGATCTTAGATCTCCAATGACTTGATCTAGATAGAGAACAGTCCATTGATCACTACATCACCAAAGCGACAAGCCAAAGGGACGAAATCAACAAGAAGCTTAAGGGGAAAGGATTGAAGGAAGGTATGTTGGTTCTTCGCTATGATAACCAACTTGATACTCGACTTGACAAAAAGTTTTTGCAAAGATGGGAGGGAACTTTCATGATAAAAACAAAGTTTGGGAATGGTAGTTACAGATTAGCAGATTTATCAGGAAACTCCATAAGACCAGAGTCAATGGATGGAGATTAAAGCCCTACTTTCAACGTATCAATCCGTTGATAGGCAGTCATCTGCCTACATCGTCTAAGCTCCAAATTGGCATGGCTCCCTTCGGCTTGGCAAATGCTCCACCTATTTTTAAAGCTTTGATGTGCAAAGAAGAACCAGCCTTGGAATCTGAACATACCCAAGGCAACCCTCCCATCTTCGATTTATGGGACTGAGGTAATGAAAAGCAGGTCTAATGGAGTAAAAGAGTGCATGACACTCCTCCTATTGAAAAAAAAAGTAGAAAAGGAAGAATGACAAAAAAAAAAGAAAAAAAGGAGAAAAAAAAGAAGCAACACCGTCCTCCTAAAGATATGAATATCTCTAGGCTTGGGGGAGGGCTAATATGAGTGGCATAAAATGGTAACCATCTTTTTGCAACATTTTTCAGCCTACTCAACGTCCTCTTCCTCATATGTGTATATATTTTTCTACGCTATTAAGTTATCTAGAGTAAAGTCCCCCTCTTCATTTAACCTTTGTGGCGACACATACATTGTACTCTTCCCAAATATGTCACCTTAGTCATAAATTTATATTGCCACCATTTTCTTTTTTGCTTTGTAAATAAAAGTAAGCATACAATAACCAACTATCTACCCCCAAACTTTTTTACCTCTTGTGAATTAGTAGTAGAAAAATAATATATCCATCTTCCATCCCATATAGATAAATTACCATGGAAATCAGCTCTCCACTTGTCTTTACCAAAGATTATGGTCCATCTCTACAAGTCTTCTATGCCCCCTACATAGGTGGCCCAATATCTCTTAAGAATATACATATAGTTTTTCTCCTTTCAAAAAGACTCCAATTGTATATTATTTTCACAAGAAAATAATATTGGGCTCTCCTCTATTTGTTTAAGCATCATAGCCTTTTGAAAAAGCATGATTCCCCTTGGATGCATACAAGCAAAGGGCCCATACAAGAAGACTTGGAAGCAAAAGGTTCCCTAGCCTAGTGTGGACCTTCCAAACCGAATTCCTTGGTGCATGGGCATGAAGAATAGTTCAAATTCATATCAAACATGTTGAGAAGGTCAAATTTTCCTTTTGAAGCATGTCATTCCGAGCTACAGGTAAAAAGTTATGGTCAAAATAGTGTAAATCTGTCAGATTCGCAGCAAAAGGAAACTCTAAATCAAGTAAATCAAGAGGGTAAGATCTTATTTTTTCCCTAATCATCTTCTAAAAGAGCAATGAGTGTTAAGGTCACTTGCATGTGATGGGACCAACCTAAAGATACTTTCTAAATGCCAAGACAGACAAGTTGAGATACCCCGCAGGAGCCACCCGTAGGGCCTCATGGTGGGGCCCACCTACATTATGCACCCCTACGGAGCCTTCACGGTCTAAAATGATATTTTTGGTGAATAAATAGTCCCTTTTATGTCCAATATTCAATGAGTGGTCAAAGGACACTTAATTAGGGCTAATCACTCACCCTAATTAAGTGTAGCATAATCCCACTCCTACACAACTATAAATAGCCCCCCTTGGAGAGACTCAAGGACACACGCCTATATTTTCAACTTCATGTTGTTTCTTGATCAATAGTAGAGAAAACCCCAACTCTCCCTCTTTCATATCCTCCCTCCTAACCCTCCTCTTTGGAGGAAGTGCAACTCTATCCTCCACTCTTTCCATTCTACAATCTCTTACTCCATCAACCTAATAAATCATTTGTAGCCCCTCAATAACTTGTAAATACATCATGATCTCTCTCATGGTTATGTTAATGATCATTAAATCATCTTCAAAACTTTCAAGTGTCGCAATTCGTGATGGTTAGCCAGCGTCTGTCCTCCCCTTAAAAGGTGTGGGAGAAATCAAGTAAGTGTTCTATTCTCAATTTACCATTGGTTTGTTTCTCCACACTTATTCAATTGGTCTAAATAAAATTCTCACTCCAACTCTCTTTTGCTTCATTACATATGCATGTGGCTACCTCTCATGGTGATTTTATTTGTCACGGCATTGCATAGATGGAGATGAGCTCTCTATGCAAAGTGTGTTAGTTCGATGTAGGTGATTCTTTTGTGTGTTTTTTTGAGAGGCAGGTATTGTGTGCATGAGTGAGTCCTTGAGAGAAGAGGAGTTTGGATGTATCATGGGTATTCTTATGGGGAGAAGGTGAATGCTATTCCACAAATTGCATATTTACATTTGATGCACGGCATTGGGTTGCATAATCGTTGATGGTGTCAAGTGTCCAAAGTGTACATAGAGTAAGGGTTCTCAATGTGTGTTGCTTGAGTGGGTGAGTGCAAATGTTATTTTGATTGGTTTCCTTCTCCACTCCCAAAAGAAGGTGGTGCCCCAAGTAGCGTGCCTACCTCTTTACGAACATTTTGTGAGGGTAGGCCCATTGGTTTGGGTTTAGAGGCCCCATTTCAAAAAGGTCGCCCTCAATGTTTATGCTATACTGATTGAAAATTCTTGTATTTTCCCTATGATCCTGGAGGATGGTGCAAATTTTTTTAGAGGAACGCTCACAGTGGGACAGATGATTAGTTTCCCATTTGATCCTGTGGGGCTATTAAAGTGCCAGTTGCAGATTTGAAGAGTACCAGCTATCTGATGTAGCAGGTTTCATGGTACAAGGTTTTGTTTTCTAGATCTATGCTAAGTTAGATGAGTGTTAGGTTATGCATTTAATAAGATTACATGGCTGGCTTCCACTTGACCTCTTTGGATAATTGATGAAGTATCTTCACATCTATTGAGTTGGTTATGCTAACAGAACTTGATGTAAAGGACTTGACGGCCATTTGGTGTGTAGACAGAGTAAGGCATACATGAGCTTGACAGGGTTCCTTAAAGAGAGCTTAATGGTCAAGCCGTGTACATCATTAACTGCAGCACTTGAGTCTCGCAGGGTTCACTAAACATGTTATCCATAATTGAATGCTTTGAAGATACGACAGATGTGGTTCAGAGATTTTTGATGGACAACTACCTAATGATTAACCTAGAACATTGATGATAGGGTATAAGACTTATTTCATGTTTCATACGTTTACCAGTTAAGTGAGTCTGATGATGGCAAAGAGCTTAAGGTACCTGTAGCTTTGCAGGTTCAGAGGGGGTGGACGTCGTGCAGCTCCGCTATCGTGTAGAGAAACAGAGCAGACAAATGCAAGCTAAGCTTCTTTGAATCCTACACATTTAATGGCCAATGATCAGGGCTTGTTAACAGGCCAAGTTTAATGATTAATGTATGCCAGATGCGGCTTAAAAGGGCCAAGAGATGCCTCAATGATGCCAAAATTGAGTATGCTTGAAGTGAGCACAGATAGGATTTTATGGTCAAGAACTGTAGTGTTTGAAGTGCTCTACCGGCCTATCTTTACGGCTCGTCGATTGGAGCTACGGTGAAGAATTTATGGCAGTTCAAAGTTTGAGTCGATTGCAGATCCGTACCGGATTGGGCAACTGCGCTGATGTGAAATAATTGAATTGAATGCACGGGCCTGAAGTGATCAATTTACGGAGCCCGTCGGTTTTTTCAGATCGGTGATCAAGTTTACGGTTGCCAAGTTATTGGCCGTTAAAGATTTACCAGGGGCCGATTTCGTACTAGTCCGGTCCGCTCGATCGGAGTGCCATATGATAGTTTTTGGGGTTCAACCAGGCTGCTCTAGAATAGAGTGCAATTAAAAGATCCATAAGTGCTTCAGGAGCATTGTGTTCGGAATGTCGTCTCTTGGAATGCAATGATTGCGGGATAAACCCAATAGAAGCAGGGCCAGGAAGCTGGCTATTTTCAAAGACAAGGTCTCCCTCAAAATGCAATTACCTATATTAGCATCTTGAAGCATGTGGCATTGTGCAAGATGCTGATACGAGAAGTTAAACCCTTGGTGAGATTGTTCGATAGGCGCTGCTAGGGAAAGATGAGATGTTTGGCAGTGCTTTAATCGATAAGTATGCCCAAATGTGATGCCCTTACTATGGCCGCCGAAAGAGGCCAAATGAAAACGGTCCAAATCTAAATTACTAGGGCCTCCCACCTTGTGGGCTTAAGTGTGTAAGCAAAGTAAGTAAAAAGGGAAAATGGCAGGAAGCCAGGCGACGAGCAGGCAGCGATCAGGGGAAAATGGGCTCGGATTGGCCAGCTCGGGCAGGGGATGAGGACGCCGAAGAAGGGTAAAGTCCGCAGATTGTAGGGGCGCTCTCGTTCGGCACTAGTTGCGACAAGTTTCGTGCTACTCATCCCCGTCGCTTGCCACGTCATTGAATAAGGTCACGCGCCACATCAATGACGCTGAGCGCCACTGGTAGGGGGGGGGGGGGGGGGGGGGGGCATGCTAATAATAGGGGAGGAATTTTGCATGAGAGGGGATAGCAAGAAAAAACAAGGAAAGGAGGAGTTAACGTGAGCTATCAATGAAGGGCAAGGGGAGCTCTCTCTCGCTCTCGTCCTCGAGGCAAGCAAGGAGTTTCCTCTCCCTCTCGAGCTGGAACGAAGCTACCAAAACAAAGGAGAGACTCTCTCTCTCTCTCTCCCTCTTGAGCTTGAACGAAGCAAGCAAAGCAAAGGAGAGACTCTCTCTCTCTCTCCCTCTCGAGCTTGAACGAAGCAATCAAAGCAAAGGAGAGACTCTCTCTCTCTCCCCCTCTCGAGCTTGAACAAGAAGCAAGCATGTGAGAAACTTTTCAAAGCGAATCAAGCAAGAAGAGGAAGGAGCTTGAGGCTTTTTCCGAAGCAACCAAGGTGAGAAACTTAAGGTAATCAAAAGCAAGCTTAAAAAGGGCAAGCTTGGTCGAGGAAACAAGGCGGCAAGTTTGTCGAGGCATGCAAGCAAGGAAGATGGAGGTCGAATCTTGTCAAGGATTAAAGCGAGTAATCTTGAGAAGCACTCTTGGTCTTGAACCAAAGCAAGAGAAGAAATCAGGAGAAGGCAAAAGCAAGGTAAGAAGCAAGAGGAAAGCACAGGGTACTGCAAAGCGCACAAAGCAGGAAGCTGTGGAATAATTGATATAGTTGAAGCTTGCTGAACCTAAGGGCAATTGAAGCAGTTAAAGTGGAAGAAGAGAACTTTCATCACCGTCATCAGCTAATGTTTGATAAATCATTCTAAGTCCGGTGTCCTTAACGGCCCAATTAATCCTGTAAATGGGAGCTTAAACTCCTAGTTAGCAGCATCCAAGTGACGACGCTGTTAATAGCCCACCTTGCCTAAGGACTATGATTTCCAGAGTTATCAGTTGTTCTTGTTCTCTCTCTTTCACACCTCCCACAGCCAGAGGCCCGGTGCCTGCCCAGCTCACGTAGCAAACACACCCGACACCGTACTGCAAGGTTTGTTTACCAAGTACAACAGTGCTTGGTAATCAACAAAGAATACAAATTTATTGGAAAGTAGGTAATGTCTAAACTTTTTCATAGCATAGATCATACCCAAACCCTCCCTTTCAGCTGTTGTGTAATTATTCTCTGCACTGTTTAGTAACTGATTGGAAAATCCATGTTCTTTTCTCTAGGTTGTGCAAGTATGCACCCTATAGCATATGTTGATGCATCTACGTGGATGTGGAGTATCTTTTCCCAATCCAGAGCCTTCAAAATTGGAGCAGATATGAATCTTTGCTTCAAAGTTCGAAAAGCTTTCTCGCACTCATCTATCCACTCAAATTTAGTTATCAACACGTTGTGAGCGGGATGGAAACACACACAACGCCTCTATAATGACCCGACACACACTCTTGGGATGATACACACACACATTATGGGGCACCACTCGGCTTACACAACCAGCCTAGCCGAGACAGGAAACACACAGACGGAGTGAGAAGAGAGAGATTTCCCACTTGCCCACTCAACACTCACACATACACACTCACACACACACACTCTCAATTCAGCTCAAAGGAGGCAAATTTCTGTTGTTTAGACTCAATGAAGCTCAACCCAACACCAATGGGGCAAATAGTTTACACAGTATTGAGGAAATACACTAGATACAACCACAAAGTTAAGCAGAGGCTTCACTCACTGGAGAAGATTACACAGAAAACAACAAATAATCTGTGAGGAATTTGGAAAAATGGACAGCGCCATTGCATCCGGAACGCCCAGAAACCCCACCCTACAATGTCACAGTGCTCAAATTCGACCTCGGATGAGCAGTTTAGGGCCAAAAAATGCTCCAAAACTAGCAAAAACACACTTGCGGCTGTTCCTCCTCTCTTCTCCACATTTTTTCTAGTCTTCATCACTAGACTCATCCTCACTTCATCACTAGACTCATCCTCATCTTCATAAAGACTAATCGTTTCCTTGTGTCCATATTATAAAGCTTCTTGGTACTTGTCTTTCCGTAGAGGCTAATAGTACCATGTCGCCAATCTTGAACAGCTCCCACTGCACGTAACCATGGTTTGCTCAGTATAATAGGATATGCTCCCAACCCTGCTGGCATCACATAAAAATTAACCACTGCCTTTGCATCATATGCCTCCACTTCTAAGCTCTTTACAACACCCAAGCATTTTACTTTTTGATGGTTTGCCAATCTGATCCGAAAACTTGACACCCCAGCCACTGTGAGACCCATCTTCTCAATGCATGAGTGTGTTATGACACATAGTTGGGCTCCGCCATCCACGTAACCTTGTCCCAAATTTTTCCTTTTATGCCACACATCTACTATTGGACAAATGTCTGGTAGCTCATCCATTGCCAACACCTTTACTGAACCTCTCTCTGGCTCTTTCTCCATTGGGTTAACCATCCTCTTCCATTGTCGCTTTAGCTTAGGCACCATCTCTATAAGCTACCCAAAAGTAACATCTACCTTCCTGCTCGTCAGATCCTCCTTCAAGTCGTAGCTTAATTGCCCATCCCCTAGTGGAAAATCTGAAACATGAAACTTTCGACGAGCTCTCCTTTTCCTCTTGGCCTTGACATCCTCGCCTTCATGGCTCTTTCCTTTCTTCTTACTAGGACCTGGGGCACTTCTTCCTTCCTTTTCCTCTGTGGTCCTCTTCCCAATAGACATCCCTAATGTATCCTCTAGCTTTGATGCCTTCTCCAAGGTGACTACACTTAGCACTTTTTTCTTTCCCTTTTCCTCTTGGGTCAGTCCACTGGTTCCTTTGTCTCCCTTAATTTCGATTCCATAATCATTTGACCTAGTTAGCACCTGTCTTGGCAATGGATACATGTCTCCCCCCATACTTGGTGGCTTATCACATTGCGGGCTGATGTGACCTAACTCTCCACAATTATAAGATGTGGGCATCTCCCTCCAAAACCTACCATTGCTTTGTCCAACACCATTCCTAGGCCTTTCTTCACCTCCTGACTGATTTGCAAACCTCCCTCGACCTCAATTATTTCCCACTTGACCTAGCATGTTTAGGCTGAGATTCTTCATCAAATCTACCACTTGCCTCATGTCTTGCCTTAGCCCATCATCTTGTAT
This sequence comes from Adiantum capillus-veneris, assembly GCF_014529385.1. NCBI lineage: Eukaryota > Viridiplantae > Streptophyta > Polypodiopsida > Polypodiales > Pteridaceae > Adiantum > Adiantum capillus-veneris. Next base: position 36,548,491 of record NC_140940.1, read on the forward strand.
CGATGTAGTGACCACTGCCGTCATAACCTGAGTAGTAACAGGAACCACTGGTTCATGATGAACCCCTGACATGCGACCTTGTAAAGACTCTATAGGCTGAAATTCAGACCTCATGGGCAAAGACTCCACACCTAACTGGCTCATTTTCCTCAATGTCCACTCTTTGTTCCTTGCTACCTCTAGTGCATCTTCATATGTCCTAGGCTTCTGTAGCTCCACTCTCCAACGTATATTCTCCCAAAGACCATCCAAGAACCTGTCCTTCTTCATCATGTCAGGCACGGGTACCTGTGGTGATAAGTCCTTGCACATCCGCTCCCATGCCAATGAGAACTTACGTATGTACGCATCTACTAGCTCACCTTCCTTTTGCACCAAACCTTGTACTTCTTGCCACACTTTGTCAGGATCTTCTATCTTCACAAACTCCACTTCCAACCCATGCCTTAGATTGTCCCAACTCAATCTTACAGGTGGATCCGCTACACGCAACTCTTCTTCAAATGTTTTGGACCAGACTCGTGCATCACTCTTCAAACAAATTTGGAGAAGACGTAACATCTGCGCAGGGTCATGAATTTGGTTGCTAATGCAGGAAACCTCTATCTTTTCCAAAAAATCTTCCACATCTTCATCACTTCTTCCATGAAACTCCGAATAAGAGAAAGCCATGGCTACCCAAGTTACAATACTTTGAGAACCCCTTTGAACACACGTGCAAGAACCCAAAAATTTTGACTACCCAATCCCCAAAAACTTCAATGGAGCTCAACTTTAGATAAGGACAAACACATGCACATCAAATAAGTTTTCATAGTTTATCATCGGAATTACAACAGGCAAAGGACATTCCGAGATCTCTCGTAATCTTCTTGGCCCGAACATAAAGACTATGCGCTGCTGGAAAAAAATCTTCCTGGACACATGAACATTTATCTGGATTCTTTGAGTTAAATGAAATGGAGTGAATTGAGGGCCATTTTGATCATCCATTAAAGCCAACCATGAAGCTCCCAAGAAGGCACACCTGACTTAACCTTTGATTTTGCCAAAATTTTAGCAGCATAACAGCATAAATGGCTCAAAAGACCAAAAAACCAGCCATCATAACATGGAAAATTTTTGGCAGAGTTTCCCCAAAAATAGAGCAGTAGGAATCCAAAATATAGACTGTATATGTATGCATAAACTGTCAACAATAGAACCCGAGCATCAAGTAGGACTCACTAGTACATAGCCTATGGCGAGATCACAAAAAGGGTGCTCCAGCTACCTGTATCACCGAAAGGATATCCACATTTGATAATCCCCCAGCTCAATAAAAACCTCATGCTATCGACCCTCACACGAAGGCTAATGCAAATCGCGTATAGTCAAGTCTCAGAAATGACTATCTTCCAGACCAAGTCTCAGAAATGGCTGGGACTGCCAAATACAATCAAGTATGGCTCCACAAATGCATACAATGGCAGTTTCCACAAGTAACGTACAATCCAGCAGACAATGCGCTCAAATAGGCGCCAAGTGATGCATACCCACAACAACTTCAAGTGACATCACTGCTAGTATATCACTGTACTCCAGCTACCTGTACCTATGTGAATCACGTGTACCTGTCCCTTTAACCTATAACCTGTAACCTGTAGCCCCGAATCTCGAAGCTTGAAGCTCGAAGCAGAAGGTACTCGAAGAATATCCTCCGTGGGGGCGCCAAAAGAATGTGAGCGGGATGGAAACACACAAAACGTCTCTATAATGACCCGAAACACACTCTTGGGATGATACACACACACATTATGGGGCACCACTCGGCTTACACAACCAGCCTGGCCGAGACAGGAAACACACACACGGAGTGAGAAGAGAGAGATTTTCCACTTGCCCACTCAACACTCACACATACACACTCACACACACACTCTCTATTCAGCTCAAAGGAGGAAAATTGCTGTTGTTTAGACTCAATGAAGCTCAGCCCAACACCAATGGGGCAAATAGTTTACACAGTATTGAGGAAATACACCAGATACAACCACAAAGTTAAGCAGAGGCTTCACTCACCGGAGAAGATTACACAAAAAAATAGCAGAAAATCTGTGACGAATTTGGAAAAATGGACAGCGCCATTGCGTCTGGAACGCCCAAAAACCCCATCCTGCAATGTCACAGTGCTCAAATCCGACCTCAGATGAGTAGTTTAGGGCCAAAAAATGCTCCAAAAACAGCAAAAACACACTTGCCACTGTTCCTCCTCTCTTCTCCATGTTTTTTCCAGTATTATCTTAGTTTTTTCAGTTCCCACACTTAGCTTTATTATTTGGGCACCCGTGGCCTTTTAGATGACCTCAAACGGACCCCGAACAGGCCAAAAACTGACCTCGCAGTGCATAGTTGTCACCTTTTTGCATCATCCGCACACCTGGCACTCAGTTTTTCCAAATAATGCATCCTGCAACCACGTGAAGTGGCCCCAAAGAGTGGTCCTCATGATGACCTTTCTGCATAAGTATCACAAGAAAAAACCCACGTCGTGTCCATACTTCTCCGCGTGCAAGTATTGACCCCGCTCGACCTCCTGACGCCACTCGATGCCATCTGACGCACCTGCTTACCTCATGTCGTCGGCCCGCGGATAGATTCCTTGAGAAGTTTTACGCGCTACCAACTCCTCCTTATTGTAGAAAAAATATGGTGGTACTGGTAATAGTGAAAATCGATGCACTATGTACACCCTGTCCTACCTGTACACATGTGGGCCCCACGTAACCACCTAGCTCTGAAAAATGGTCAATTATTTATTTGATGCACCATGCATGTATATGTACATATGCACAATCCCTTGCTCAAAAAAACTCCTGACAACGTAAAGTGGTTTCGCAATTGTAGCATATGAGTAGATAAATCTGCGATAATATCCACAATGGCCCATAAATGCCTGTACCTCCTTTACCTTTACTGGTCGTGGTAGATCAACAATTACGTTGATCTTCTCCATGTTTGTCAAAATTCCATTTTTGGACACTATATGTCCCAATATTTTGCCTTGTCTTACCATGAAGACACATTTCTCCAGATTCAGGCAAATCCGATATAGTCTGCATTTTTTGAACACTTTGGTCAAGTGCTCTATGTGCTCCAATCTTACAAGAGAGTGAACACACAAGTCATCCATGTAAATTTCTAAGAATTGTCTTAGATATTCTGTAAAAGCATGGCCCATCAGCCTCTGAAATGTGGCTGGTGCATTCGTTAAGCCAAAAGCCATTACCTTGAATGAAAAAATGCCCCATTCAGTTGCAAAAGCCATCTTGTGCTGATCCTCTGGCTTTATTGCGAGTTGGTTGTAGCCTGAAAAGCCATCTAAGAAACTGTAAGCTTCTTTTCTTTCCAGTCTTTCTATTACATGATTAGTAATAGGTAGGGGATAGTTGTCCCGAATTGTAGTAGCGTTTACTTTCTTGAGATTGATGCATACTCTCAACTTTTCATTTTTCTTCGGGACCACCACAATCGGTGAAACCCAGTCAGTGTGCTCAATTTCGTAAATAAACTCTGCCTCTTTCAACTTATCTACCTCCTGCTTGATCTTCCTTGCAAACGTCTCATTGTAAGTATAAGGACATTGTCTGCTTGGTTTGGCATCATTCTTAAGGGGTATTGTGTGTTGACAGATACTTGGATCCACCCCCTTAAGATCTTTGTATGACCATGCAAACATAGCTATATATTGTTTTAGAGCAGCTATCAAAAGCTTTTCCTCTTCTTCAATAAGATTTGTGGCAATATATGCAGGTTTTGGATCTTCTCCTGGCTCCGCTAGATCTATTCATTTGGCTTTTTTAGGACCGTCGTATGATGTACTAGGTTCCTTCAATTCTCTCATCAGTTGTTGCACTATGATTTTTATATCTTGTATGGTATACTTCTTATAATGGTACGGCACATCCATCTTTTCAGAATTTGTGTCCTCATTTGTTTGCATTTCAGTTGTCCATATGTCTTTGAGGGTCTAGAATGACCAAAACAGAGAGGAAAACAGAGTACAATAAGCTCAAACAGAACCGGCCAGTGACCTTGTCTTTGACACAATCGTCAGCTTTTACAAGCCTTAGATATCCCGTTTTGTCATTCACAAGAGACATGGGTTTATGCTTATTCGCTCTTGATTTCCTTGTTCTCTTTGATCTATGCTGCTCTTGTTGACTAGGTTTTTGGTTAGGGAACTCGTAAAACCTGTCCGGTCTCGACATATACTTCCTATCCGTCTCTGATTTACCTGATCTTTCATCATCAGCATCTATCATTTGGATCTCATCACCCAACGATGGAAGGACATAGCTTAGTGAGTCTGTGAATTCCTCCTCTGTTTGATTTCTATCGTCCATTATAGATATCTCATCAACTATTCTTTTACACTCAGTCTCATGTAGTGGTTCTTCTTGTTCCTCACTATCTGATCCTGACTCAAGGATGACGCTAGCCATTTGAAATGTTTTCAGGAGTTTTTTGGAGCAAGGGATTGCGCATATGTATATACACATGCATGGTGTATCAAATAAAGGATTTACCATTTTGCATAGCTAGGTGGTTACGTGGGGCCCACATGTGTACAGGTAGGACATCATGTACATAGTGCATCGCTTTTCACCATTACCAGTACTAGTGTGTTTTTTCTATAATAATGAGGAGTTGGTAGCGTGTAAAACTTCTCAAAGAAGCTATCCACGGGCCGACGACATGAGGTAAGTAGGTGCGTCAGATGGCATCTAGTGGCGTCAAGAGGTCGAATGGGGTCGATACTTGCACGTGGATAAGTACGGACACGACGTGGATGTTTTCTTGTGATAATTATGAAGAAAGGTCATCATGAGGACCATCTTTTAGGGCCACTTCACGTGGTGGTGGGATGCATTATTGGAAAAAGTTGAGTGCCAGGTGTGCGGATGGATGCAGCAGGGTGACACCTATGCACTGCGAGGTTAGGTTTTGGCCTGTTCGGGGTCCGTTTGAGGTCATCTAAAAGGCCAAGGGTGCCCAGCTAATAAAGATAAGTGTGGGAACTGAAAAAACAGATAGAAGACCAGAAAAAGAGTGGAGAAGAGAGGAGGAACAGCCGCAACTGTGTTTTTGGGATGGAGCCTGTTTTGGCCGTAAACTGCTCATCCGAGGTCGGATTTGAGAACTTTGACATTGTAGACTGGGGTTTTGGGCCGTTCTAGACGTGATGGTGCTGTCCATTTTGCCAAATTCCTCACTGTTTTTTTGTTTTTTTGGCTGTGTAAGTTTCTCCTATGAGCAAAGCTTCTGCTCCAATTTGTGATTGTATCTGGTACATGTTACCCATATTGTGTGAGCTATTTTCTCCATTGGTGTTGGCCCAAGCTGTATTGTATCTAAACATAAAAAATTCTCCTCTTTTGAGCTGAGTTTTTGGGTGTGTGTGTGTGTCTCTCTCTGTGTGTGGAGTGGGTAAACAGATAGTCTCTCTCCTCTCGCTCCATCGGTGTGTTCCCTGTCTCAGCTAGGTGGGTTGTGTAAGCCGAGTGGTGCCCCATAGTGTGTCTGTGTGTGTGTGTGTATCTTTCCAAGAGTGTGTGTCGGGTTGTTATAGAGGCGTTCTGTGTGTTTCCATCCCGCTCACATTCTTTTGGTGCCCCCATGGAGGATCTTCTTCGAGTACCTTCTGCTTCGAGCTTCAAGCTTCGAGATTCGGGATTATAGGTTGCAGGTTGCAGATTACACGTTACAGGTTACACGTTACAGGTTACACGTTACAGGGACAAGTACAGGTACAGGTGATTCACACAGGTACAGGTAGCTAGAGTACAGTGATATACTCACAGTGATGTCACTTGTAGTTGTTGTTGGTATGCATCACTTGGCGCCTGTTTGAGCGCATTGTCTGCTGGATTGTACGTTACTTGTGGAAACTGCCATTGTACGCATTTGTGGAGCCATACTTGGTTTTATTTGGCAGTCCCAGCCATTTCTTAGACTTGGTCTGGAAGATAGTCATTTCTGAGACTTGACTATACGCGATTTGCGTTAGCCTTCGTGTGAGGGTCGATAGCGTGAGCTTTATTGAGCTGGGGGATGCTCAAATGTGGAGATCATTTCGGTGATACATGTAGTTGGAGCACTCTTTTCATGACCTTGCCATAGGCTATGTATTAGTGATTCCTATTTGATGCTCGGGTTCTATTGTTGGCAGTTTATGCATACATATACAGTCTATATTTTGGGTTCTTACTGCTCTACTTCTGGGGAAACTCTGTAAAAATTTTTCCAAGTTATGATGGCTGGTCTTTAATTTTGGTCTTTTAATCCATTTATACTATTGAAATTCTGGAAAAATCAAAGGATAAGTCAGGTGTGCCTTCTTGGGAGCTTCATGGTTACTTCCTCTATCATTTGGTCAACTGTCCGCATCAAAGAAGCCTGAGCATCTTTCTTGGTAGAGGGTTCACTCTTAATACATGAAGAGCCACTGGTTACTGAATTAGTATCCTCTGACACTTCCCCATAAGCTTTGCAGTTATCAACAAGATATAACACTACCCTTGTAACCTGTTCAAATGTGCTACAAGCTTTCAAGTGAAGGTCCTTTTTCAAGGTTTTGTTTCCAAGTCCTTCAATGAAGAGCATAGACAATCTCTCGTCCTGCGGTAATTCTCTCCTTGGACACCTCTCAATGTATTGCTTGAATCTCAAGGATCTTCCTTCACTTTTTCGTTCTCCTTTTGTTTAAAAGCATATATCTGTGATATAGTATTATGCTTTATACCCCGTTTTGAGAATTCTTCCGCGAACTCCCACAATACATGTTCAATATTCGGACAAGTTTCAGGATTCAAAGGTTGAAACCATGTTAAGGCCGTCCCTTCCAAGGTCAGCCCGAATCCCTCATATTGAGTATGGAAATCAGTGATTTTCTCTGCTCTTAAGACTTGCTTGAAGAGCGACACATGGGCATATGGATCCCCTGATCCGCTATACTTCTTTGGCATGCACTTCGCTACCTGGGATGGCCTCATCCGTCTATGGTCTGCGACCAATCTCAATGCTCCCGTGTCTCAACTTAATCGTTCTCGTACATCATGGATGTCATGGGTTACTCTCGTTGACTCCCCTACCACGAATCTACTACTAGGAGGCAAATGTGATGGTGTGGCTGTGAATGTCAGACCTACTGTGGTATGTGTAGAGATAGGAACCGCACTACCCCGATTCGTAGCCATTGACTCTCTAGGATGTAATGTTCCCATGGGGTTCGGCATAGAATACTGAGGTTGACTGAAAGAATCAGCTACATCAGTCCTCTCTCCACCTATTGCCATCGGGTCTGGCATGACATTTGTAGGTGCTAGTCTCTGTGGGCTTGGAGTGACATAATACTAGTGGAGTGGTCCCCCAAAGTATGTATATCCTTCGACTCCTTTTTATCGATTGTTGCGTTGAGGCGGTCTGGGGCGTGCAACAAGAGAGGCGACCTCTAAACACCCCTCAAGGCTCTCGTGCTGCTCAATTGGGGCTGGGGGCAACCACAAGCACAACACAACAACCAACGCACAACCAAACCCAAACAAGATAGGGGCACCACCTAGTTAGAGAGCGAACTAGGACGCAGAAGAGGAGAATCCCTTAGCAATACAAGAGAGAAGGAAGGGTACACTATCACTAATTTAAATGCTACAAATACACACACCAAACACACACGCACACACAAAAGAAAGAGAGAGATCTTTGTGCAAGAATTTAGCTTCAATTTTAATGATTGACGTGGGTGTATGAACAGCTTGGAGGAGAGTCAAGAGACACGATTAAGTTTGATGATGTTGCAATCTACACATTATCTTAGGGTTATGGGAGACCTTTCACCATACAACCCTCTTATAATGTTTTTCCAAACAACGAAAACAAACACAAGAGCTCTTGAGTCAAATACAAGCAGATACTACAAAAGAATCTCAAAATGAAAACGCGTCACCTTAAACCAAACGAGATGAGGTTGCCAAGCGTGAATTGGAGAGACTCAAGAGAGTTTTGACCCGCGATTTGCACCCAACTTATTGATTAAATTGATGCGCAAGAGTAGGTACAACTTTGATTGGAGGTTATGAATCACTCACTCCCTTGCAATGTTACAACTAGCTCAAAGAAGCTTTCCTATACACCACATGTAATGGTGCATAGAGAGCTCACTCTCACTCCCTAAAACTAAGATGGTGAATGGCACGCTCAAAGTAGTGAGAAATAGTGTAGGGATCTTGCCATTTACAAAGGGATAAGGGCTCTATTTATAGGTGAGGAGAGCCCTAATTAGGATTATACCTAATCAACATTTTCATAGAAAATCATGTTTATGAAATTTTTTATATGTTCTTATGAGAGTGGGGCTCTCTTGTCTCTTGAGTCACATGGATGTGGGCTCAAGAGGAAAGAATTATTGAGGTGAAATAGAGAAGATTCTAGAGAGGTGAGTGATTTTTTGTGTGAGGTTGCCTACTCCACGGTGGAGTAGAGTGGGTGCAATTTACAAAAAAAGGGTTAGCAGTTAGTGTTAGTAGTTTGAAGTTAGTAGGATGGGGTAAAATTACATGGAATATGCACTCAAGGTGCATTATATGATTTATACAATGATAAAAGTAAGAGAAGAATGAGAATATACACAATTTGGTGGAAACCACAAGATGTAAATGAAATTTTCCACCTTCTCCTCCAGTGAATGAAGCAGTTGTAGAACTTTGTTGGTGCAGTTCTTGTGACCATGGGGAAGTTGAATTCTCCATGATCAAACTACTCCTTTTGCAGGGCTTGAGATTGGTTATTTGATGATTTTTTTCTCTTTTATGAAAGGATGAAGAGGTTATGGTAATATGAATTTGATTCTAGAGAGAGAAATTGAGCTATATGTGTGTAGAGATGATAATCTTTTCAGCTATGGAGTAAGGAGAGATGGAAATGGTGAAGAAGATGAAGTAAGACATGAAAGTTGTAGGTTTGAGTGAGGGATGGAGAGGAATGAGTGTATGTGTGTGGAAGTGGGAAAGGAGGTGAGAGAAGACTATGGGTTACTTTGTGAGAAAAGTGGGCAGACTGGGGTCCACTCAAAAAATCATAGCTCACCGGTGGTTACTCCAAAAATCACCAAAATTTTTGAGGCGATTATTTAGCTTTTGTTCCACATTTTCTTATTTGACCACCACTCCAAATTCAGAGTGGAGCTGGGTGCCAAAAATCTCACCAAAAAGCCTGTTTTTAATGCCTGCAAAAGTCTTTTAGTGGCCCTCTCCTTTGTTGAATTTGTACAATGCATCTAATAAGAGTGAGCCCCTCCTTTGTCATATCATAATACAAAGCATCCAAGTTGCCCTTTACACATGCATGGAGGAGGATTATTGGTGAATAAAGCAATATATACATGGTGGGACTAGTGTATGGACTATTCATGGATTTTACTCAATGAGCACATGGTGTTAGAATAATGAGAAAAAATAAAATTAAAAAAATGTGGAAAAATTATGGATATGGAAAGATATTGGAATCATATGATATGGTCCCTCTTTGTATTATTTTGGGTGAAAGAGGAAAAGGTATACAAGTAAATAATATAATAAACGTGACTAAGAGAGTAGAAATCAATTTTTGTTTTCATGAGAGTGAGGGTGAAAATGTGGGGGTGATTTGTATAAAAGAAAAATATGAGGTTAGAGTATGTACACATTGGCAAAAAATATGTTTATGGTGTAAGAGGATGAAAGAAGGCATATAGAAGGCATACACAGGTTTAATAAAACACACACCTAAGTATAAATATTTAAATAAAATAAAAAAATTATTATAAAAACCCTTAAATTTAGGCCATATATACAATGCAATATTTACACACAAATGGGCCATAATATATTTTATTGTTTTGATTTTATTTATTTATTTTTGGCTCAACTAGCCCAGTGACTAGCTAGTTGAGGGTTTTAAGAAGATATGGGAAAAGCCCCCTAACTCACACACGCCTATGTACAATGAAAAGGTAAGAATAGCCACAGTGTTTAGGTGATTTTGGTAGGGTGGGATAACTCACTATGGCAATTACGGAGAGCCGAAAAATGGCTATCAGCGTATCGTCTTCCATATTTGTCGTATGCGACGATTTTTGTTTCTAATCCCTCTGTGTAGGTGAAGACATAAAGTCTTTTCCACTCTGTCAAGTCTCCGACGTAGGGTTCCTTGCATCTATAATAGAGATCTTGCTCTCCATTATTATACTTGTATAACCCCACGTAGATGTTGTCTGTGTTGACTCTCAAAGTTTTGTTTTCTCGCCTTAACCTCGCATCAGGGAAGCTCATTGTTGGTGCTTTCTCCTCAGGTTCCTCATCAAATTTGGCTTTCGTGCCCATCAATCCCCACTTGTCCACAATGTTAGGATTCAGGACTACCAAGTACATGATACCTTCGTCATCTAGGTACCTATCTCTGCTATAGCTCACAGTCGCTATGTCAGGCCAAGGGCCAGGACGGACATGCGGTCAAGGGGCGCTATCTTTAGAGGCTAGGAGTCTATAAATAGCACGGTTGGGTGGAGAGTTGCATGGTCCAATCCCCCGCGGTCTCACATTGGTATCGAAGCTCAGGGGGAGGGGAGAGACATGGAGGAGGGGAAGGGACTCTCTCTCTCTCTCTCTAGGTCTCTCTCTCTCTCTCGATTGAAGAAGAAGGCAATCCCTCTCTCTCTCTCTCTCTCGTCCATGTATATTCCCATGGCTAAGCATGGCTCTTGCGTGGCGGAAGGAGGAAGGAGGAGGGCATTGTGCTCATGACCTTTGGGCATGCTTTTGCATGTTCATGCAAATAGGAGGACCGAAAACACCTTGCAGAGGGCATGGCCGCTTAGCAGGAGACATGGTCGAGCGCCACACCCTCCTCCATGATCGCGCAGGCAGCGGCCTCCTGTGTAGGTATTTGCTTTCGTAATTTTTTTATTTTTTTTCTTTTTTCATGCCCTAAGTTGGGCCACACACCCCACCTAGGGGTGTTGCCACACGGGCAAGGAGTATCGGCAGTAAAGCCACAACCCATGGACGTTCAAAGTCTCATGGTCACGTCCCTTAGCTCATCTGGAAAATTTCTGCACATGACAGCTCATATGGCGAATTTCTGCACATGTCATGTGCAGAAATTTACAAGTGAAACGTGTATACAATCCCACTGTATGTCGCAAAACATCTCTTGGAATCTCAAGATCTCTCAGACTCTTTCCAGTGCGGGATTACAACAGGACTCCAAGACATGCTTGGACGTAGACACAGATGTGCGATAAAGGAGGAAAGATATACGCCATGATTCTACGGAAGCAAGGCTTCTCAATCAGACATGGATTGTTAATCTAATCCAAGGCATAACTAGGGAACGTCGATCGATTTTTCAAGGCATCCGACGACTCCTAGTCAATGTTTACAGCCAAGCTTGCTTGGCAACCATGGCAAGCTAGACAGGACCTATGAACTATTTTCTTATAGCATTCGACAAAGCCGACCAGTAATTACAATTTTAAGCAATTGTTTCCTCTGTTCTACAATTTTTTTGGGACAAAGCAAAGTGCTTTCAATGGGTACGCCCTGGCATATCGCTTGCCAAGGTCAACCATGTACACGAACAAACATGGCCGACAAGACTAGAAAGGGTATCATGCATGGTGTATGTGTGATAACTTATACGTCTTGGAGCACAGCAACTGGGTCGGTTTGATGCAAAAGCATAGCAAGTTGTCATTGTTCTGGAATCTCAAGGAGATTGACTTGGCTTGCCGATCGACTTGATGTACGGTGCCCAGTTGCTTGGCATGACCGCCTATTGTCACCTTTTCTCGAAATTGGCAGAGACTACTTCAATTATGCATACTTTTTTATAATTCTCGAGATTCTTTTTTCCATTTTGCCATGTTTTGTAATCTCAAGGAGATTAGCACATCCTCCTTCTTGCCTTGATGCAGGCGGCACGTTGTTCCGCATGACCGACTCCTTGTCACTATTTCTAGTCGTTGCCAAAGGATGCTTGTCACAGTCTTAGCTCATTTCAGTTGAAATTCCTTGACAAGGTCGATTCTTTTTTTCATGCTCTCTGCATGTCAACAACCGCCTCAGTTGGCTATCAACAAGGCTTCAATTTCTGTGAAGCAATGCTTCAAGTTAGGGATCTTGCATTGACACTCCCCACGTTTGGCATATGCTATGAGCATACACACTTGGGAGGAATTTGGTAATCTGCTTGCAGGTTCTTTTATTACCTTCCAAATGGATGTATATGCTACAAGGGGAGTATGTATATACACGCGACAACTCTCTCTCGTGTGGCAGACTAGGCTATGAGCCGTTATGGAACGAGTTCTTCTCCATTAGAATTTTAGGATGACTGGTTACAACGGGATAACCAGGTGAGCCTAATTTTCAATTTGTTTGTTTTTCATGTTTTCATTGGAACACGTTGTTTGTTATGTAAAGCAAAGTGCTTTGACAACATCACATGAAGCAAGGCTTCTCACGCGTGCCACGATACTGCCCATTGACTTGGCATCAAGGGCATTGGCACGCCAGTTTGGAAAACTGAAAGGCTTACAATTGTGCATGCACGGCATGCCAACCGGGTGGCATGAATTCCACCGATTCATGGATTACGCTTCCGCTATCACACTCAAAACTCTGTCAAGGACATACTAAGTGATGGATTGTTTCAATGTGTTTTTTGATTGTTGTCAACACAACAGCACTAAAAAGAACCAAAAAAATTGGACTTGATTCCCAGGCATAGTGTCAATGCAATCACGACCCCTACAAGGTAGGTGGGTCGGAATGAGTTTTATGTTTTTCTATTCCCTATCTCGATGAGAGAGTCATACCAGAAAATTGTGGCCTACTTATACGATAAGCTACAAGTCAGGCATAAGATGCGTCAGGGCACACAGCTAGTGTACACACTCTACAACCTTAAGAAAAATTCCTCATCCCAGCATGTTCTTCTTCTCTCTCTCCCTCTCTTTGAGGGAAAAATGAAAAATCTTCTAAGAAGCTTTTGATACGTGTTTTGCTCGTGAGTCAGCCTAAGCCAAGGTGCTCTAACTCTCAGCTAGCACGTGGCTAAGATGCTACTCAAATTAGTCTTCATCGGTTTGTCCATTGAACACTAATTTGCATAAGGGCTATGAGCCACACCGGCTAAGAGCCATTGTCAGGCCAAGGGTAAGACCCAACTATTGGCATTCTTTGGGGTGATTGTTTTCAAGATTGAACATATCTACCCAGGGAAGTATACATCGACGTTAATGCACAAGCAAGAGTCTTGTCATTACGGATGTTTAGGGTGTCTTTTTTGCACTACATGTTTTCAGTGCGACACTCAAGCTGAGTTTTTGATAATATTCAACTCACAGTAGTTGATCTCTATAAGGAAGTATAGATGCAGCAATCAGTGGTGACAGCATGGCTGTCCACACGAGCTAGACAGTTCACTTGTGTGGATTTCCTGCTCTCTCTATAGCACTACGGAGTGTCTATGGACATATTGTTTTGGGGTACGACCCGACAGGTGACTGCTACATCACCCCATAGGCATTGAGGATCATAGTTGATCTGTATTGAGGATCACAGTTGATCTGCATTGAGGATCACAGTTTGATCTCTCTCAGTTAGACTTTCAAGGAAAGAATTCCGCAATCTACCACGCGGTAGTGAACAAACTCAACTTTTCAAGTTGATTCCAATCATTATGTACACGGTTAACTATGTTGGTTGCCGTTACCTGCTAGTTGAGCAGTTTCTACAAAGGGTCTTACCAAGGGGTTTGACTGCGTAGATTTTAACCAAAGGGGTTGGATTGCGCACGCAACACCCACGGTTCCCAATGCAATGTTGTTTGTTTTTTAGGTAGGAGATGTTCTCCTCTCTGTTTGAATACTGGTAAGTGAACATTACGTTCAAACCTCCAGGTACGCATCTATTAATTTGGTGTTATTCCATTTTTTGTATGCTTTGCTTGTTTTTTTTCAAGACGTATAAGTACGCTTGAATGTTACAGAGCCATGCCAAGGGCATGTCGGCACAAAGTATTTTGGGCCAAGTGTCCAATCTACCTTTTTGCCTTATGCTGTTACGAACCTACTTGTAGGGTTCGATTTGGCACATGTTGTCACATGGGATACAACATGGTCTAGGAACTCAAGGAGTTTGGTTTAGTCAGTGTGGAGCATGATAATGAGGGTCCCTCTCACTCGCGTCACAGAGTGTTTGTAGTTACCTCCACACACAAGTACAGCTCGTACTTGATGGATGTCACTTTTCTTGGCATCCTTACTTGAGACATATTCCACATGTGGAGAATATGAGTCTCTGGGACTGACACTGGCGCCCAATTCGAAATGATGTGTTGCGACGAAGTCCCTAGGTGCTGGTCGCATCCGTTCATTAGACCAATTGACGCACACAGTATCAGGAACAATTTCAGTGGCCAAAAATTGTCGGGTACTAAGTACAGACTTGTTGTGATTACAAGTGCTGTGAAACCACCTTAACGGAGGGTCGTTTCTACATATAGCAAAGTATGCTACGTTCATGAGAATGTCTCATGGTTGGTTCCTAGGTGTGACCGGGTTGTCACATTCTATTATGGTCCAACTTTTGCTGCAAAGTATGCTACGTTCATGAGAAGGTCTCATGGTTGGTTCCTAGGTGTGACCGGGTTGTCACATTCTATTATAGTCCAACTTTGTTGCAAGATTTTCACGTAAGTATCGTGCAAAGTCTTGTCATGGAATTGTGGTTTGGATATGTTTGTGTTAAATGCATGCACACTAGGTGTTATGGGCCCTAGTGTTTAACACAAATTTATTTGGAGCGGCATGCAAATCCATGGACTTTATTCTTTCTGCACCCTTTTGCACTGCTAGTGCAATCTCTCTTGCAGATTTAGTATGAGTTTACACCCTGCCATACAAGGTGATGGCTGAGTATGGATGTTAGTGATTGGTTACTGGAACCTCCAATCTACCTTCAACCTAGCTGGTTGTCTCCATTCCATATCGAGTATATGGCTGGATACTCAATGGTTGAGTCATAATTTGTCGTCAGTTGTGGACGACTGTCAGTAAGTGGTTGGGGAAAGTACCTCACTCTTACTGCTGTTATTCATCCCACGTTGGATGGGCAGCTTACAAGTATTCTATTTAGTACTAAAGGATATGCTAAGCGCATACGTTAGTAAACCGTGCTAAAGGATCTGCTAAGAGCATGCGTTAGCACAATGCATTCTGAATAGGTGACCTTTGTTAGGGGTTGGTATGTAACCTTTGTTAGGGGTGAACATGTGGTTCTGTGTGTTCCAAAATGTTCAGAAGTCTGACATGAGGACACTCCCTATTCTATCTTTCAGTAGCTATGAGCTTTTCAAGATACTCACATGAGTTATCATGAGTTACCATTTAGATACGGGTGGTTGCAAAAGGACAACAATGTTGAAAATCAAGATGTTGCTCTTGGTTTCATTGAACCTCCTCACTGTACCAGGTATCGGTCATATGGACAATTGGCCCGTGTAGAGGATGCCAATAAGGAAAACATCGGTGTTCTTACAAAGATACTACCACTTGTGTTTTGAGGATGAAAACGCTTCTCCAAGGGGGGAGTAATGTCAGGCCAAGGGCAGGGCCAAGGGCCAAGACGGACATGCGGTCAAGGGGCGCTATATTTAAAGGCTAGGAGTCTATAAATAGCACAGTTGGGTGGAGAGTTGCATGGTCCAATCCCCCGCGGTCTCACATGCTAAGTCCTTGCACTGACTTGGTCTATCTTCTATTTTCACACAGTAGCGGTCCATACCATCTTTGTAGATCTTGTCACTTTTCTTGATGTCATACGGATACTTGCTGAATAATAGCTTCATTGTGGCCGAAGGGTTTGATGGTCCTACTGCCATGTTTTCTCTTTTTTTTAGGTTTAAATGTCTGAAGTGTTCCGTGAAATACTCGTAAGATCTCTCTGAAGAAGTATCGAAAATACTTCCTTCAAGGATCGGCTCTAACGGTCGTAATACACCTTGGTTTACACTCTCCTCCGTTGATAAAACACTTGCTTGATCCGCTAAATATCGGTGTTGGTTGTTGATTTGTTTTCCCGATCTCAAAAACATGAAGAAAGTGGAATTTACCGATTGAATCCAAACCTCTTACCTGTAGATGGAGTGATCTTCCAACTGTCACGACTGCATGGATTGCTACTTGATCGGTCTCTGCAAATGAATACACTTGATGGCTATGAGATCACTGTATCATTCCAACTGCCAGCAGATTCAACAACTTCACAACAACTTCAACACAATTTTGCTTGAAAATTATTGACAGTATGTCCAATTTGGGTTTTGACAACTCCTGATATCTTAAATAGTCTAGGTTTATGAACAGGTCAAAAATGAGTTAATTCTGGCACAGAGGTACACCGATCGCGATCGTAGTACAATGCCCAAATTTGATGAAACTTCACCAACTTGTTCACTAGGATATTTTAAGGCTACCCACCAAATACTTTTGTATTCAAACCCCAAAAAGTCAAGCTTTTACCAGTTCTTGGTTGGAAGTGTCTGTTTTTCCGAATCTATCAATTTGACTTGATTTCGGTGTTTTTTTTGGGACATGAAAGCTATCTGGGGTTGTCCTGTGTACAGTCTCTCCCTCTATATAGTCTATACCCAATTTGATGTATATGATCCTGATGAAAGTCAATTTCTATGTCAGTATATCAATTTTCGACTTGGATCAATACTTAGATGGTTTGATAGGTATTTTGAGGTTTCTGGCTCTTGGTCCAGTATGCTTTTATGTTTATATACACCTGAGGATCCCACAGATGAAATCTGGTCAAAATCTGGCACTTAGGTACACCAATCACGATCGTAGTACCAAGGACAAATCAGACCAATTTTGGTGTGCTTGTTGGCAAAGGTGTTCTGAGGCTATTTCCCCATTCACTTAGCATTTGGATCACTAAAAGCCAAGATTTTGCACTTTTTGAGTTTGCTAGGCTAGTTTTGCCCAAGTAGCCCGGTTTTCTTGATTTTTGATGTTTCTGGGTGTGGTTGCTTTAGACAAACTTGTTTAGAATCTTATCAGGAAGGCACACAACAATTCTTGTCGAATTCTGACACAGAGGTACACCGATCGCGATCGTAGTACATGAGCCAAATCTGATGAAATTTAGTCAGCTCCCTCTGACAAGTGTTTTACAGTGTTTTGTGCTACCACTTGGTGATTTGAATCAATATCAACCCTGATTGGTCAGATTTTCTAAATTCCAGAGTCTTATGGCCTTTTTGCCAAAGTTATGGTTTCCTGGTTTCTCGACTCTAACTTTTTCCCCAAATCTGACTGGAATGCGAATTACTTATCCTACTCCTAGGTACATAAATGAAATAACATAAAGAAATGAATCAAACAAAACAAATAAGATGGATTTCGGGTGAGATTTCAGTACTCAATCGAATTAGAGAAATTGAAGAGCAAAAATACTTTGAACACTCTCACTCACGGCTCCCTAAATCTCCTAAGAGAGGATCTAGCCGGTCCCCTGACTCTAGACTCCACTAAGCTCTAAACCCCTATCTAGCAGCCTAACTGCACACTCGGTCACTCATCACCTAAGGTGCATTCCCCGGCAACGGCACCAATGTTTGCGGGTCACCGCGACGGACGTCCATAGCATAGCTCTCACGTATCAACATAAAATATCAATACAAGGGAAACCACCAGGATGAGGCATGGAAACTCACTAGGGTGTCATTCCTAATGAAGTGAACTCGATGAGATGCAACTACTAACTCTGCAAGAAAATCATATGCACTAAAGCCAAGTAATCTAGCTATGTCCTTCTACACAGCTCTACAATCATCACACCCGTTTACCATGCAAATCATATCGGATTCGCACGAAACTTGAAGAGAAGCGACAAGAGACTATTTAGAATCTATCCTATCACTGTCACAGCATTCTGGAGAGGTACATGTCCTTCTACACAGCTCTACAATCATCACACCCGTTTACCATGCAAATCATATCGGATTCGCACGAAACTTGAAGAGAAGCGACAAGAGACTATTTAGAATCTATCCTATTACTGTCACAGCATTCTGGAGAGGTACATGGATCGCGATCATTCATCCCAAAGTCAGTAAAAGCAGTGAACAGATGATCCTAAAGGGTCGTTTTAGGGTCCCTGAAGCCTCTCCTAGGGTCAAAACAACATAAAATACGCATTTAAACACTCAAAACAGTGATTTAAGGTCTCAAAAACACGTAGTTGAACACCTAGATTGAATCTTGAATGCTTACACTTGAATGGAGAGGGAGCTCTCAAACGTACGCTGTCTTCTTCAAAACTTGTGATAAAAGAGGATTATGTTCAAACTTACAAAACTGACCTTTATAGTTTAGGTCTTTACAAATGGCTTGTCCGGCCAAAAAGTCCTAAACTTCTAACTGGATCTCCACTCTACAAATGCTCTCGGAAAAATAATCAAAAATTTCTTTATAAGTTCTCGGCTTAGAGAAGCTCTTTTACAAAGGATGAGATTTCCGCAAAAATGTAGATATCCTGAAAAATGTGACTCTTTCTATGGAGACCATTGCTTCGTCCGCCAAACAATTGGACATCAATCGTGAAGAGGTTTAAAATTCAGGGAGACATCAAATTATAGTGTATTAAAGTGGAGGAGATGAATATACATGAAGACATAAAGTGTGCTAATGATGAGGTTGATGTGATGAATCAATTTTTGATGTATCTTGATGAAGACTATTCCACAGGTGACAACTTGAAAGGGGTTTGTGTTGATAGAGAAGAGTCTTTTGGTGTTTTGAAGACTGAAAGCCAATTTCCAAGAGTAGATATGAATTATTCAGGTTGTGAAGACAAGGATCTCCAATTTCAAGTCCGTGAATTACAAGTTTTGATACCAAAGGTTCCCAATTTGCAGAGTTTCAGAATTCAGGTCCCTAATCCTCAAAAAACTAATTTGCAAAGGAGTTCAATACCTGAATTTTCTGAATATCAAAGTCTTTCTATTTCTCAACCTGAGATGATCAACAATCTCTCATTAGAGTTGGAGAATTAGAGGCATTCAAGTATGGTTGCGGCAAATGAAGCAGTTTCCAAAATCAGACAACCTCAGGAAGAGAAGGCATCACTGATGGTGGAGATTTATCAGGTTCAAACTGAAGCTGACTTGCATATTTCTTACTGTTATGAAGTTCATGATGCTCTTAAGAAAGTTGTTTTGGATAAGGATAATCAAATTGAGGATTTGAATCTTCAAATTAATCAAATCAAGAATATGGAATCTTCTTCAAACCTTGATGTTGTGGAAGGTATCTTGAATGATGATGTTGTCTTAGATGATCTTTATGATATTGGTGCTTTTACAAATTCAGTCAAGGAGATTGGAAGTCCACGTTTTTCCAAGGAAGTTCAGTTTCCTGATGGTATTCTCAAAGATTTGTATTCCTTATGTGGTCATAAGCCTGATGTCAATGTTGTGAATGGTGTTTATGATGCTGAGGAGATGGTTTTGACAGATGATGATGCAAGTATTTTGCAAGTTCTTGATGATGATCAAGAGGGTTTTCTTGGAGATTTTTCTATCTTTGTCTGTGATGTTGTCAACGAAGGAGATATGATGCGTAATATGTGCTTTATGCAAGAAGAGAAGAAGTGGAAGGAAATTCAAGGGACACAAGTCAAACGTTGTCAGTTTCAGGGAGATATCAGTGATTGGAGAGAAAAATGGATTTCTTGATGTTTTCGAGGGAGAATATGTGCAAGCCATCTTGGTGGTGTTTTTTATGTGTAAAGGAGAGTTCAATCTGTTATTTTTAAGCCTTGAATCAAATCAATTTGATGAAGAAGCAGATTAGTTTGGATGTTTCTTGAATCAAGATTTTCAGGAAAATCAATTGTTTTGGAATATTGAGTATAAATCTTGTCTTCGAGTGTTGCATCTACATGCAAAGATATTGGAAATGTTCAGGAGGTGTCTAGAGGTTGCAAAGTTTGCATCCTATCTTGAATCTTTGTTCAATCTTCTTGAGGGGAAAACTGAACCTAAACAGAAATATGAACCTAAACAGGAACCTGAATTGGAATCCAAATCTGAACCTGCTACTATTGGACCTGAATGTGTACCTAAATCTAAATTTGAATCTGAATGTGACCCTGAATCTGAACCTGAACCAGAACATAAATGTGTACTTGAATCTAAAAATGGACTTGAAAACCTGAAATTACTTGAAGAAGAGGAAAGTTTACTGATTTGTAGAAGAGATTTGAAGCGGGATGCACGAAGCAAAGATCAATTTGCTTATTTTTTGCCTGACATGAGTCAAGAAGATCTTGAAAATCTTGTTTTTGAGGATGTGGACTCTAGAGTTGAATCTAATCTTCTTCCATAGGTGTTGAAGATGCTGAAGAAGCAATGTTTGATGGTTTGCAAGGTGTTTTTTCATATTGAACCATTTGTATCTCATTTTGAATTGAAACCTGATCTATTTGAAAGGTTATCTACTGCAAATTGGTGGTTAACATTGATTGTGGAGATGTTTTTGAAGTATGTGATGATAGTTACTGAGCTTAAAGTTGCAGATGCTTCAAATCTTGAAGTGTCAAAAGTGGGTGAAGCTTAACTTGAAATTAGATTTTCATATTTCTTGAATTTTGAGATTGCAAATCAGATCTTGTAGATGGGAAATGTTGGTTTTTATGATTCAATAACATCAGTTTCATATTGTTTGTATTGAATTTTATAAGATAATGATCAGGAGATGAAGGTTTTGGACTTGATATTGCAAAATGATTGTGGAGTTCAAAGGGATTTGATGTTTTGGATGTTTTTCTTGCTAAAGTTGCAGACTTTGATGAGTGGAGTGATTGAGTCGCAAAGAGAGGACTCTTTTGAGTCTAATTTGGCGAGAATCATGAATGTTGAAGAGGAGATGTTTGTGGAGAATTTGGATCAGTTTTTCCATGGTTCTTGGACAGGGATGCAAAATTCAAGAATGCAGAATTCAGTCATGCAGAATTCATTACTGCAAATTTCAAGAATGCAGATTTCAAGGATGCAGAGGATCCTAAACTTGAATTTGAAGATTTCAAGGATGCAAAGGATCCTAAACTTGAATTTGACTATTTTTATTGAATTCTTGTTGAGTGAAAACTTGACCATTGGACTGTGGTTCTTTTATATGAACTCTTATGGATGATAATTTACTTGATGGGTTCCCAGTTCTGGCATGTTGCCAATAAATGGTGCACTTGTAAATCAGTCTTGATGGTAAGGTGGTGCACAATGTTTTGGGATATCAATGTAATCCTTTGGGGGGACAAAGGGCGGTGTCTAATGGCCTTAAGGTATGTAGTTGTAAATCTTGGATTTAGTTCCAGGCACTATACTTTGCCTACTTTTGAGGAGTTAGCACTGAGTTTTTGGAACAAGGGATGTATGGGATTCGAGTCCAAAATTTTTGCTCGGAAAAAACTTTTTGCCACCGGGTTGTGCCACGTGTTAGCCTTGCATATTCTCTCAGTAAAGTGTGATTGAACCTTAGTAGTTTACTTTTCAGTTTGTAATTAGTGAAGAGCTTTGTGCCTCTTCATTCTTCCTAGTATTTGGCCTCACACATGATGGTAGTGTGTTGTGTGAGAGAAGGACGATGAATGAAAGGCTATGGCTATGAAGATTCTGTGTTTCTCTCTGTATTCTGTATTCAATTTCCATCTATCTCTCTCTTTACTTGTCCCTCTCTCTCTTTCTCTATTTCTCTCCCTCTCCCTCTCCCTCTCCCTCTCTCTCTCTCTCTCTCCCTCCCTCCCTCCCTCCTTCTCTCCCTCTTTCCCTCTCTCCCACTATCTATATCTATCCCTCTTTCCCACTCTCCCTCTATCTATATCTCTGTATCTATCCCTCTCTCCCTCTATCTATCTATCTATCTCTCTCTCTCTCTCTCTCTCTCTCTCACACACACACACACACACACACACACACAACTAGGAGAGCTAGTAAGGTACACCACAAGACTCCACTCAACTACACCTTTTTTATGTACACCATAGTTTCAAATAGCACTTACTATATCTTTGTGTGTTTTCTTACAGATTTGTGAGCTCCAAGGAAATTGAAATAGATGTTATCTCTATTGCTCAAACACTTGCAACAGAAATTGTGTGTGCCATTGAAGATATATTTCCTCGATCGATCCTTCTTAGTCAAATTCACCTCTTGGTTCACGTGATGGAGGATATCGCTATATGTGGAGTAGTGCACGCACGATGGATTTTCTTCTTAGAGAGGTTTTTAAAGACTCTCAAAGATTTTGTGCGGTTACGGTCTCAACCAGAGGCACGTATGGCCAAAGGGTGGATCGTTCAAGAGGCATTTGTTTACATATCAGATTATTTGGAACAAGTTGATCCTTCAATGCCTCGCATGTGGTCAGACGAGGAAGATGCAAGGATGACTTCACACTTGCCAAGTGGAAATGGGAAACTACTTAACATGGATATGAATCTATCCCAAGTGGTCAATAACTTTTGTATTCTCAATGCAACGATATGACCAAGTGGATGGACTTGTGGACAGTGGCAAAGGCAAGGCGTTTGCAAGAGAGAGAAGCATGGAAACAAGCACATGGAGGAAGGAGGGCACCCCCAGTTCCTAGACACCTTGCATGTTTCCCATATCTCATTAGTGCAGAGTGGATTCATGAGAGAATGACCGAGGCAAAAGCGCGCGGAGAAGACATCACCAACAAAGAATGGGAGTATGCACGAGGCTACGTACCAAAGGTAGAGTACTTTATTTCTCTTTTTCCTTCTCCCTCTCTATTTCTCTTTCTCTTTCTCTTTCTCTCTCTCTCTCTTTATCTCCCTCTCTCTCTCTCTCTATCCTCTCTTTCCCTCTCTCTCTCTCTAACTCTCTCTCTCTCTCTCTCTCTCTCTCTCTCTCTCTCTCTCTCTCTCTCTCTCTCTCAACTAGGAGAGCTAGTAAGGTACACCACAAGACTCCACTGAACTACACCTTTTTTATGTACACAATAATTTCAACTAGCACTTAGTGTATCCTTGTGTGTTTTCTTGCAGATTTGTGAGCTCCAAGGAAATCAAAATAGATGCTATCCCTATTGCTCAAACACTTGCAATAGAAATTGTGTCTGCCTTTGAAGATGCATTTCCTCAATCGGTCCTTCTTAGTCAAATTCACCTCTTTGTTCACGTGGTGGAGGAGATTGCTATATGTGGAGTAGTGCATGCACGATGGATGTTCTTCTTAGAGAGGTCTTTAAAGACTCTCAAAGATTTTGTGCGGCTACGGTCTCAACTAGAGGCATGTATGGCTAAAGGGTGGATCGTTCAAGAGGCATTTGTTTACATATTAGAGTATTTGGCACAAGTTGATCCTTCAATGCCTTGCATGTGGTTAGATAAGGAAGATGCAAGAATGACTTCACACTTGCCAAGTGGAAAGGGAAAACTACTTAACATGGATATGAATCTATCCCAAGTGGTCAATAACTTTTGTATTCTCAATGCAAAGATATGACCAAGTGGGTGGACTTGTGGACAGTGGCAAAGGCAAGGCGTTTGCAAGGAAATAAGCACATGGAGTAAGGAGGGAACCCCAAGTGCCTAGACACCTTGCATGTTTCCCATATCTCATTAGTGCAGAGTGGATTCATGAGACAATGACCTAGGTAAAAGCGCGCAGAGAAGACATCACCAGGCAAAGAATGGGAGTATGTACGAGGCTACGTACCAAAGGTAGAGTACTCATATACCTAAACCATATTGTATTTTTTTTTCTTGAAATTATCTTTAATATGTATTTGATAGAAGATATTTTTCTATTTTGTAGTGCCTTTCCTTTAACTCTATGTGGTCAAAGGGTTGTCACTTTCGTACGCGTCACATTGATGAGCGTAGAACCACCATGGATTGTGCCATCATGGGCAACTTTGACATAGATGGTGATGAAGCCAGGTATTGTGGAACTATTGAAAGGATACTAAAGGTTAATTTTAAAACCTTTCATACCTTCATCTTTGAGTACAAGTGGTTTGCAAATGTGTCTAGACGACATGAGAATGGCCTCTACATGGTGGACTCTAGTGTGCATCACACAGGGAGGTATGACAATTTAGTTTTACCACACATTTGTGGGCAGGTGAGTGACATGTACCTTTTTTATTCTTATTTGCTTGTAGCATTAATTATACCAATGTTACTCACTTTGAGATTCTCTTTTATAGGTCAACTATATCCAAGCAATCCACCAACCAAAACTTTGGTTCGTAATTCCTGTAACACCTCGGGGGAGAACCATTTTTTCCACTAATGAAGTAGAAACCATCTTCAACCTCTTCCACCTCCGACTTTGGATGAGGTGGAAACAGAGGAGAGGGAGGTCGATGAATCAAGTCCAGCGACAGTAAGTCTTAGCAAGGATGATTGTCATGATGATGAAGATGATGAGATGGAGGATGAACTCGAAGATGATGAAGCCAATGCATCCACAAATGACAATTCCGTTTCTCTCTTTATTGATTTAGGAGCCATGGGCTTAGAATTGGATGATGCCTCATGTAGAGATCTTTTGGAAGATGATTCATAAACATCTTGCAGTTATGAAGTTTTTTGGTCGTGTAATCCATTCATCTCTCTCTCTCTCTCCCCTCTTCCTCTCTATAGATTTGGGAACATGCTCAATTATGTTAATCAATTGACAGTGATTATTTTAGTTGTAACCAAGTCTAATCTTATTATCCCCCCCCCCCCCCCCCCCTCCTCCTTCCCCCCCTCTCTCTCTCTCTCTCTCTCTCTCTCTCTCTCTCTCTCTCTCTCTCTCTCTCTCTCTCTCTCTCTCTCTCTCTCTTCATTTTTGAATTTGAAAATTTATACAATATTCTTTAATTTTTATTGAGAGGAGAGAAACACCAAAATTTATTGAGAGGAGAGAAACACCAAAATTTGAGGGGGGGGGGGGGGGGGATGGGGATGTTTATTTTAAGCTAGAATTTGAAAGTTCAGGCACTAATTTTGTAGTAAAATATTATGCGGTAATAACAACGGTAGTTAACGCGGTAATAAATGCAAAGACTGTCGCGACAAAATTTTAAACACAAAAAATACCCCCCGCTCTCCTCTCTCTTCTTTCTCTACCTGAGTTTGCACCTTCTCTATACAAAATGTGGTAAAATAGCGCGGTAAACACTTGGAGATTTTCATAGTGGTAGACGACACTATACATTGGTGTTTTATCGCAAGACTAGCCAGAAATGCCTTAAACTCATGAGACATATACTCTCCCCCTTGATCTGAACAGAGGGTGCCCATAGTACATTTTGAGACATTGTCAGTCATAGCCAAATATTGTTTGAAGCACATAAACACTTCAAACTTCACTTTAAGTGGATACACCCATGCATGCCTGGTGTAATCATCAACAAAAGTCATGAACTAAAGGTAATTCCCCAAGGAAGGAGTTTGCATGGGCCCACAATCATCACTATGCACAAGCAACCTGCATGTGGCCCTAATTGAACCATCCTTTGGAAATTTTGAATGTTGCATCTTACCCAAAATAAAGCCTTCACAAACATGTTTAATAGGTGCTTCAAAAGGGGGCAAAGAAGCAACCATATCAGATTTTTGCAAATGCAACAAACTGGAAAAATTGAAATGTCCAAAACGTGCATGCCAAAGTTTTGCAGCTGAAATAGACTTAGAATCCACAACTGCATTTGAAAAATTATGCCCACACTTCTCATACAAAGTGAGCTTATACAGCCCACAACATAAAATGCTAGATGCAACAATTTCATCACCAAAATTGAGATCATGTATTGTACATCTATCATCCACAAATTTGACTACAAGTCCAAGTCTAGTAAGTACAAATATAGACCAAAGATTCTTCTTGATCCCAAGACCATACAATGCATCAAGAAGTGTAAAAGAACTGTCATTTGCAGTAGTAAGCACAATCTTTTCAATTCCCTTGACTAGATAAGAGGCATTGTTGGCACGAGTGACCAAAATTCCATGAGGGACATCCTCGAGAGAGGTATACAAGTCACGATGAAAGGTAATTTTCTTTGTAGCACCACTGTCAAAAGTACCACACATGAGAATTTGCAGCAATTGACATACATGTATCATGGACATAAGGATCATAAGTGCACTCTGCACATCCCAATCTGCATCAACATCAACATCAAAATCTCCTTTCACAGAAGACTCAACAATAGCTGCATTTCTAGTGGAACCAACCTCTTTCTTCTTAGCCTCTTGTACCTTCAACTTAGGACACTGCTTGATCAAGTGATCATTAGCTTTACAATAATGGCAATGCATCTTCTTTTTGCCCTTTTCACCATAATTCCCAAACGAATTGCTACTAGTTGAAGCATTACGAACATGTGGTTTACCACTCGTAAAAGAGCCATGAGAAGTGGCTACATTGCTGTAACCACCTTTTCTTTGAGCCGCCAATAAAAATTTGTTCAACTGCACGTTGTTTAGCCCTGTTTTTTCTGGAAAGTGACTCTTGCAACAACAATGTGCATAATGCATCAAACTTGACAACTTTTGGATTTCCTTGGGTCATAAGTCCCCAAGTACTAGAAAAAGTTTGTTAAGAATCCGGCAAAGCATCAAGAACAATGTGCACAAGGGAATTGTCATTAGATATGACTTTGCCTGCAGAAATAAGTTGCTCATTGATATCCTTGATACAGCAAGGAAAGTGTCCATATCATCTTCCTCATGCATAATCTTAGAGATTTTGCTATACGAATATGAGGAGAAATAGTGCGCTTCATAGACAATACAATAAAGGCATGAGCTTTCACATCTTTTACATTCCAACAAGCTTGCTCAGCCATATGCAAAACAGCTTGGCAGTAGCAATCCCTCCACCAAAACCTACAACATCCTCAACATCGCCTACACCCTCAAAACCAGGACGTACATCAATGCCCTACACAATATTCCAAATTCCCTTTGACACAAGGACAGGCTGCATCATATAAGCCCACATAAGGTAATTGTCCCTATTCAATCTATCCTCAGGAGCAAACATTTTGAACACATCTGTGTTGTTGTCAGCCATGATAAATGTTGCACCTGATGTGAAAACTGCTTAAAAAGAGGAGAAAAAAAGAGGGAACAACACATGTTATATAGCACAAACCATAGAAGATTGTAAGGGACCTGTTATGCAAAAAAACGACATCGACTAAAATGTTGCACAAGATGACAAAATAGCCTATGTAGTACTTCTTGTCGTGGAAATAGAGACCAAAATGAGCGTGAATAAAAAATATGAGAAAACCTAGCTCTATGAGCTTCCCCAAAGTATTTTTTGACCTACTGAAGCTTGGCAAAGCTCATACAAATTGGAGAAAGTGAGCAGGCATGTGCTGGAGTTGCTCGTGATTAAGCCCAAGAGGATG
Organism: Adiantum capillus-veneris; assembly: GCF_014529385.1. Taxonomy (NCBI): domain Eukaryota; kingdom Viridiplantae; phylum Streptophyta; class Polypodiopsida; order Polypodiales; family Pteridaceae; genus Adiantum; species Adiantum capillus-veneris. The sequence goes on from NC_140940.1 coordinate 36,576,026, forward strand.
CAACATGTTTGATACCAATTTTTTGGAATTAGGGTTGCAAGAAAACACACACAACTTGAAGATGAAGAAATCTCAAGGAACACAACAAAGAGTGTATTACTTAGTGTGCAATGGAAAGATTGATAGCCCTAGAGTGATGGGCATATATACAATGCACGGGGGGAAAACCTTCCTAGTGAGGGAAAAAATGCCCCGGTGGTCGTCAGTGTGTTTATACACATCAGTATCACATGTATATGGTAACAGAAATAACATCGGAGTTTGTGTTTAGCAACATTCAACAACAAGAAAAATTAATAATATGTTCTTCGAAGTAAGAGGAAAGCTTGCTTATGGAAACATGAGAGCTTAAGCATGAATTAACTTAGAGTATAAAGTAGACCAATGTGTTTAAGAAGTGAAATAGCATGAATATGACAAGAAAACCTTACCTTTGTGTATGTATGGTAAAGTCTTGTCCTCGCTTCAAGGGATTATTGAAGAAATTTGTTGACGTATCCGGCTCTTTCCTTCTTCACCTTCACTTGAAGACCACCAAATGTGCTACTTGGATTGAGAGAAAGGAATGATTCAAGCAAGATTCAAGATATGAAAGGCTTGAGGTTTAGGAGAGAGGAGAGGGACAGTGTAATGAGAAGGACAAGATCAAGTTATGGCAAGGTTGGCTAGGGTTTTGGCCATGGCTTCTCTTGGGGGGGGGGGGTGTAGGAGGTGTGTGTGAAAGAAGCTTAGCTATGTCTTTCCCAAGATTACTCTCGAGTTTTGTACTTTGAAAAATGAAATAAAGAAGTGGCGAACGAGTAGAGAAGTCCTCTATTAATGCTTATTTTTTAAGAGTCTTCACCAATATGTCTAGATAGCCTATCTTCCTTCTTTTTACTTATCTTGATAGCATATCTAGCTTTCCAAAACTTTTTCAAAAAGTTACTTACTCACCTTATCCTTATCTTCTCTTTCTTTTTTCTTATGCTTCTTATAATAATGAAAAGCTAATTTTCCATGGTTATGCCCCTGCAGCATGCAGACTTTCTTTATCTTCTTGGAGGTATTCAATCTACTGTAGTAACCTTGCATTTTCTCTGTTGTCCACCTTCACCTCTTCTTTTCCATCTATAGCATTCAATTTCCTCAATTTTTGGCATCAAAATTGGATCTTGTTCATTTCCAAGTGTTGCTCCAGCTCAAAGTCTCTAATAAGCTTGTCGGCTTCTTCCACAGTGGCTCTTGAAATAGGCAGGATTTGTTCTCTCACTAGAGTGGATTGCTACCGAGAAGTTCCTGGCATTGATTCTCTTCTCTCTTCCTCTTTCTTTTGCTGGTCTCTTGCCTACTCTTGTTCCATTTCCTTTTTGTCTTGAGCAGTTTGTGTGAAGTGTTTTTGCTCTATTTTTGTATCCTTTAGGTTTGCTTCAGATTCTTTTTTGTCATCTTGATCTTTTTCTTTTTATTTTTTCTCAGTAGCAGAAGGAGGTGTGGTTGGTTTCAAGAAGACTTGTTGATGTTCCATCTCCATCTCCATCTCTTGTTGTTGCTCAGTGTAGTTTGTTATTTTGGAAATTCTTCATGTGTGAACTATTGGCTTCTTAGTGAATCCATTGGGGGCTCCAGAATTTTGTTCTTGTCTTTTGTCGCTTGGCATCTTGTTCTTTTCTTGATTCTGCTTTTTTCTTTAATACATTGTGTATGTGCTGCCAAAAAGACCCAGTTAGCTTTGCTCCTTCCTCTACCTTCTTGCATCGATGTCTCTTTATCTTTTCTAGTTGCTTGGCTTTTATCTTTTTGAGCTTTTTTTTCTAGCTTGATGTCATCTTCCTCATCATTCTTCAAATCAGCTTCTTCCATTTTCTTATTTTTGTCTGCAAGCTTTGCTAGCCGTTCTTCCCTCAATAGTTGAGCTTCCTCCATAGATCTCTAGTCTTGTGTTTTTGGGATTTTCTCAATCGGTTGGGTTTTCTTGCATGTCGGTGGTGGGAATGTAACATCATGTTCCTCATCCACAGTGGACTCAATGGATTGATAGTTTGATAGAGTGTCGTGGTTTTGGGGCTTTGTTCCCCCGTTGAGCTCAAAGTCAGACTTTGTTGCTTCGCTATCAAGTGTCTTGGACTGTGAGCTTTGTCTTCTGGTCCTTCTCTTTGTTGGGGTGGTCGAGAAACTACCAACAAAACAGATGGCATTCTTTGCTTTATGGATTAATTTCAACTGGGATTCTACTGCCAAAAATCGATCAATCAACCCCAAGGCATGATAGGCTATCCGGGTGAGGATTGGGCCTTCATTCATGTATGTCTTGTTCCCTTCACTAACCTTGATATTAGCTCTTACTAAATGCTTGAGGATATAGTTTCTCCTATCACATCTGACTTTTTTTTTCCAGCTACTCTCATAGCCTTAACCACCACTATGTGTAAGTTGGGCTTGGTGTAGCGTGGTGACTTCTGTATTTTGAGGTGTTGGAAAATCAATCGTAATGGCAACTCCATCTCTAAGTAGATTAAATCCTCGTAGGTGAACTTGTGGCCCTGTTGCTTGATGAAGGATTTTTCATTATCAATTGCCTTGGTTTTGTGAAGTAGGTTGTGATTGCCAGCGGGGAGATGAAGTGCTTGGTTGATTAGCTCATCAGTGATCCGCATGATTGTTGTAGCACCATCTTTATCTGTCAGTGTTTCCTCCCCATTGTATTGTATAGAGTTCATAAGCTCATGTTCTCTTTGAAAGTCCATTCTCCATGGTAGTAGTTTGAAGAAGCTTTCAAGTCGTTGGCACCTTGATCCTTCTATCACTTCTCTTTATTGGTGGAGATTCCACAACTCTCTTGGGAATATGGTTGTTTTTTGGCTCCATCTGTTGCTTGGAACTTTTTGCTAAAAACATTAGCTGGAATTTTGGTCAATGCTTCATCCATACTGTGAGCCTTTTCATTGGAAGATATGTCTATGACTTCATATGGAGCAGCTTCCCACTCCTTCTGAGCTTTCCATTGATCCATTCTGGTATCAAAAAGTCAATTGTTTAGCTCTAGAAACTGGTCAAAAAGTTGTCAAGAAAGTTTAAAAAAACTCAAACTTGACCATAAAATGGAAAATGAGCGTAACTTGATCAAAATAGTTCCCAATTTGACCAAACTTCACCAGTGCAACTAGGACAACTATGGGCTCTAGGTTAGAGGTTTACATGTCAATGTTTTATGGTTTTGATGATTGGAAGTTGAATTTCACTCCCAAAACTTGATGTCTATCAATTTTCAAAGCAATTAGAAATTGTTTGACCACCCTAGCCCTGTTGGAAAATTTTGTTCATTTGGCAAGCACTTTTGCACTACATTGTGATATTTTTGAACATACCAAACTTTTCCTTCCATTAGCTTTGCAAATCAATTTGATATTAACACTTGGAACTTTGAAACTTCTCAACACTGCAATTTTAATCAATTTGTGCAGAAAACATTAAGAAATTCCATATTTAACTTGTACAAGCATTGTTTGCTGAATTCCTATCAAAATTTCTCTTGAGGTACATGGATCACGCTCCATGTTTGGTGGCCAAATGTTACCAAATTTGGTGGGATGGTTCCCAATTTTGAGTTTGGATCATTTTACCATCCCTTGGGTCAAAATGACCATTTGCATAATAATTCTTTGATTTCCCAACATTCTAGAGTGATCCTATGTCCATTTTCTCTCAAATTTTCAGGGCGATACCTCCTAGATGACATCTAACTGTGGGCCCAAATTTTGCATCCTTCTTGTATTGTAGGGTACATGGATCGCTCTATGTTGAGAGACATTTTAGATTTGTGATTACAACAGCTGATAGGTGCTATTGAGAGGACTATTATGCCCAGAAATCTTTAAATTTGATGGTTGAGGAACATGAATCGCGATTCATGTTCCGTTCCCTTTTTGGATTGTGATTACGTGGCCTGAATCTGTCCATTGTGGGAGCTCACTAGTGAAATATTTTTAAAATTGGATTGTGTTTGATGCCCCAATGGATCCCCAATATTTTGCAAATTCCCCATCTTGGATTTGATCCTTGCAGTTGTTTTGGTGTTTTTTATGCATTGTGAATTATACACATTTGATCTTGCTTGGTTAAGGAGCATACCTGTGAAATATCATGTATTAAGAAGCCCGTGGGTTTTTGTAGCAAGAAAAAACCAGACAGATTACTCTAGGTCACAATTTCTCTCTCTCTCTCTCTCTCTCTCTCTCTCTCTCTCTCTCTCTCTCTCTCTCTCTCTCTCTCTCTCTCTCTCTCTCTCTCTCTCTCTCTCTCTCTCTCTCTCTCTCTCTCTCTCTCTCTCTCTCTGACAAATGTAAATCGGCTCTATCCTACCGCCTAGTTTTGCCTATATGTGCTTGAATTACCCAAAGTGCTAAGTGTACACTTACCTTGTTTGCTCAAATTTCTCATAGCATACCACCTGTGGCTCAGACGGTTCATCATTTTGATGTTCGATTGATAATTGCCCTCAATTTTGCAGATTTGGTCCATCGTGAGTTGGCCCAAAATTTGACTTGTGCCAAATCCTTCCAGACTTGATATGCTCAAAGCTCTTGCTTTGTAGATTTGACATTTGCTTTTAGAACTTTATTCTAAATTTTTTGGCTCTTCTTATTAATTTTTTATCCTTATTAAATTGAAAATGAGTGAAAATTGTTAGTATTTAACCAAAATTGTTTGATACACTCATATGTACATACTCTCACTCTAGACATCCTATCTATCAAAATTTGTTGTTATGGCTCATTATTATGCTCAATAAGAATTAAATTCTACTAAAAAGCAATCCAAAAAGCAAAAATGTAAGCGATAAAATATGCTTTGTACGCTATATACATAATTTTTTGACATCTTGTAGCCTTAGATCTTGTAATAAGGTGCCTAAGATATTGTTACCCTCCCCTTCCTATTCTGAATCATCCTAGATGAAAGTTGTGCAATGTGCATGGCTACGAACAACGTGTCTATGCAAGGCCATGGAATGTGGACCTATTATGCAAATGGAAGAGATGCATTGGGTAACAATATGCTGTGGTGCAATATGTAGATATTGAACTGACTATCCAGCGGTGTTCGTTGATGAGGTCCTATCAAAACTACATTTTCCAAATAGAAGTTATTGAAGGTGATCGGCCCTTTCCTTGATTGTTGGTTTTGTGAATATTGTGGGCTAGATTATTATTTGATCGTGATTGTTTTTGGATACCCACTTGTATTTTGGTTGTGGAGGCTACATATGTGGTTGTTGTTTTGGTTTCTTGGATCTCCATTGACAAGTTGGTTGGTTGGGAGCTAAGCTCTTCTCTAGTTTGGACTTTGGGAGTCCATTTATACTTGGGTTGGCTGGATAGAGAGTTGGTCCTTTTTATGTTGATTTCCTTTTCCAAGTACAACAACTTTGAGTTGTGTGATTTCTTATGGTTGTTGCAAGATTGTTCTTGAGGTTAAAATTGAAGTTGGTGTCTTGGCCTTTGGTTTGGCCACCATGGCTGATTTCATTACCCAAACTTGTTTGATTTGTTTTCTATGAGTTTGTGTAGATGGTTGAGGCTGCAATGCAAGTATTTTGGTATATTTACACTCGTTGGGCATTCCAAATATGATCGGCTGCTACCAAAGGGAATGACATATGAAGTGCCCTTGATGTTGAACTAGGGTGTCCTTTTGCCAATTTGGAATAGCTTTGTATGTTTGCATCCATGAGACTCCCAAGATAATTTCTTCATTAAGATAGGAGTCTGTCATTAAATGGAATTGATGTGGGCAATGATGACAAACAATGTTGATTAATACATTGGCTCGACCCAAATTGACCATTGTGCCTTTGTTGGATGCTCTGATCTCGACCTTCGTTGCCATCAATATCTCATCTAACAACTTGATGTAAGTTGAATACTTCATGGCATTAACGCGTGCCCCAGTATCCACAAGTTCTCTTTCTGTTGATCCATCTGCCATCTTGATATCGATATGCATATCCATACCTCCAAGCCAATCTGGCTCTACCTGAATTGCTTTGATAGGAGGAGATGGGGTTCCCAATTGTCAAATTTGAGTTGTGGTTTTTTGTTCTTTGCACTATAAAATCCAAAACTTTTCTTCCTCCTTGGCATGGTCTTGAATTTCTTGAGCAATCTACTTCTGTTTTTTTGCTTAGTGAATCTTGTTTAGCATGTAAGCAGTTAGTGATAAATGATACCTCTTTAATATACAACCATTGATCCAATTAGGAATCTCCTCTCCCTTTAATGTTGTAAGTTCTACGGTTCCACTAGGTGATATGTCAATGATCACAAATGGTCCATTATGTCACTTTTTTAACTTTTTGGAGTGTTGCTTCAAGGTGTAGACTAATACATAGTCCTCATTCTGAAACTCCCTGTTGGTCACGTTGTTGCAACCAAAGTTGGTCGACCATAGAAGATGGCATGAGTAGGTATGTGCATGCTAGCATATGCATGGAAAAGGGCTAAAGCAGATACAAAAATCCTAGACAGGCAGGTAGCAACAAGTGTGTATGTTGGATGAGGTTTTATAGGCCAAAAGGGCTACAGAAAGGGCCAAATGGGATAGCAGATGAAGGAGGATCACATGACGGGTTTCTGGTTTGGATGTGTAGTGATTGAAGTGCTAAGGAATCTGGTCTAGATGATTCATCAAACAGAGCTACGAAGTGCAAGATCCAGCTTGAAGTTGAAGGTGTTTGCAAATCTGAGACAAATAGGGTAGATGGTGCCAGGTAGTCCGAGCCAATTTTAGCAAAAATATACGTAGTGATTGATTTATGGAGCCTGTCGATCTTTTCAAATTGGAAATTTGAGTCATAGATGCCAAGATACAAGGCTTTAAAGTTTTGTGAGGGACCAAGTTTGGTGCTAGTTTGACTGCTTTGAAAAGCTTTCCATCAGGTGGTTTTTGGAGCTTGACCAAGTTTACACGTGTGGTGGGAACTATATGAAGTCAACAAGAAGTGACGGTTCTCCATTTTGAGTTTCAAGTGCCTAGTTATGGCTTATCAAAGTTTGGGGCAGTTGCTCGAGTGAAGGTTGCAAATGGTTTTTTTAGTTTTTGGTCGGTTTGATTGAGCAGCCTGAAAATGTCAAAAGGCAAAGGGATTTGGTAGTTTCAAAGCTGGCAAGGTGAGCTCTTAGGAGGATTTTTTGGCTTGGTAATAGCAGCTTTGGGCATTGAATGGCAGCAAAGGAAATTTGAGAGAAGAAATGGATTTTTTGAAGATTTTTTAGGTGAACTTGGGGGCTCTTGAGGGCTAATGAGTGAGATAGTGCCACGGGGTGCTTGCAAGGTCCCACATGCACAAGCCGAGGCAAAAAGCAAAGGGTATAAGAGCTGGAGATCGAACCCTCCATAAGCATCTGAAGGCGTGAGGCTCTTGGTGAGCTTGGAGATATGGAGTTGGCCTTGCAGGGGCATTTGGTGTTTCCGTGAGACACTGCTAGCAAGTGTAATCGTGTCTTTGTGCTAGTGATGATTTTCAATCATTATCCATTGTCGTTGATGGCATGTCAGTTAGGTGATGCCGCGGTGTGTCCAACTCGAGGTACTGTCCCCTGGTGCCCTATGGGCCCATATTTTTGAAGCTAATGGGGAGCCCCCACTAGCGCTAGCGCTAGTGCAAGGGGGGCATCCCGCAGCGGTGTTGACTCAGAGAGAAGCCTCAAGTAGTGCAAAGGGGGCCTTCCAATGGTGGCTCAGAGGGCATGAGGGAGAGAAAAAAGTCGACACGCCCCAGCTAAGAGGTTGTTCTCCATGCAAGAAACTCCCAATTAACTCGGTGATGCTCATGCACTTTCTAAAAATAGCCAGAGGGGCTCTATAAAGCAACATTTTTTTCCCATTTGTGGGTCTTTTTTGCACTATGGAGGCTGGTAGAAGTGAACTGTGGAGTTTTTCCTAGTTGAAGCTGACCATTTTTGGCTTGATGATGGTTGTACTTTCTCTATGCTAAGCAATACCAAGAAATTCCCCCAATTTTTTGGTGTTATTGATCTCCTTTCCCTTCCTTTTCCTCTCACTCTTTGTGTGCGTGTTGGTGCCTGCGGAGGTATGTGCCCACGGACCATTGTGTAGTGCAAAGAAGTCATAATTCGAGTGTGGTGTGAGTTGGAAGTGGGGTGCTGAGTTATTGTGGTGCATTCAGGTTGGGTGGTGGTTTTGCCAAGCGGGTGGAGTATTGTTTTGTGTGCAAGTGTAGCTCCATTAGTGAAAATTGGGTGATTTAAAGGTGTTTTTGTAGAGGTTAGGGGTGTTGTAGATACCCTGAGCTTTAGGGAGGCAAAATATTGTGTGTTGGGTGTGTACCCCATTCCCCCTTTACAACGTGATGATCATGAAACTCTTTCATTTGTCAGTTTTGTGCATAGATGGCTATAACAGCTCTGAGTTGTAATTCATCTAGCTTTTTTGCCAGACAATTCTATCAAACAATTCATGTCCAATCCATCCTAAGTTTTCTACTACTCGTAGTGTGGGAATAGAGAATTCTATGGGAAATATGGAATTAATCCCCCGAACACCAAGTTGAAAGGTGTTGTCCTGAGTTTTGTTTTGTATCCTAAGTTTCTACTACTCGTAGTGTGGGAACAAAGAATTCTATGGGTAATATGACATTAATCTCCCAAACGGAAAGCTAAAAGGTGTTGTCCCGAGTCTTGTTTTGTATGCTACCCAATACACCCATAGAGCTAAAGTAGCTTTTGGTCCCACTCATCTCTTGATTTATCTACTATTTTTGTGAGCACTGTGCATAGAACTTTGTTTGTGCTCTCATCTTTTTTGTTCACTTGAGGGTGATATGGCACTGATTTTGAATGAAGCACCATAATTTCTTTCAACAAAAATTCAATCATGGCATTTTATAAAGTGAGTCCCTCAATCACTCACTATCTCAAACAGTAGCCAATATCTGGTGAATATGTTCTCATACAAGAACTCCGTTGTCATTTGTGCATCATTTTTTTGCGTTTCTTTGGCCTCTACTCACTTGGTTAGATAATATATGGCTATTATGATATATTGAGCATGCGTCCTATATGGAGGCAATGAGATAGGTCCAATGAAATCTATCCCCCACTTGATGAAATCACTTGCTCCCATTATAGGTGATAATGGCATTTTGTCTCGCCTCATAGGTACTTCAGTGTGTTGGCATTCATCATAGCATGTCACATACTACTCGGTATCCATGAGAAAGGTTGGCCACACCAAATTCTTGCAAGAAGTATTGACTTTGCAATTTTATAAGCAGAAAAGTATCTGCCTACCTGTCTAGTATGAGCTTGCTCAAGAATTAATATGTACACACTTTTCATGGCACAAATTTGCAAGTGGTTATTACTTCCTTGCTTGTAAATGTGGTTTTCAATAAGAACGTAGTTTTAACCTTCCATCTAAGTTGACTTCCATCGAGATCTACTAATTTTCTCTAGCAAGGCACATTTTTTCAAATATTCCACAATGTACTTACTCCACTTGGGTGCAATTGCGATCGAAATAGGATTGCATATTCTACAGACGCCTGGATTGCACAATTGCCGCATGAACTAGCATAGTCATGAACACTTTGTTGCATATTAGGCTAATACACCCCAAGTCTCATTAATCATTGAAATTCTTGAACTTTTCCATTGGGAATTCCTGTCATTTGTACATGAGCTTCTCTCAAGTACACACTCTTTTCCATTGGCTCCATACATAGCCTGAGTATTCCATCATTCCCATGCTTGTATAGCCAATGACTAATGACTACCTTTCAATCTATAATGAATCAATGGTGATCAATGGAATTACATGTTCACTCCACCTTGGTACCATCTCAATATTGATCAAATATGAGTCAAAAAAATCATTGGCAACTCCTCGAGGTGCTTCTCCATGAGTCATTCTAGGCATGTCAAATGGTCCACCCTTCGATGCATAGTTCTCTTTTTTTTTCACTATAGTGAAATCAAACGCAAGCAATATAATGAACCTTTGAACAATATGTCTTGTATTGCATGGTTTGTTCATTAAGTATAATAGTGATTGATTGTCCACAAAGAATATAAATTTGTTGGCAAGAAGGTAGTGCATAAAGTTTTGACTACATAGATCATTGCCAATCCTTCTCTTTCCGTGGTCGTGTAATTTATTCCGTACTATTAAGTTGTCTGTTGGAGTAATAGATGGGAAATCCATCTTGTTTTCTCTAGGTTGTGCTAGGATGCATTTGATCATTTATGTCAATGCATCAATGTGGACATGAAATATCTTATCCCAATCAGGAGATTTTAGAATTGAAGCAAAAATCAATCTTCACTTCAAATGTTGGAATGATTTCTTGCATTGTTCAGTCCATTCAAACTTTGTGATGAGAGCATAGAGAGGTTTTGCAATGACTGCATACATGTAGATGAATTTTCTATAGTAGCCACAATGGCCCATAAAGTCTTGTACCTCTCTAAATGTTGTGCGTATTAGAAGAGAAAGAATGACTTGTATCTTCTCAAGATCTATGAAAAGTTGACACTTACATTTTTGCTCAGTTTTGGACATTTTGTATGATTGTTCCTCTGTGTCCTTGTGCTTGCCTTTACTTCTTTTCTTTAGATTGTTCTTTATAGAAGTTGGATTCACTTGTTTTTGTGCAATTTTGTCCTTGACACAATCATCAGCTCTGGCAAGTATCAGATACTACATTTTTCTTAACAAGCAAGGCATCATTTTTTCTTCTCTGTTTCTTTGTTTTCTCACTCGTCGATATCTTTGTTTTTTGTTCGGAAATAGAGCCATAGATACGTAGAGATTAGAGTGGTTCCCTTAATAGAGAGATAATTTTCTCACACAAGAGAGATAATAGAGAAGAGACAGAAAGAGAGAGAACACATATTATACATAGTTCACCCAATAAAGGCTACATCCACGGGAAAGTAGTCACTCAATGGCTTTTGAAATTCAAACCATAAATAGGTTGCAAAGGGATTAGCAACCCTTAATGGAACTCCCGCCTTGCTTCACTCTCACCACCACTTCACACTTCACCAACTCACACACCCTTCAATGCACCTTCATTGATCATTTTGAGTGTAGGAGAGGCCTCCTTTTATAGGCCAAAAGGGCTACCCTCTCTCATGAGAGATACCCATGTGTGTAGCCGCCCTTTTGTAAACAAGTTCATCTTGAACTCTCCCATGTGCACATGTGTGGTTGTGGTTGTCCTTAGGTAGACAAGTGAGCCTAAAATTTGTCCATGTGTCCATGTGTAGCCGTAGACAAGTTTGCCTAAAACTCCACCGGCCATCAGCCAATTGGCCAATTGGCCGACTGTTTTGTGGTCACTTTTTGGCCGCCCTTCGGCCATAATATTCTGGCAAAAAGGAATTTCAATGGACCTAGCATGAATTTTTGAATTTTTGATGATAATGGAGGCATTACAAATGTGAATTTTTTAGTCAATTTTTTTTACAAGGGGTGAATCTGGATCCATACTTTACAATCTCCCAATTGGAGATCAATCTCCACACCAAAACTATGACTGCTTTCTATCCTGGCTTCTTATCCTTGAATTCCAATTGAAGATGAGCAAAATCTCAGCTTCTCCTTGTTAACCACATGTATGCAAGATTCTCGTTTGTGTACACCTTTCCTAGATTTATTTGTTCTTCTTCCAAAAGAGTATGTATGAAGTGATATCTCACCTCAATGTGCTTTGTGGTTAAGTGTAAGGCTGAATTCTTTGCAAGATGAATGGTGATTTGATTGTCACTATAAAAGACACAATTTTATTTCTTGTATCCAAGCTCCACCATGAATTTGTGAAGCACAAAATATCTTTGCTTGCCTCTATGAGAGCTACATATTCGGATTCCGTGGTAGAAAATGAGACCACTTTTTGCAGGTTTAAAGCCCAAGTCATTGATGTGCATCCAACCATGAAGAAATTTCCAATAGTGCTCCTTCAAATATCTTTGTCACCTACCATATGTGCATTAGCATACCCTTGCAATAAAGTATCAGTGCCTTCAAAACACAAAGAATTTGTGGTTGTCCTCTTTAGATACCTTAGTGTACACTTCAAAGCTTGCCAATGCTCTCTACCTAGATTATCCATGAACCTACTCACAACTCTCACTGCATGTGCAATGTCTAGCCTTGTCCAAACCATGGCATACATTAGACAACCTACCACTATAGCCTATGGAACTTTAGACATGTACACCATATTGTGACTTTGGACACAAATATTTTGTGGTTAAATTCACTAGCAAAAGGTGTAGAAACCGGCTTTCATCTTTCATTGTTGCAAACCTTTCTAGTACCTTCTTAATGTAATCCTCTTGAGATAGATATAGTGTCTTCTTCTCCATATCCCTTGATATCTTCATACCAAGTATTTGCTTTGTAGCACCTAAATATTTCATTGGAAAAGTTTTGGACAACTCCTCTTTTAAGTCTTTAATATCTTGCATGCTAGCACTTGCAATTAGCATGTCATCAACATACAACATAAGGATGATGAACTTTCTATCTCCCAAATTCTTTGTGTAGATGGCGTCATCTAAGTTGAATCTTCTAATTCCATGATCTAGCATCCATTGGTTGAACTTTAAGTACCATTGTCTTGATGCTTGCTTTAGACCATACAAGATTTTCTTTAACCTACAAACCAGTTTCTAAGTCATGAGCAGCTACAAGGCTTAAGATAATCCTATTCAAATTCATTTTCATAATATGAGAAAATATTTCACTGAAGTCAATACCTTTCTTCTAAGAAAATCCCTTTACCACAAGGTGGACTTGTATCTTTTCATCTCATATACCTTTTTGTTTTGCAATGCCTGCTTACCTTTAGGGAACCCAACCAACTCCCATGTTTGGTTGCAATGTAATGAAACCATCTCTACTTGCATGCTCTTCACCCATTCTTCTTTGGATTCATGTTGCATAGATTCTTTGTATGAATTCGACTCTCCAAACTTTGAGATTAAGAGATGATTGAAGGAAGGAACAAACCTTTTTGGGGATCTAATTACTCTTGTAGATCTTTGGGGCATAGGTTGAGGTTCCTCATCTGGTTGATTGCAAGTTGTCACCACTTGCACTCCTTGTCTTCACTGTCCTCAAGCTCCATGTACTCATCACCTATACTTTTTGTTTTTTTTCTTTCCAAATAATCTTTGTACTTTTTTTTGAAAATTACATGCCTACTCCTAAACATTTTACCATCTTAAGGATTCCATAGACAATAGTTAAGGTCCATTTCTCCATACCCAATAAAGAAACACTTCTTGGACTTTTCCTCTAGCTTTTATCTCAAGATTCTATCTATGTGTATAAATGCCTCACACCCAAACACTTTGAGAAATGCATAATTTATTGGTTTGCCTATCCATGCCTCTTCTGGAACTCCTTCATCCAGTGCCATTGATAGTGACCAATTGATCAAGTACACAGATGTACTTATTGTTTCTGCCCAAAGATCAAGTGGTAGGCTTGCATATAACCGTATGCTTCGTGCTCTCTCCATGATTATCATGTTCATCCTTTCCAAAACACCATTGTGTTAAGGTGTCCTTGGGGATTTCCTTTGCCTCCGAATGTCATTGCTAGCACAAAACCTTTGAAATCTAGAAAACACATTGGATTTATTCTTCACTGCATAAACCCATGTTTTCCTAGTTGCATCGCCTATACATAATACAATGAGCCACCAAAGGATGTTGTACTCACATTACCCTAAACATCGGAATGAACTAATTCAAGTTGTTTATTTTTTCTTTCATTTCCTAATTTTAGGAATTTTACCCTCTTTTGTTACCATAAACAAAATCTTCACAAACTCTAAGTTCACTTCTTTCAAGCCTAGTAGAAGCTTCTTCAAATTGAAGGATTTGCATTCCTTCGACACTCATATGCCCAAGGAAATAATGCAACATGGCACCATCGCCTTTTGTAGCTATTTTTCAAGTTCAATATTGTGTTCTCATGGTACACAAGTATAGCATACAAACCGTATCTCCTTTGAAAATCACCAAAGCTCCTTTTGAGACCTTCCAAAATTTGTTTCCAAATGCAATGTTGTGACCTTGATCATCCAATTGACCTGTAGAGATCAAGTTTTTACAAAGAGAGGGAACATGCCTAACATATTTAAGCATATTGTACATGTTTTGGCATATATTGTACCTTTGCCGATAATTTCACAAGCTTCATCATCTCCCAAGTATACATACCAAAATTACATTTAGTATAATCTTGAAAATACTGCTTGTGTAGTGTTGCATGGAATGAAGTCCCGAGTCGACAATCCAAGAATTAGACACATTGTCTAATGATAGAATTAGATCACCTTGCCCTACTTTACCTCCACATTGGCCTCTGATGTTGGCTTGTTGTCTTGAGACTCCGACTCCTTCTTCTTGGACCAGAAATCCTTCTTAATGTGACCCTTCTTGTCGTAGTTCTAGCACTCAAGAACTGACTTCATACATGACTTACTCCACCTTGAGCGATCATGATCCTTTTGGTTTTTGAGCCTCTCCTTTGGCCTTCTTCTCATTTCCATTGATAGTGCAACACTTGATGATTCACTTGTGCTTCTCCTTTGCATCTACTTGCTTAGGATAACACCCACAACATCATCAAACTTAAGAGTCTTTGTGTGAGATAAAAAGTTACTCACACCCATCGCAAGGATGTCCCAGCAATCCAATAAGGACTATAGTATAAGTAGAGCTCGCACTTCATCTTCAAAATTGACCTTCACCGATTGAAGTTGACTTATGTTGGTGTTGAAGTTGTTTAGGTTTTTGCAGTTGAACCACTCTCTACCATTTTTAGATTAAACAAATGCTTCATGAGAAATACGTTATTGAATGCCGATGGTTTATTATAGAGTCTGTCAAGAGACTTTATTAATCCCTCCATGGTCTTCATCTCTCAAATGTTGAAGGCCATTTTTGACACCAAGAATAGCCGGATTGTTCCTAATGCCTTTCAATCAAGGACAATCCACACTTCATTGGCCATCATTGTGGGCTTCTTTGCAAGACTGCATAATGGAAAATAAAGATTCTTCTGGTAGAGGTAGTCTTCAATCTGTATCTTTTAGTGTTGATAGTTTTTTTCATTGAGTTTCTTGACCTTGAGCTTACCTTCCTCCACCATTACTTCCACTCAATTCAAGGAATCCCTTCCTTAATATAGTTTAGCTATGAGTAAACCTTGCTCTGATACCAATTGTATTAGGAAATAGAGGCGTAGCTAAGTAGCAATTAGAGTGGTTTACTTAATAGAGAGAGATAATTTTCACACACAAGAGAGATAATAGAGAGAGAGAGAGAGAACATGATATATGTGGTTAGCCCAATGTGGGCTACATCCACAGAAACATTCCTCGATAAAGGTAGCCACTAGTCTGATAGTGCTAAATACCAATTTTCCATGGTGATCCTGGTAGATTGGTAGCTACCACTATCAACCTACTAGTTGCGAGTCTCATAACTACTCCTAGCTATTATGGTAGTCCTAGGAGAGGTATTTACCATTATGATATTGATACATTAATCGTATTGGAAGCCACCAATCTTACGGTGCTCGATACTATTAGATTCAAGTTGTAGTTATTTTTCTCCTTTCACCTACCACAAAAGTGTCACTTACCAGCATCAAGACATCTCTCACCACATTGATTTCAGTTTTGCATGTTGACAATAAGTTTGGATTTCACCAGATTGATTTCAGTTTTGCATGTTGACAATAAGTTTGGATTTTCCAATATGTGTATTGATTATCATTATTTAATGTAGGTAGAACTCTTTCTTGCCTTCAAATAGAGTCACCTAGCGGTACAAATTCACTAGAGAACATTTGAAAAGCTGAGGCCGTATTTCATACGCAAGCTTCAAGATTGATACAATTGTTGTTTCATCATGCATGTTCAAATGTTGTTCTTGAGGAATGTCTTGAAACATATAAGGCAAGTTTATTATGGTGTGCATGGGAAAGACTGTAGTTGTCAATGTGACATTTGTGGTGCAAATGTGAAATGCAATGCTCATACAAAAAATTTCCCTAAGGCTTATAAAGCTTTGGGATTTGGTTTTATGCTAAGGCTAATAGCTCAAGTTTCTTTGCATTGAACTGTTTGATGAGTGAACGCTCCTCATGTGGGCCTACAAAGAAGTTACCCATTTTCCCATTTGAGGATTCAAATAGTGCACACATGGTAACAATCAAGATATTTGAAGACCTTGAAGTTGGTGAAACAGATATCGGGAAAAAGAAGAAAAGAAAATTTATGTCGCACAAGGAGATGCAGTGTGGTCAATTTATCGTATTGTTCAAGGATCATCTGAGCAAGTTTATAAGGAACAATTTTGTTTACAGATGGCAGGATGAACAATTTAAAGAGTGTCTACATATCTTCCCTAAAGATGTGGTAGTGTCGGTTGTAGATTTTGTTGAAAATTACACATTCAAAGAACAAAATGAGATTCAATCCATGCATTTGTTTTCTAGCCAGGTCACAATCTTTGTCCACATCACATATGTGCAAATTGCAAGTAATGTCCAAGAATACTATCATTTCTATATATATGATGATAAAATCTATAACACTCTTTTTTCCAACATTGCTTTATGCTCCATTACGGACGATTGAAAGAGCTAGGCTTGCAACTTAAAGAACATTGGGTGTAGTCAGACGGTGTAGCCTCGCAGTTCAAAGCGAAGAGGAATTTATATTTTGTTGCTCGATATGGAACTTTGACAAGTTTGAAAATGACACAGCACTTTTCAGGTTCAGCTCATGGGAAGGGTGAACATGATGGTGTAGGTGATGTGATTAAGAGGCATCTCACTAAGGAGCAGCTAATGCCAAACTATCAAAAATAATAATCCGCAACAGATGTGGTGCCCTCATGGTGCCATTTTTTAGAGAAACCATGTACAATGGGGCTACAGCCAATTATTCTTCTGAAGTACATCTAGTTACTTGAGTGTTCAGGGAGGTCAAGGAAGGTGAAGTAGATAGAATCCAATAGTGGGATTGTCAACATGTGCCTAATGCACGTGGCTTACATTATTTCAATTGGTAATCCTTAACAAATGGAAAAGCTCTTAGGTGTAGGCCATTCTC
This sequence comes from Adiantum capillus-veneris, assembly GCF_014529385.1. NCBI lineage: Eukaryota > Viridiplantae > Streptophyta > Polypodiopsida > Polypodiales > Pteridaceae > Adiantum > Adiantum capillus-veneris. The sequence goes on from NC_140940.1 coordinate 36,593,169, forward strand.
ATGCTTCTCTACTGCTTGTATGCAAGGCAGCTGGAGGAGGTGTTCTAATAAACCACATGTTCCTGCATGGGATTATGTCATCCTTGAACTTATAGATGATGTCAAAGATGCTAATGAGATTGAAGAGTTTTCATATGAAAGACACCATGATGTATTGAGTGATGTACTTCATGTTGGTGACAATTTTGTTTTTATATCTCTTCACAACAATGTGGAGCCTGTGGATTTCTATGTCTTGAAATGCACAGTAGAAAAGACTCAGACTAAAAGTCTGTTGAAAGATGCATGGGAGAATGTTTGGAATGCCGGCTCATTTGTTGTCAAGGGGTTTTGGTATGAGCAAGCAGAAGAAAATCCCTAAGAGTTCAAGATGTTGAATTGTAAACATGAAGCTACCTTGCAAGGGCCCACCTTGTATGATACAATTAAGTTCCCAATGTAGAAAGTGGGATGTCAAATAAAGTTCCTAATTTCCTCAAAAGGGTATGAGGCTATTTACAATAGCACCTCTTTGGATGTATAGCACCCCCTCAACACCTTTCTTGTCCTTAAATGTAAGGTATTTCAAAGCATATTTGATAAAGTCTTTTGTCTATGCTGCTTGTATACTAAACCTAAGATGTTTTTTTGCAAATTATGGATAGTAGATGCAAGTAGGACAAGGGTACCTACCATGAAGATTAGGATCTATCAATGATATGCCAATGTCTACCAAAGATATCATTGTAGCTACTGATAGCAGTTTTTTGGCTCTCAAAAATTTTGTTTAATGAGCCAATTTACACAATAAAAACACCTTAGCACGATGGCTAAGCTTGCTCTTGCATTGTACATAGGCGTGTGTGTGTGTTAGGACTCATTTCTATATTTTCTAAAAAATCTTCATGGAGCTAGTCATCAGGTTAGGTTAAAAAAATAAAAATAAATGAATATATATTATGGTACTATTCGTGTATAATATATTTCCTATAAAGGACCTAGGCAAAGCATTATTTTCTCAATTTATTTGGTAATTTTGTAAATATGTAGACCTAAGTGTGCATTTTTTCTAAATCTCTTTGCATCCTTTCATGGCATGAAATATTTCTATGTTAGTGTGTACATACCCCATAATATTTATTTTTACAAAATAAACCCATGCATTTCATCCCGCACCCTCGTGGAAGTCGAAATTTGTTTCTACACTGTCACTCACTTTCACTAAATATTTTCTCGCTTGCATATTTTCCTCTTTCACCCAAAAACAAAATAAAATACTCCTATCATGATATTCCTTCATGGGTCATGCACATGTTTTTCCATACCAATAAAGACAAGGGCTAGGGAAAATCCGAGCACTAGTTCTATCATGTACAATGGTTTTTTATTCTTCAAAATTCATCATCCATGCATGTGGCAAGGGCCACTTGGATTCCTTAGGTCATGGAATGGCTCATGGGGGACTCACCTTTGGATGTATAAGGAGAATTCAACAAAAAAGGGTCCCACATAAGCACCTTTGCAGTCCCACAATACACAACTTTTTGGGCAAATTTTGGCACCCTTCTATCATCCGAATCAGCAAAAGTTGTCAACATTCAAAATGTAGCTCGTGAGCTGAATTATTTTACATAAATATTTCAACATTTGTGGAGAAAAGCACGAATTCTGGTGAGTTGTTTGGTGTGACCCAGTCTGCCCATTCTATGCACACAAGGATCCTCTCACTCTTGTCTCACATTTTCACACTCCCACCCACATACACACTCATCCCTCTCCATCATACTATCAAATTTACAAATTTCCATGCACCTCTCACCTTCTTCGCCATCTCTCCTTCCCCTCTTACCACCATAGCCTTCTACATACACATACGCTCTCATACCGCTCTCTACTACCCCCAAATTACAATTTCATGTTAACTCCTCTAAAAGCCATGAATTTTTAACACTTTATCCTTGCATAACCTCTGCAAATCAGAGGTTTTCATCAATAATCCTCATCTTCATCGTGGAGATCAACTGTGAAGGTGGCGCAAGAAGCAGAAGTAGAAGAAGAAGAAGAACCGACGGTCATTTTCATAAGGGTGAGTCCAGAATTCTTGGAGGTTTCATCAATCTCAAGAGCTCATCCACCTCATTCACCCTTTGTTCTTCGACAATCAAGCCATCATCACTTTTGTAAATATGCCACTAACATTTTCTAGTGATCACTAACAACTAACCCTTCTTGTAAATTGCACCCTCTACTATCTACTAGAGTAGACACCTCCAAGTTACTCACCTCTCTCTCCTTTCACTCTCAATAATTTTCCCCCTTGAGCCCACATCCATGTGGCTTAAGGGATAAGGAAGACCCACTCCCATTTAAAAAATCAAAATATTTCCTAATCTCTTGTTTTGTCAATAAAATTGATTAGAACTAATCCTAATCAAAGCTTCCAAAAACCTATAAATAAAATCCATCTCTCCTTGTAAAAGGCATCTCTACACCATTGCACACTAGATTGAGCGTAGCACACGCCAATTCTATCTTGGTTGTAAGGAGGGAGAAAGCTTTCTATACACCATCACTTTGGTGCATAGAAAAGCTTGAGTTAGTTGAGTGAGTGCGAATAAAAGATATTCTTTCTACTATTGTTGTATCTACCCCAACATCAATGAATTGGTAGTTTTGGGTGCAATTTCATTTTCAAAGGCTCATGCTTCTCATCCAATTTGTCTTGGAAAACTCATTCAGCTTCATAAGGTGACTTATTTCATTGAAGGTTGTTGTTTTGTTGCTTGTTCTTGTGATTCATTGGCTGTTGTTTGTTGGCTACCATTGTAAAAGGGTGGATGGTGAGAGGGCTCCCATAACCCTAAGACAATGTGCTAGTGATGCTATAACCAAATCTTGTCACTTGAATCCGCAAGCTCTAGGTGCCTTCTTGTGCAAATCATAAGTGTGAAGCTAAGTTGTACACCATCTCTCTCTCTCTCTCTCTCTCTCTCTCTCTCTCTCTCTCTCTCTCTCTCTCTCTCTCTCTCTCTCTCTCTCTCTCTCTCTCTCTCTCTCGTTCTCTCGTGTTTTAGTGCGTGAGAGTGTTCCATTGGTGTTAGCGTTAGTGTAAAGTCCTTACTTGATTTTGGGTTTCTCTAACGATTCTCCTTTTTTTTTGGCATCCTAGTTCACTTTTAAACTAGGTGGTGCCCCTTGTGTAGTTGGGTTTTGGCTGTGGGTTTGTTGTTTTCTTGTGCTTGTGATTGGCCCAGGCCCAATTGAGCAACACGGGAGCCTTGAGGGGTGTTTAAAGGTCGCCTCTCTTGTTGCCTGCCCCGGACCGCCTCAATTTTGGTGCCCCCACGGAGGACGAGTGGTTGTGTTAGCATACACAAGGTAAGTCTTCAAAAACTAGTTGTGTTTACATGAACAATCCACCACCTCCTAATCCTGCTCATGCAATTCAATTTCATCAATTTCATTGTGTGCAAGGGATTAGGATAAATGTTCGCATTGATAGGAAAATATTTTTTTAACAATGTATTGTATTCCTCTTTGGTGCTGAAGCATTAAAAGATATTGTACAATCCCCAAATCCTATTATACTCCCACTTGTAGACTATGATGTCTCTTTTGATGTGCATGTGTTTATCTTTTTTTAGCTAGGTTAATGAATCAAGAGGACTTGTATCGTACATTCATTCCTTTGGCTAGACAATACGTGCATGTAATAGTTGGCACAAAGTTACAATCTCAACGTGTTTTCGGTCGTATGTTTGAACCCAGGCAAGTAGCGGCTATCAATGCCTCAGTCAATCCGTTCATTTTGCCACTGATTCTCTACGATCTAAGCTTTGATGTTTACATTTTCATTCTACTTTGAAATTTGATTTTGCAAAACAGAAAATAAAAAAAGAAAAAAAAATTGAGTAAAACTAGCAACATGGATACAACTAGGCAAATGAGTGGCTACCCCTTGTTCTTTGGAGAGCCTAGGGAGGATGCATAATTATTCTTAGCAAATTTCAAAATGTCTTGCCGTATCAAGAAGATAGTAACTGATCAAGAACGTGTAGAAATGTTTGAGGTAGTCCTTAGGAAAGATGCTAGCACTTGGTTTGACTCTTTGCCTGAGGAAGTTAAGGGGAATTCCACGGAAGTTTTGAATTGTTTCAAGAAATACTTCTTTGATCCCCAAAACACTCAAAAATTATGGCAAGACATTGTTTCTCACAAGAAAAAAGACTTAGATGACTACTACTTGTACAAGCAAGAGTTTCTACGTCTTTGGGCTCTATGGATACGAAATGTTGCTAACCCTGGTGATGGTGCAGAATTTCTAAAGAAGGAGAGGTTCATAGCCGCTCTTTCTCGACCTTAAGGTAAAAGTAGAGACGGGTGCACCTGCTACCTTTGATGCAGCTGAAACTAGGGCTGCTGAGAAATATAGGAAACTCAAGTGCTTAAGGAGAGAGGTTCCAATACAAGGTCTTAGTCCCAAAGGTAAGTCACAAGCATCAACATCTAGGGAGCTTCTTGAGGTAACGATGGAAGTGATTGAGAAGTTAAATGAATCTTTAAGCAGCTTGTCAATTCACCTTGCACAAGCTTTGGGTCCAAAGGCACAAGCAAAGAAGTCTGAAGAGTGAGCTCCACGACCTAGGAGAGTCTTGCAATGTTGGAATTGCGGAGAGTCTGAACATGGGATGTATAATTTTCCTTGGCCCCGTGGGGAGCCAGGGAGACCTAACTTGAATTACCTAATGATGAATGCAGGTGAAGGAGCTGGTCAACAACCGCGGCTTCTACAAAGGCCAAATGGACCAAGACCACCTCCACAAGGGGTGGAAGGAATTCCACCTTTGCCTGACCCAAATGTCAATGTTGTAGAAGTCACAAAATCCAAAGAGGGTGACATTGAAGCAAATGGCATCAAACATGGGCGGGGGAAAGGTAAGGAAAAGTAAGGAGTAACATCACAAAGTGACCATGGATGAGGAAAGAAAGCAAAGGAAACCAAAGAATCCAAGAGGACCCATCGCCGCATCAACCCTCAAGACTTCCTTCTTGGACATGGTATGGCTCCCTACAACCTTATGGAGTACAGGAGAGGTAAAGGTCCAAGAATATCATGGCCTCAATTTCTTGCATTGTGCCCACAAGTTAGGAGGGATCTAATAAAGGCAGTTAGCACTAGGAGAAGGACGAAAGAAAATTTTCCTGTTGTTAAAATTGTACATGCCCAAATGAATGAGGATATTACACCTGTGCTAGATTGCTATATCAAGGGAAAACTAGTTAGGAAGGGTCTAGTGGATTGGGGCGCACAAATTTGCATCATGATAGAGGACCTTATGCAGAGATTAGGCATGCACATTCATGAGACGCCTGAAATCAAAGTGAAAATGGAAAATAATAGCAAGGCTAGGTGTTGGGGAGTTTGTAAGAATGTTTCTGTGGAAGCTTTCGGCATTAAGAAGGCTGTTGATTTCTATGTTATGTCTACAAGGGGAAATGGCTATCCATTTATCCTAGGTAGATCGTGGCTAATGAGGATGCGAGCTTTGCAGGATTGGGAAAGCGGAAAGTTGATTTGCAGGAATGACAATCACAAGAAGGTTGTCTTTGACATGAAGGAGCAACATCAAGAGGAGCTCCAGGAGGAATCTTCTCAAAGTGAAAGCGGGGATTATTGGACCGATGACACCTCGTAAGAAGAAAGCAGTGGTAGCACTACGGAGGAGGAGTCATCCATTGAAGTCATGGGTGTAAGTTTTAGGCCAAATAACGAAGAGACATCTTGCCAAGGTTTAAAAGAGGTAGGCCCCCAGGAGAACCAAAGTTTTCATGATGAAGAAATGCTAGATGGTATGTTATCAAAGACTCTTACTTGGGAGGAAAGAGAGGAATTCAAAAGTGTGCTAAGAAAGTTTCCTAAGCTTTTTGCTAAAGATTACACAGATGTACGTGGAATGGATGCCATTCAACACAAGATCGAGCTAAAGCCAAAGGCCAAACCTAAAGCACAAAAGCTACGAAGATTAGGAGCCATCAAAGAGCAAGCACTACTCAAAGAGGTGAGGAAGCTTCTAGCAGCAGGGTTCATCTACCTCGTAGAGAATTCGGAGTGGGTCTCTCCAATTGTGGTTCACTCCAAAAAAGAATGGCAAGTGGAAGGTATGTGTTGATTATCATCTGCTCAACGAGGCAACAAAAAGGGATCACTTTCCCCTCCCATTTTAAGATGATATTCTTAATGAGGTAGCAACTAAAGAAAAGTACACGGTAGGCGACGGCTACTCTGATTACTTTCAAATAGGTATTGCATTGGAGGATCAATTAAAAACAACCTTCATCACCCCTTGGGGTTGTTTTTCTTTTAGAGTCATGCCGTTTGGTTTGACAAATGCTCCAGCAATGTTTCAATGATTCATGAACATGGTGTATTAGAGTATTCATAGATGATTTTTGCATCTATTGCTCTAAATCATTGCATCTACAAAAGGTAGAAGAAGGCTTGAAGAAGCTATATGATATGGGAGGTCAACTCAATCCCGACAAGTGCCACATAGGTGAGGATGAAGTGATCTTGCTTGGTCACAAGGTTTCTTCCAAAGGCATTGAGGTGGATCTAGCAAAGGAAAAATCTCTCATTGAGCTACCATCACCAGAGAGTCTTAAGGAGGTAATTTCATTTATTCAAAAGGTGAAGTACATGTCACGCTTCATTCACTTGGCATCAGAGTTACTTCACCCCCTCCAAAAATTGACACAACATGTAGAGTTTGCATGGTATGATGAGCTTGAAGAGTAGTTTTCTTGTATAAAAATGGTTTTGGCGGAACTACCAACGCTCATGCCTCCACGTTGGGAGTTTACATTCTTTGTTAGCTCAAGTGTGGGTAAGGAGACATTCGGTGCAGTATTGTTGCAGCAAGATCCTCATAACACTAGGATGTGGCATGTCTACTTTGCTAGCCGAGTCATGAATGCACTTGAAAAGGATTACACAGAAGTGGAATATATGATGCTTTCTCTTGTATTTGCAGTGAGAAAGTTTAGATCCTACCTCCTACCAAAACCCTTTATCATAATCACTCTACTGAAAACTTGTTTCCTTGGGTGTCATCTCAAATGACACTAAGTCCCAGGATTTCAAAATGGATCATGGAATTGCAAGAGTTCCAATACTCTTTCAGAGTAGAAGATAGTGTACGTGCACAATTAGCAGGGATTCTCACCTATACAGTGCATGAAAGGAACATCAAGGTGCCTGAAGTAAAAACCCTACCCTTACCACCACCAAGGCATTTACCTAATGCATTCACCTTGTTCTTTGATGGAGTATTTAAGAAGGGTACAAGAAAATGAGGGGGAGGGCTTGTGTTGCTTGATTCAAATGGTGAGGTTGTTATGAAAGAGCATGTGAATTTTCCCGGTTCCACGAGCAACAATGAAGTAGAGTACGACATATTAATCCATGGTTTGCAGATGTGTGTTTCTCAAAAGATACGGCGTCTCATGGTAAAAGGGGATGCACTTCTCATTGTGAAGAAAATTTTAGGTATTTGGGCTTGTATGAATGAAACGCTAAGGCAAAAGGTTCATGCCATCTGTAAACACTTCAATCAATTTGAAGGAGTACAATTGTATCATATTCCTAGGAAACAAAATGAAGATGTTGATTTGCTTGCCCAAAAAGGAGTTGCATGTGTTGAGAGTGAAGTGTAGGTCATCATGGCAGCCACAGTGATAAAGCAACCAAGGTACCAGGGGATGGAGTCATTGGCTCCCATTGTGAACTACATTTTAGAGGGGGAGTTTTCAGAAGGCTTCACAAAGGCTCAAAAGCGGAGGCTCATTAAGAAGGCGAGTTCATATTTATTTTTGGAAGGTTCCCTCTACCAAAGGGGAAAAGATCAAGTTTGTAGAAGAATACCCACAACCAAGGAGATTCCAACCATTCTTGAAGGTTTGCATGAGGAAGCGTGCGGTGGTCATTTTGAATAGGAACTCACTGCAAAAAAGATTTTGCTTGCAGAGTATGTTTGGCCAAGCTTGCACATTGATGTTCAACATTGGTGTAAAAGCTGCCACAATTGTCAGATTAATGGAAACAAGCACCTGTTACATGGTTCACGTCAGTTAGTCCTTGCAAATGGCCCATTTGAAAAATGGGGCATTGATGCTATTGGTCCATTGCCTAGGACTAAAAATGGAAAATTGTATATCTTGGTGGCCATAGACTACATGACTAGGTGGGTAGAAGCTCAAAGTGTGGCAAGAGGAAATGAGAAGATAGTTAGCAAGTTTGTGTACACTCACATTTGTTGTAGATTTGGCACACCTTTGGAGATTGTTTCTGATAATGGTCCAGGATCTAGGAAGGTCTTGCTCATAGAAGTTTGTGATGAGCTTCACATTCTACATTGGCATAGCACACTCTACAATCCTCAATCAAATGGTTTGGTAGAGAAGGCTAATGGCATCATTGCAGGAATCATCCGGCAGATGGTAAAGAACAAGAAAAAGCTATGGGATGACTTCTTGGATGGAGCATTGTGGGCCTATCGGACTACCTACAAGGAAGCGACAGAGTTCACACCCTTTCACCTAGTCTATGGTCAAGAAGCTTTGCAACCCATCGAGCTCAACATTCCAACAATGTGACTTCATGGAAAGGTGGCACAAGGAGAAGAAGCAACATGGGAAGATCGCATTCTCACCCTAGTAGAACTAGAATGGAAACGGGAGGCGGCTTATGAGCGCTATAAAAGAAAGTCTACGCAAATAAAGGACAAGCTCGACAAAAAGGTCAAAGACAAAGGTATCAAAGAGGGAGACCTTGTACTAAGGTATGACAATTGACTTGATAATCGGTTTGATGCCAAATTTGAGACCAGATGGCAGGGACCATACATTGTCAAGAAGACCTTCAACTCTAGCTACTATCATCTCATGGATTTGGATGGAAAGGAGCATGGTAAGAAGGTAAATGGCTACTGACTAAAGCCATATTTAAGCCGCCTCCTTCCAAAGGACTTAAAGAACCAGCAATGCAAGGAGAATTCTAGGGAGGTATGCTGCTACTATTGCTCTCTCTCCCATCAAGCAAAATCATGCTCTTCATATGTGAAACATCAGGATGAAAAAGTAACAAGGGACAAAGGAATGATGGACAAAGCACTACATAACCACCCGCAATTAGCATTCCAATGTGCACCGAATGATGGTACATGAATATACCATCATCCAGGGGGAGGGCTGAATGATAGCCGTTTTTTGGCTCTTAAAAATTTTGTTTAATGAGCCACTTCACACAATAAAAATGCTTAGCACGATGCCTAAGCTTGCTCTTGCATTAGGCGTGTGTGTGTTAGGACTCTTTTCCATATTTTCTAAAAAATCTTCATCGAGCTAGTCATCAAGTTAGGTTAAAAAAGTAAAAATAAATATATATATTATGGTCCTATTCGTGTATAATATATTTCCTATAAAGGACCTAAGCATAGCATTATTTTCTCAATTTATTTGGTAATTGTGTAAATATGTAGACCTAAGTGTGCATTTTTTCTAAATCTCTTTGCATCCTTTCATGGCATGAAATATTTCTACGTTAGTGTGTACATACCCCATAATATTTATTTTTACAAAATAAACCCATGCATTTCATCCCGCACCCTCGGGGAAGTCGAAATTTGTTTCTACACTGTCACTCACTTTCACTAGATATTTTCTCGCTTGCATATTTTCCTCTTTCACCCAAAAACAAAAAAAAAATACTCCTATCATGATATTCCTTCATGGGTCATGCACATTTTTTTTCCATACACCATGTGCTCATAAAGACAAGGGCTAGGAAAAATCCGAGCACTAGGTCTATCATATACCATGGTTTTTTATTATTCAAAATTCATAATACATGCATGTGGCAAGGGCCACTTGGATTCCTTAGGTCATGGCATGGCTCATGGGGGGCTCACCTTTGGATGTATAAGGAGAATTCAACCAAAAAGGGTCCCACATAAGCACCTTTGCAGTCCCACAATACACAGCTTTTTGGGCGAATTTTGGCACCCTTCTATCATCCGAATCAGCAAAAGTTGTCAACGTACAAAATGTAGCTCGTGAGCTGAATTACTTTACATAAATATTTCAGCATTTTTTGAGAAAATCACAAATTCCGATGAGTTGTTTGGTGTGACCCAGTCTGCTCATTCTATGCACACAAGGATCCTCTCACTCTTCTCTCACATTTTCACACTTTCACCCACATACACACTCATCCCTCTCCATCATACTATCAAATTTACAAATTTCCATGCCCCTCTCACCTTCTTCACCATCTCTCCTTCCCCTCTTACCACCATAGCCTTCTACATACACATATGCTCTCATACCGCTCTCTACTACCCCCAAATTACAATTTCATGTTAGCTCCTCTTAAAGGCATGAATTTTTAGCACTTTATCCTTGCATAACCTCTGCAAATCAGAGGTTTTTCATCAATAATCCTCATCTTCATCGTGGAGATCAACCGTGAAGGCGGCGCAAGAAGAAGAAGTAGAAGAAGAAGAAGAACCGACGGTCATTTTAATAAGGGTCAGTCCATAATTCTTGGAGGTTTCATCAATCTCAAGAGCTCATCCACCTCATTCACCCTTAGTTCCTCGACAATCAAGTCATCATCACTTTTGTAAATATGCCACGAACATTTCCTAGTGATTACTAACAACTAACCCTTCTTGTAAATTGCACCCTCTACTATCTACTAGAGGCACTTGCAAGTTACTCACCTCTCTCTCCTTTCACTCTCAATAATTTTCCCCCTTGAGCCCACATCTATGTGGCTTAAGGGATAAGGAAGACCCACTCCCATTAAAAAATCAAAATATTTCCTAATCTCTTGTTTTGTCAATAAAATTGATTAGAACTAATCCTAATCAAAGCTTCCAAAAACCTATAAATAGAACCCATCTCTCCTTGTAAAAGATATCTCTACACCATTGCACACGAGATTGAGCGTAGCACACGCCAATTCTATCTTGGTTGTAAGGAGGGAGAAAGCTTTCTATACACCATCACTTTGGTGCATAGAAAAGCTTGAGCTAGTTGAGTGAGTGCGAGTAAAAGATATTCTTTCTACCATTGTTGTATCTACCCCAACATCAATGAATTGGTACTTTTGGGTGCAATTTCGTGTCCAAAGGCTCACGCTTCTCCGACAATTTGGCTTGGAAAACTCATTCAGCTTCATAAGGTGACTTGTTTCATTGAAGGTTGTTGTTTTGTTGCTTGTCCTTGTGATTCATTGGCTATTGTTTGTTGTCTACCATCATAAAAGGGTGGATGGTGAGAGGGCTCCCATAACCCTAAGACAATGTGCCAGTGATGCTATAACCAAATCTTGTCACTTGAATCCGCAAGCTCTAGGTGCCTTCTTGTGCAAATCATAAGGTTGAAGCTAAGTTGTACACCATCTCTCTCTCTCTCTCTCTCTCTCTCTCTCTCTCTCTCTCTCTCTCTCTCTCTCTCTCTCTCTCTCTCTCTCTCTCTCTCTCTCTCTCGTGTTTTAGTGTGTGAGAGTGTTCCATTGGTGTTAGGGTTAGTGTAAAGTCCTTACTTGATTTTGGGTTGCTCTAACGATTTTCCTTTTTTTTGTGTCCTAGTTCACTTTTAAACTAGTTGGTGCCCCTTGTGTAGTTGGGTTTTGGCTGTGGGTTTGTTGTTTTGTTGTGCTTGTGGTTGCCCCAACCCCAATTGAGCAGCACGGGAACCTTGAGGGGTGTTTAGAGGTCGCCTCTCTTGTTGCCTGCCCTGGGACGCCTCACTACCAAAGATATCTTGGTAGCTACAAAGTGTATCCTGGTAGCTTCTAGTATTATCCTACTTGCCTGTGAGATTGAGAGCTACTAGGATAACTCTAGTAGCTACACATGCTACCAGCAAGACTATGCACCTATTATGTATAGATTGGTAGCCACTATGTAGAATGGTAGCTACGAATGCAATAAATACTAGTGGCTACCACTATTATACATTGGAAGGTGTTGTTGCTTCCTAATAGTAGAGTCAATACACAGGTTGTTACCAGATAGATTGGTGGCTACCAATAAATACTCTAGAAGATACCACTTAATACATGAACTTAGGGTAGCTAGCATGCATGTATATGATCTACCAATGATATCCTAGTGGCTATGAAATATATCCTGGTGGCTAAAAGTAATATCATGCAAGCTAGCTGATTGAGAGCTACTGAGATGACACTAGTAGCTTCGGATGTATGTATATTGCATTCACATAAATACTTTGGAAGCTAGTAGTGGTACTCAATTCATAGACTTTGGGCTTTCAATGTATGGAGACCTCAGACCCATAAATAGTTTGAAGTTTAATCTTGATGTCTTGTCACACAGAGGTTACTACGATGCCTAGAGACCTTGCACAACAAGTTTAATGTGCATTAGAAATAGAGGCACGACCTTTGGTTTGAGAGAATAAAAAGAAAGGGGTTTTTATTGACTTGTTCCAAAAAATCTGGAGGAGGAAACACCCGTACCCTTTAATGGTATCGTGGAAACCTTTCACAGTAAGTCGATTGTGCAACAAAAATAGATGCATGAGACTTATTGTTTGAGACAAGTAAAAGTAAGGGGTTTTTATCAACTCTTTAAAAACAAGAGCAAGAAACAAAGGAGACACGTTTTTGGCTTTTGGAAATAGGAGGAAACACCCGTACCCTTTCCTAGTGTTGATCGCTGGGTCAACAACACGACATAACACAACAAAGCATTATTTTTTGAGAGCTATAGAATGCTAAGGATTAGGGTTATAAACATCATTTGTAATAAGTAGGTAGTCTAGTTGTAGAAGCCAAGGTGCAATGGCACTTCTAGATTGTAAATATCAATCCATTTGACCCCTCAAACTCTATTTCCGGTTAACCTAAGGTAGCCTTAGTATATAAGGTACCTAGGTCACTTTTGTAAGAACACTTAATCATAATCAAAGTTTAGCACTGTCGTCTACTGTGTGTGAGAGAGAAAGAGAGTAAGAGTGAGCTTCATACTCACACTACACCCAGCTTGCTCATCGCATTGGAGATTTGACGGCACCATTGTGCTAGCCTTAGCAAGAGCTACGTGGAAACGCCAAGCATTCCTTGTGGAATGGAGCATATGTGCTTTGCACATCTACGAGCTATTTGTGGTCGTAAGTATATCAAACAATGTTTTTTTTCTACGTGCAAGTAGTGGTTAGAATTGTACCCACATAAGCTACGCATAGGTACTCATAGATTTCAGTTTTGGGCACTTTGAAAATCTGGCTTTGTCTTTATACACGTTTTTTGCAGATGGGTTTAGAGCTAGGGTTTTGAGTGTAGAGGCTTTGAGACAGGTGTATCCTAGGGTGGGAATGGTCTTTTGTAAGTTTCATACGACTCTGGTATGATTTGGTGAGTTTCCTTTCGTGTGTATGTGGGTTGGCTGGTGTAGTTGAGAGCAGTGAGATTCTAGATTGTGGTTTAGTTGGCCTTCTAGAGTGTTGTATGTGTAGGATGGTCTCAGTCTGACAAGCTAAAGAGATTTACTCCGTGCGCCTATTGTGTCATCTGTGTCCCTGATTGACATTATGCTGATCTAGGTTGTGTTACATTCACTTTACGGGTGGTGTGGTTCGCTCCCGCAGCATTGGCGCCATTGCCGGGGATACAAGGACTTAGGTAGGTATTCCTACTAACACTCATGTGATGGTTTCTTGCTTTAATTTTGGCTAAAGAAATCATTTTTCTTAAGTGGATCCAAAAGAGGTTATTCCGAGATCAAGTGGATAGCAAGGAAGTGTGTGTCTTACCGAGGGTCTACGACCAGGTAGATTTAGTTAGGATTTGTAGATTAGAGTAGTTGTTGTGTTGGTTGAGTGGTTTGTGAGGTGATAAAAGCGTTTATTAGCCCGTATGATGTGGCATTGAAACTTTTTTCTACTCATAGATGCAAAACCCCATATGATTTGTAGGAGTAGCTTTAGGTAAGTAATATGATTTTAATCTAGAGATGTTCTCATTGCTCTATTTTCTAAGTGCTTGTTTGCATTTAAAATCACCAAAAAATCTGAAAAAATACAAAGAACGGCTTTTTGTTGACATTTTTGCATAGCTGATTGGTTTTGAGCATATAAGATGGCATGCGCAAGAGTTCTGTGTACAAAAATTGAAATTCTATAAACTTGGACATCATACGCTGTCGTGGTGTGGCACGTATATAGTGGGAATGGGCATTAAACGATTTATCTTGTGACTTTTTGATGCATAAGTATACTTCATATAATACTCATATGCATAGATAAAAGCTTTCTACCATGCCTTAGTATTACCTTTGAAGTAATATAAATGTACATTACTATTAGAAAGTACTGCAAGAGAAGTATCAATGATTGTGCCTCTTTTTGTCTGGGAAAAAAGCATTTGTATATTTCTTCTAATATCTCAGCTATACCCTACCATATATAAATTATTTTCTTTTTTTCACATTTATTTAATAATATAACCCTTCAATAATGCATACCTTCTTGGATACATACAAGAGGGAAGGGCCTACTACAAGACTTTATGAAAAGGAAGATCCAAAGCTTCTTGGACCATCCCAATTTGAAAATCCTGACCTAAGGGCATGGAGAAAAGGCCAAAACCAAGTCAAGCTCTTTTAGTAGGCCAATTTTTCCTTTTGAAGCATGTCAATCCAAGTTACAGGTCAAAAGTTACAGGGAAAAGAGTGAAAATCCTCTCACAACTACACTGCAAAAAGAGATGGTAAAAAGGTGAATCAAGTGAAAAGAGGTAATCTTGGTCTTTTTCCATAAAATAAGATATTTGGAGGATAAAAGAAATAAGCATGTGAATGTGACACCTCAAAGATGACTTGAAGGACAAGACACACAAGTTGGGACCCCCTGCTGGAGCCACACAGAAGATGCCTAGGTGTGCACCCACATGGAGCCTCAACGACCAAAGATGTTGAATTTCATGATATTTTGAGTCCTAATATTTCCCATTTTAAGAAATATCCAAAGAACATTTGATTTGGGCTAACTCTTTAGCCTAATCAAGTGATTATGTAAAACATGGCTCCCTCACCTATAAAAAGGGCAACCTTCTCTTCATTGGGGGTAAGTTATGAGTGGGTGAGAATAGCTCAATTCCATAGTGACACACTCATCTTAGTGCCACACTTTCTCTTGAAGAAAGTCTGAAGTCTTGCCTCATCTTCTCTCTCCATTAAGGTGGTGGCGATTGCTCTCATGTAAGATATATGTTGCTAGTTTTTCTTTCATTTGCATATCTAGTCCAATATTTGTCTCTAACTCTACCTCTATCTCTTATTGTCTATCTTTAATACCACCACCACACTTAGATCTATCTATAATTCTACCTTAATTCCCCTTTGATCTCTCTTGTTGTGTCCTAATTGTTTCATTGGAAGGTATTCAAGCAGCAACCTTGTCAATGTAATGGGTACAACCTTCTTGCGGGAAACAATTATGTGCACAAGGTTTGTAACCATATCTTCATCTTCCACAAGAATCTCTCTCTCTTAAGGTTCTCATTCTCTTCCACAAACTCTAGAATCTCCTTGCTATAGGTACTTCTCTCCCCGCAGTATCCTTATTGCCCTATTGTTGCCCTTAGGCAACAATAGGGCTTGGGAGAGAAACTCTTCTCTTCTTTTCCTTTCACTTCTTTCACACCTTTATCTTTGAACATACTAAGTATATCATTGATGAATAACCATAATCCACATAGAGGTAATTTCTTTCAATTCCATTCAGTGCAATCTATTAGGGTCAACATTTGGATTAGTCGAAAGATTCACTTTCAGCAACGCATAGTGTTTCTATTTGGTCCTGAAAGGCTCAACGAAATACTTCTCTCACCAGATCCCATCATACTACCTATTATTGACTATGACTTCTCTTTTGATGTGAATGTGGCTATTTTATTATGAATCAAGAGGATTTGTACTCACAACTAATCCCAATCGCTAGACAAAACATATACATTATAGTAAGCACAAAGCTACAGTTCAAAAGAGCAATCCGCAGCTTATTTGGACAACAAAGATTAAATATCATTAACTCATCCATTAACCCTTTTATACTACCCATGATACGATATGATCGTAATCTTGATGTTTTCATTTTTGTTTTGTTCTGACTATCTTTCATGAGTTCTCTCCATCATGTGTGTGTTTGTAAGTAAAAGTGAGCGGTTTCTTTGGCTACATTTCTTCTTTAGCTCTAGAAGCTATGTTATCTACAT
Source organism: Adiantum capillus-veneris (assembly GCF_014529385.1). Classification (NCBI taxonomy): domain Eukaryota; kingdom Viridiplantae; phylum Streptophyta; class Polypodiopsida; order Polypodiales; family Pteridaceae; genus Adiantum; species Adiantum capillus-veneris. The sequence goes on from NC_140940.1 coordinate 36,609,448, forward strand.
CTTAGCTCCTTCTCATAACCCTTGAGCTTCCTCACAAACTCTCAAAGCAAGAGGCCCGGTGCCTTCCTGGCAAGACCGCCTACTTCTTGAAAACGCGTATGATGTCTCAAGGGGTATCTAGAGACCAAATAAAATATGACTACACCAGAGTGTTCAGAAGGGGGGTTCTACCCTTGGTATACACTAAAACTAAAGTTTTGACCAACCCTTGACACCCAAAAGACAAGACAAAGTGTCGAAAATGGGAAAAAGGAAAACGTGTGATTCTAAGCACATTTTTGCATGAAAATTGGTTAGAAGTGCTTGAAACCAGTGCTAGAGACTTGGGGATGCTTGTGAATGAATTTTGTCCAAAACTTCATTAGCAGACATCATACACGTATGATGTCTGAGAAGTGATTTTGACAGCAATTTTGAACTTTTGACATTATATCCATCTTCTGTATGTTGTGTTGAGCACATACACCAAATTTCATATCATTTGGGCTTATAGATTGAAAACTAGGGGTATTTTACTCCTTCAGGGGATTTCCTTGTCAAAACTGAAGATTTTGTGCATTTTTGACATCCAAAATTTTTTGTGAGCACATATTCTTGTTCTATACACTAATGGGCACCTCTAGTAGAAACAGAACTGAATTTTGACCACTTGGACATCATACCTATATGATCTCTTAGACGTCAGATCTAGAGTCAAAAGTTATATCTAAGTTCACTCTTGTGATCTACAGCATTTAGGAAGCGTATATGCCAAATTTCATTCAATTTGAAGCATTTTTGGGCTTGTAAAGACCAAAGATGCATCTAGGCAAAGTAAAGGCTTGTATTGGCCATAACTTGCTCAACACGTGTACAAATTCAGTTTTGAAACTTGCTGTGAGTTGTCAGTGTAGTGAGGAACTTCTAGAGTGAAATTCACTTCATTGTGACCAGCTAGACATCATACGTGTATGATGTCTAAAGGGCACTTTTAGGGTTCAAAATTGAGATCTGACCATACCAGGGTGTTAAGCACCACAAGACAAGCTCACACAAATTTTGTCAAAATCTGAGCACATAGACTTCATATGCATATAATGTCTCATACTAATATCTAAAAGTCAAATTTCTCTTTTGACCACACAGGGGTTTGGGAAATGATGTTTTAAGATTTCTTGAAAATTTTCATCTTATTTGGACACATACTTTTGCAATTAAAGAGATTCTTGCAGATACAAGAAGATAAAGGTGAAAAAATGATGATTTTGAGCAATTTTGACATCCGAAATTTTCTATAATCACATATTTTTGTTGTATGCATCAAGGAGTACCTTGGGTAGAAATCTAAGTGAATTCTGATCCAGTAGACATCATACACCTATGATGTCTCATAGGCCAGATCTGGGTCAAAACAGACATATGAGTATACCTCAGTGTCCTAGAGCATAAAAGAAATTCCTAGCCAAAATTTCATTGAATTTGGAGCTCATTTGAGCTTGTAACGTCCAGAAGACAGATCTAGACAGATTCATGCTCATATTGATCATAATTTGCCCAAAAAATGTCCAAATTGAATTCTGAAAGTTGATGAGCGTTTCCCAAGTGATAAAGATCCTCTGGAGTAAAACTCACTTGATTTGGCCAAAGTAGACATCATACTTGTATGATGTTTCTAGTCCTAATTTGGAGATGAAAACTCACATTGAGATTCTAGAAGTGTTAAGCACTGTAAAGTAATCCTAGTGACTAGTTTCAACAAATCTAGGTCACTTTTGGTCAAGATACAAGCAAAAATCCTTGATCCTGGAACTATTTTTAGTGTTGTTTCAAGTGTAGTTCACCAAAACTGCTCTAACTTTTGATAGACAACTCCAAATTGAGTCAAGTATAGCCAAGAAAAAATCTTGTGGGCAATAGGACACCCAACATTTTCTTACGTTTCCTAAATCCAAACTTTTAGGGTACCCAAAACTAGTATCCAGAGGTCAAAAGACCACCCAGACTTGACTTCTAAGGACCTGACAAAGGGCCAAAGGTGCTTATTAAGGACTAACTTGAGAGTTTTGAGTGGGCCTGACATTTAGAAAGATAAGATCATCAGGATGGAAAGCCAATCTACCAATCTTTTTGTAGATATGACCAGAGGTATGGCAAGCCAAGCTAGAAGTACTGAAATGCCAATCTATCCACATTTTGACACAAGGCCAACTACATTTCCACTATGGCTGTACCCAGATGTAACCATAGAACATGACTTTTATGGAGGTGGAATTACAGCCACAGCAGGACCATATGTACCATCACCACCCCCTATAACTTAGTCCTATGCAAATCAGAGCAGAACCTTGAGAAAATATGATACTCAAAGTGAGAGTGACACATCTTCTCAGAGGAGTGATTCACCAAGAACCCAACTCACAATAAAGCCAAAGGTATCTAGTGAGAAAATGAAGCTTATAGAAGGATTAGCTCAGAGACTTGCTCCTCTAGTCAAATCTGACAACCAAGAAACTCTATGGTGAAAAATTAAGAGAAAATGGACAAACCATACGAGAGAAGAGTTTTACTATGGCATGGAAAATGCTAGGGACAGGTATGTACAATCTATTCAAGTAGCACCTACTCCACCTAGATACACTAGTAGGAGTTTCAAGGCCACAGCTTGTCTTAGGACAACAACCTCCACTGCCAGGTGCTATAATTCCCATAGACATGAGATATACACAGATGATGGAACCATCCAACAAACAAGCGCTAGTACCAACTACAATGTATTATAACAACCAACTCGGGTGCTTTCCTTCAAAATGACACAAGATGAAAGAAACACATGGAATGGTGAGGCTGATACAACCTCCACCTCTTGAGTTTTGACATGAAGAAAGAAGGTATGAGATGGACAAAATTGCGGTTCATTGTGAGTAGAGGCTTAGCTAGGTCAGAGCCCTGTTTATAGCCAAGAGTAATTGGAAGAAGAAGCTCCACTTGGAGCGGTGGCAACCACTTGGTCAAACAATGTTCTCAGATGGAGATTATCCAAGTGAATGCCTATTGTCTTGATTGTGGTTTCATTCACTTGATCCCCAACTATCCAAAAAATACAAATTGAGTCATCAAGATTGCAACAAATGTCTCAGGAATTGTTCATTTACCCAGAAGCTCAAAAAATGAGAACGTCGTACCAGTTCAAGTAGTTACGAGAGTGCAAGCTCTAAAAGAAGTTGAGAACCTAGAGATTGAGAAAACGGAAGCTAATGCATGTCCAAAGATTGGTGAACCAAAGACCAACGCACCTAGTAAAAAAACCAAGAGAAAATGAAACAACTGGAAATCTAGAAAGGCTAGGATGAAATCACGTAGGGAATGAGAGCAAAAATCCCTAGCTGATGAGATTATCCAAGCTAAAGAAAAGATAAGACAACATGAGGAGAGGGTTTCACCTTCTCTTATGCAGATGTCTCAACCTCTAGAAGAACCATCCACATATGAGAAACCAAGAAGTGCTAGTTCGGGAGGATCAATATTGGTCAAGAAGGTTAATGAGCCATTAAACACCCTCCTAAAATCCTATGAAACACGGATCAACAACAACCAAATCCAAGAACATAGATGGATGACATATCCATATGCGGAACTAGAAAAGGATAGGCTTGAAATGTGCAAGAAAATGACTCAAATAGCCCAAGCTTTCTTAGAACCACAAGTTGGAAAACTTGAGTATGTGATCCTTGTCCCACCTACACCAATAATCCCACCAAGCCAGGAACAAAAAGAGCCAGATTCTAGTCACAAGCACGGACCAAGCTCAAGGAACCCACATTTTTTTAAGAACCAAGGATAGTGCTAAATACCATAGATAAATCTTCCGAAGGATTTCACATAGCTATACCTGATAGTTGTAAATAAATAGATGGTCTTGACAAATTGTGGAAACAAGTCAGAGAGGCCAATGAAGCGAGCGAGATAAGCAGACGAGTAAACTAGACGGGTGATGGAAGAGGAGTGTCTCTTCCACCAGGAATTTGAGGCTGGTTCTCAAATGAACCTAGAAGTAGAATCATATTGGGGAGAAAAAGGATCTAATATAGTCTATGGATAGCCAACCCTATTTTCTAAGAACACTACCATCCTATACGGGAGAGTACAAGGCCAAGTCAGAGGTTGTTGCAGTCCCATCACAGAGACTGTCTTCAACAAGGTCATCAATTCAAAAGGGCTGATAGACATTTTGTTGACGCCAGTCACTTGTACAAATACGTTTGCCAAGTTGCTTAGAATATGACCAAACATGTGGGCTACTGTGGGAAAATGCCTAGTGAAATTTGTCAAAAAAAAACACTGATGACTCAAATCAAGGAAGGGATCAAAGAGCTGGAAATGCCTCAGATAAACACTTGGCTAGTGCCACTAAACAACGTAAGTGAGTACTATGAGGGAGAAGATGGGAACACCACTCTTTCTGTGGAATTCCAAGGTGTAAAAACCATGGCAATCCTTGATAGTGGAGATGGTGGTGCCATCACAACAAAAGAGGTTTCGAAACAATGGGGAAAATCAACGTTGAGGGCTACAAAGATGAAACTGCATCTTGCAAATGGACACATGGAAAGTCCCATAGCACTGTTAGAAAAAGGATTTTTTACTTCTTGTGGCATTGAATATGAGCAAACCTTTGCTATTGTTGACTTTGGCAAGAAGAACAACTATGATATCATTCTAGGAAGACCAATCATGAGACAATAGAAAATGATCCAAGATTGGGGATATGACTACATCTACGTGAGACATATGGAAACCACAACAAGGATAAATTTGAAGGACCATAGTTACAAGGATGTGACAAGAAAACCTATGGAGGAGTTTGATTCCACTACTCTAGTAGGATCAGAACTTCCAGCATGGTTTGATAAGCCTAAAGAACTATGGATGTGTGGAGCTTCGCAATGCAAAATCTTAAAGCAAGAGGAAGGCATCCTAGAAAGGGAAATTGAAGATACAGATTACATCCTAGAACCCTTTCTTAAGGAGAATTAGAGCCACTTGAATGGGAACACATCCTGGCTACTCTGGATGTGTGCGCTATTCAATACATGATGTTGTTACTTACTTTGCAGTGAGTGTGATCCAGGAAAACGAAGACGAAGAAGAAGACAAGTTCTATGACTTTGTAGAACACTTAGAGCTTCAGGAAGATGCAAACAACGGAAATCCAAACAACCCAGCAGGTGACGTGAACAACACTTTAAAAAATTCATGGTTTTATGATTGTTTAAATCAAAAACCCAGGAACCAATGTCATCGCTACAAGCATAAAGTGCATCAAAAGTGGATTCCAAAATCCTCGGTGGAAACACAACTGCAACAAGCATCCTCACACATGGCTCCTATCCATGAAGAAAATACTCAGCCAAGATGAACACATCCATGTCAACAAGCTACCAATGCTCTAATCAAGTGGATACCAAAGTCATCCCAGAAACAACAATCCAAGAGCAAACGGACAGGAACTTTCCATAATAAGCCAAACCACAAAGGGAAAGTGCCAAAATTCAAAATTGATGAGGACATCAGTGACAATGATGATGAATCTTATGATATCTCCTACTAGCAACTCAGACCATCACTATCCCTAGCAGCTTCAGTAACAACCAAGAAAGGCCAAAAGGAAAGAACAACAAGTCAGAATCAAAAAGTTTGACAAATCAGGATACCAAAGAGCCAGATTGGCCAAAAGCAGGTATGGATCAAGAAGACCAAGATCTTTGATGGAAAATTGCAAGATCCAATGCCAGGAAAAAAAAAATCAAAGCTTGCAAGAACATCTAAGAAAACCACAAAGTCGCAAGCTTCCACCAATCAAATTTGGGTTCTAGATAAGTTGACTCAAGCATAAAGAGGTCAAGAGTTCATTTGGATTCCAAAAATATCAACTCCAAAAGTCTGACTCCTCATCCTCAACCAAGAGTACAAGGACTAAAGCAAAGACCGTTGTTGACAAGGTGGATCCCAAAGAAGTCTCTTCAAACACAAACAAAGAAGGGACAAGTATGGGTTCCCAAACGAGAAGCATCAAAAAAATAGCCAGTAATCACAAAGATGGGTCCCAAAGAAAACCAATAAACCTACTGCAACTTTGCTTGAATTCTTTCAATTCCTCCTACGGTTACAGTACATTTAGAAGAGAACCCACTGCTGAGGGACAATGCCAAATACAAAAACCAACCACAAGGCTAAACTGGATTCCAAAGAAGCATCAAACAGATAAGTAATCCTTCAAAAATCTCTACAACCTTCCATCAAGCAAACATCATCACAATGCTTAGAATAGGAAGCCTCCCTAGCAAATGCCAATAGAAAATTTCTTATACCTGCATCTTGCACAACATAAATCTTTTCCATGCATTGGCTGTGTATTATAATAGGTCTACATTACAAGGCCTACATAGGCACAATTTTTTATTGCCCAAGCACAACACACACCCTTGGTGATACCCTATCTTCAAGGAGGATTTCAAATAGGAGGGGGGCAGACATTCTAAATGCAGACCTAATAAATTAATATTAGAGGGTAGTGTTTTGTGAGTTGTATTGAATTTCTGCATTTGATTGTGATATTATTTGACAAAATTTAGAGTATATGCCCTCATAATAGCGTTACAAGAGGAGTACGGGGAGAAAAGCCATAGATGAGCCCCTAGGGACATGTGTACAATGTACATAGCGTTTAGATTTCTATTATATTCATTTTTCTTTTTGAGTTAGGTTGATTTTTGGTTTTATTTCGTTATTTTTGATACTTTTTTAAAAAAAAGGGCAGGAAAAATCCATAATCCAGATGAAGAAAAGACTGAAAAGATGTCAAGCCATACAAAGCAAAGAAGGTCCAAGAAAATAACGACACTTCATGAATCATGTCTCAAACGCCTTATGCACAAACATGACTGAGAATGGTTATAAAAATCAGGAATGGCCTACAAGGACAAAGGAAGTAGGTGATGCGGCTAAACGAAATCACCCATCAAGTGGAAAGTTGCCATTAGACACTTCACACGATGACAAGGCCTTATACAAGAAGTAGATCTTTATAATGTAATCTTATATCTTGTATGTGACTTAATGAAGCCTAACAAACAAAAGGGACTAACAATACTGACAAGCACAAATGGGGCAGAAATGACAATTCAGTCATCTTTTGTGATAGATACCTGCAAGAGCAACCAGGGATCAAGCCAAATTCTGGTCATCATCATTGGTTCTACATGTGATTGTATGAAGAAAGGTGCCAGAGATGCCCATCACTCATTCTCGAGATTGAAATCCAAAAAAGTACCAAATACAAGTTCAAATCAAGCCAAACTTTGTTAGTAGGCTATGAATAAAGGATACAAGCTAAGGGTATATTATTATATATATATAAGAACGTCTAACTTATAGCTAGCCAAAGATGTAGTTTTTCAAATCTGAAGCCATAATAGCCATCTACATACCCTGTACATCATGTATATGAATTTTAGGGACAAGCGGAAAATGATAGCTAATCGATGTTCATCTATCACGAATGATATTAGATAAATCCCTTTTGATGCAAGTCACTAACTTGGGGAATTAACTGGGGTTCATCGGGCTTTAATTAAGTCATGTATTAAGTAGAAGCAGTATAATGATTTACAAAGCACACAACAGCTAACAGTGGTAAATGCAACTTTGATCCCCTTGGTTTAGGAACAAAGGAGTCACCAACAAAGAAGAGCAAACACAAATGGTAGACAAACAAACCTTTGTAGGGTTACATATCTTGTTCTTCCTGAGACAGATCGAACGCTAGAGATGGGTTTTGGACCTCAAATAATAAAAATTATCTCCCAGATTCGGCCTAACAAATAGACTTTGTGTTGAAGTGCAACTTGGCCTAAAGAAGTTGAAGGTTTAGCCAGACAATTTCTACAGAATCCTTACAAAGTTGTCTTTGGTTTACAAGATCTGAAAGCCAATCATTCAATTCTACAGATTGAAGAAGCACAAAATTGGCAGATGTTCGTCATCAATTATGATTTTCCCTATGTACATCGGATTGGACAAATAGAACGAGCTTGTGCAAAGTCTACAACCTATACTTTCTTTACACCAGGTCATGTCAGGGACGACATGAACTAGGAGGGGGGAATGTTGACCACTTGGTCAACAACACGACATAACTAAACAAAGCCTTATTTTTTTAGAGTTATGGAATGCTGAGGATTATGGTTATGCATTCCTCCTTGCGGAATGGAGCGACCACGCTCGCACATCTACGACCGATATGTGGTCGTAAATATATCAAACGATGTTTGTTTTCTACCTGCCAGTAGTCATTAGAATTGTGGCGACATAAGCTACACATAGATACTCGTAGATTTCAGTTTCAGGCACTTTCAAAATACTGCTCTGTCTTTATACGCATTTTTCGCATATAGGTTTAGAGCTAGGGTTTTGAGTGTAGAGGCTTTGGGACAGGTGTATCTTAGTGAGGGGATGGTATTCCTTAAGGTTTGACGTTCAAGTATGATTTAGTTGGTTTCCTTCCGTTGTGTGTATGTGGCTTGGGTGGTGTAGTTGAGAGTTGTGAGATTCTAGATTGTGGTTTAGTTGGCCTTCCAGAGTGTTGTATGTGTAGGATGGTCTCAGTCTACAAGCTAAAGAGATTTCCTTTGTGTGCCTATTGTGCCATCTATGTCCTTGATTGACATTATGTTGATCTAGGTTGTGCTGCATGCACTTTATGGGTGGTGTGATTTGTTGCCGCAACAATGTTGCTTCCTGCATAAAAGGTCCCTTTGGTTTGTGCTATATAGCATGTGTTGTTCTCGCCTCTTTTCAGGCAGTTTTCACATCAAATGCAACATTTACCATGGCTGACAACAACACAGATGTTTCAAGATGTTTGGTGTTGAGGATAGATTGGATAGGGACAATTACCCTTTGTGGGCTTATATGACGCAACATGTCCTTGTTTCAAAGGGAGTTTGGAACATTGTGCAGGGCATTGATGTACGTCCTAGTTCTGAGGATGTAAATAATGTTGAGGATGTTGCAGGTTTTGATATCAAGATTGTTGTTGCTGCCAGAGCTGTTTTACCTAAGGTTGAGCAACCTCATTGGGATGTAAAAGATGCGCAGGCTCATGCATTGATTATGTTGCTTGTGAAGCACACTATTACTCCTCACATTCGTTCAACAAAATCTACAAAACAAGCTTGGAATATTTTAACTGGTCTTTATGAAAGGCGCAATGAGACTAATTTTGCATTACTGCGTAAAGATCTAGAGTCAAAGATTATGCATGAGGAAGATGACATGGACACTTTTCTTGATGGTATCAAGGATATCAATGAGCAACTTATTTTTGCAGGCAAAGTCATTTTAGACATTTCCCTTGTGCATACTATTCTTGATGCCTTATAATATTCTTACCAGACTTTTGCTAGTACTTGGAGACTTACGACCCAAGAAATCCAAAAGTTGTTAAGTTTGATGCATTATTCACATTTGTGGTGCAAGAGTCACTTTCCAAAAAACAACAGGACTAGACAACGTCCAACTGAACGGGTCTTTATTGCTGCTCAAAGAAAAGGTGGTAACAACAATGTAGCCACTTCTCATGGTTCTTTTGCGAGTGGTAAATCACAAGTTCCTAATGCTTTTTTTGACATCAATTCTTTTGGGAATTTTGGTGATAAGGGCAAAAAGAAGATGTGTTGCCATTATTGTAAACTTAATGATCACATGATCAAGGAGTGTCCTAAGTTAATGTTGGTTCCACTACAAATGTAGCTATTGTTGAGTCATCTGTGAAAGAAGACTGTGATGATGATGTTGATGCAGAATGGGCTTTTAGTGGACAGTGCACTTATGATTCTTTTGCCCATGCTGCATGCTTGTCAGTTGCTGCAAATGCTCATGTGTGGCACTTTGATAGTGGTGCAACAAAGCGCATTACCTCTCATCATGACTTGTTTACCTCTCTTAAGGATGTCCCTCATGGGAATTTAGTCACTCTTGTCAACAATGCCTCTTATCCTATCAAGGGAGCTGGAAAGATTGTGCTAATTGCTGCAAATGGCAGTTCTTTCACACTTGTTGATGCACTTTATGTACTTGGGATCAAGAAGAACCTTTTGTCTGTATTTTCACTTGCTAGACTTAGTCTTGCAATCAAATATATGGATGACACGTGTACAATACATGATCATAGTTTTGGTGATGAAATTGTTGCATATAGAATTTTATGTTGTGGGCTGTATAAGCTCACTTTGTATGACAAGTGTGGGTAGAATTTTTTCAAACATGCTTGTGAAGACTGTATTTTGGGTAAGATGCAGCGTTCAAAGTTTCCAAAGGATGGTTCAATTAGGGCCACATGCAGGTTGCAGCTTGTGCATAGTGATGTTTGTGGATCCATGCAAACTCCATCCTTGGGCAATTACGTTTACTTTGTGACTTTCATTGATGGTTACTCCAAGCATGCATAGGTGTATCCGCTTAAGGCAAAGTCGGAAGTGTTTTTGTGCTTCAAGCAATTTTTGTCTATGGCTGAAAATGTCTCAAATGTACTATGGGGACCCTCCATTCCAATCAAGGGGGGGAGTATATGTCTCATGAATTTAATACATTTTTGGCTAGTCGTGGGGTAAAACACCAATGTACACTGTCGTATACACCTCAGAAAAATCGTGTTGCTGAGAGGAAAAACCAGTCACTTACAAAAATGGAACGATGTATGGTCAAAATTCAAGCTTTGCTGCATTTCTTTTAGCTTGAGGCCATCATGTGTGCCACTTATGTACTTTCCAGGTTTCCTACAAAAGCTTTGTAGTCTATGACTCCATATGAAGCATGGCATGATAGAAAGCCTTCTATTGAGCACATGCGTGTTTTCGGTTGTTTGGTATATGCTTTGGTGCCACAAATGCAACGCAAAAAATTTTATAATAAGGCTGTCAAATATATATTTTTTGGTTACAGTATTGAAAGAAAAGGTTACAGGTTGTATCATCTGCAAACAAAGTGTTTGTTGGTCTCATGGGATGTTGTGTTTGTGGAAGATTCTGCTCAACCCTTGCTATCATGTACTAGAGACAATAATGTAAGCTCACATGACATTCGTGACACTTTGTTGCCTCTTTTCTGTGGTAGAAGTTTGAATGTAAATTCCAACGAGGAAAATGTATAGCCTATGGGGGTTTCTAAAAATATTATAGATCAGCCTATTATTGATGCAGATGTACATTATATACTTGATGAGGACAAGGCTGAGAATGAGCAAGCTAGAGGTATGCCAAAATGACTCATGCATACTTTGCATAATAGTAAATTGGATGCAACTTTGTCTAGTCATACTCGTTCAGGTTCTCACCATGCATCTTATGCATCAGATTGTTATGCTTTGGTTGTGTCTAGCTTATGTGATGTTGAAGAACCTCTGTCGTTTGAATGGTAAACTGTTACACAGACAAAAAGGGTGATAGGCTAATTGAAAACAACCAAAAATGGGTTCTAACTATAGAAGTAGCACCTTTTCTTCTAACATCTTCAAAATATTTTATGTTGCTTCTTTGTCTGCGTTGTCTTTCGATGTCTCTCTTAGCCCTTTTCCATCCTCTGTAGGATTTTTGGCAACCTCATTCTACAGGAAAGAAGCAACAATGAGTAGGAATTAACTTTAAACATTATTATCTTCCTTAAGGACATAACAGAGCCATCTTTGTCTCACACGCTATCATAAAATCTAATATCTAACTAGCCCAAATGATTGTCTCATATTAAACTGATTATTTAATGTGGGAGAATAAACATGAACAAACGTTAGAATATATACATATGCTTATGGGTCTATCTAAGCACGGGACCAAAGTCAATGGGTCCAAATGGGAGATGGTATGTCAAAGAGCAATGATAGCTAATGGAACTTGAAAGAACTTAGGGTTAGCTTCATTAAAAACCTCCAAAGGTTAGTGTTAAAAGTCCTTAGACCTAGGACCTTAGGCAAGCTAGGGCTGAGCTTGATGTGGGAACTCGGCCCAAGCTTGAGGTGCTTGTCGTACTGCTTGTTGACTAAGGTGCTTGTCATGCTTGATGATTAAGGTGCTCATCATGTTTTATGGCTAATGTGCTTGAGGGGCTTCATGATGACACATACCAAAGTGTGTGGACTATCGAGCACTAAATTATATCACTATCAAAAACAAATTTCCCGTACCGTGGGTGGAAGATCGGTTTGATAAGCTACAAGGTTCGACCTACTTCAGTATGATTGACCTTAAAAGTGGTTGTCATTAGATAAGGATAGTGAATAGATATCATAAAGACCACATTCCATACAACGTTTGGTCTTTATCGATATCTTGTCATGGCCTTTTGGTTTGGCAAATGCTCCAGCCACATGTAACAGCATAATGGAGAAAATATTTAGACCCTACCACAAGGTCACTGGAGTGTTCTTTGACAATATTATCATCTACTCAAAATATTTGGAGGAACATAAGCAACACCTCTAGGTAGTTTTTCAAGCTATGAGGGAGAATAAACTTTTCATTAACCGAAAGAAGAGTGAAATTTTCCTCCAAGAGATTCAATACTTAGGTCATATTATCTCTCAAGTTGGTATCCGTATGAATCCAGCCAAGCTTGAGGTAATAAAAGGATGGCCTAATCCAAGGAATCTACATGATCTACAAAGATTTTTTGGTATGTGTGCATACTATAGACGCTTCATAGCTAAAATCTCCCAAATAGCAGGACCACTACATGACTTGACCAAGAACAATGTTAAATACATATGGGCTGCTAAAGAGAAAAGTGCTTCTGAGAAGCTTAAAGAAAATCTTACCTCTCAACCCATACTTACACTACCAAATCTCTCAAAACCATTTGAGGTCCAATGTGATGCTTGTGGAGATCACCTTGGAGCAATTTTTCTTCAGAATGGGCATGCCATATCATATGAGAGTCAAAGACTCAATTCTAATGAGCGAGTATTGGGAATCTACGAGAAGGAGTTGCTAGCTATCCTACATGTCCTTGACACATGGAAGCACTATTGTTTGGGGACTCCATTCATCCTACGTTTGGATCACCAAAGTCTCAAGTCTTCATGACACAAACCAAGCTCTCCAACAAACAAATGAGGTGGGAAATTTTTCTTTCGCAATTCAATTTTCATATTTCTCACATTGCTAGCAAGCACAATCAAGTAGCTGATGCACTATCACGACGGCTAAGAGCCAATACGCTATCCATAGCAACTCACAATTATCTAGTTTCTATGATAGGTGAGTATGCTACCGACCCCGATTTTAAAGATGTAATTTTAGGCCTTGCCTTAGGAAAGAAAGAAGCACCATTCACCTTGTAGGATGGTTATCTTCTCTATGGCAATACGCTATGTGTCACTCATCACTCTCTTTGTGAGAAAGTGATGTATGAATTCCATGATCCTCCTTGTGCGGTGCATTGAGGGATTCAACCTACCCTTTGTGGAGTAGAGACGTATTTATATTGGCCTACCATTAAGACGGTCATACAAGACTATGTGTCAAAATGTGTGGTATGCAAAAGACAAAGTATGACAAGGGGAAGCAAATTGAATTTCTCCAGCCTTTTCCAATTCCTAATTCACCATGGGAGAGCATATCCATGGATTTTATCTTTAGATTTCCCAAGTCCATCCATGGGAACACGTGAATATAGACAATAGTAGACAAGTCTAGTAAAAATGCACATTTTATACCTGTCAAAAAGACTATTCAGGCACACCAAATGGAAACCCTCTTCATATCCCAAATTTTAAACACCATGGCTTGCCAACATCAATAGTTTCTCTTTGGCCTATCAGCCACAAATGGATGGCCAAAGTGAAATAGCCAACCTTACGATTCTAGATCTACTTAAGACCTATGTTACCAAAGTAGATCAACATTCTCAATGGGAAAAGTACTTACCTCTTTTAGAGTATGTGTACAATAACATTGTCCATAGTACAACAGGGAAGGCAGATTTCAAAATCATTGAAGGAAGACCAAAAAGTCCCTTGCTACTTAAGGTACATGGGAAGATCTTCGCTGTTGCCGATGAGTATATCTGAGACCTACAAGAATATTTCCAAAAGATTAAGGAGGCTATATCCATCTCGCAACAAAGGCAAAAGATTACTGCTAACAAGCATAGAAGGGCCTTAGATTTCAAAGAACATGATTGGGTCCTACTCAAATTTCCCAGGGCTTGGTTGAGGCAGACTACAAACAAAAATCATACGGGCCAGCAAAAGTATTATGCTAAATTAGCAAAAAGATACAATGGTCCTTTTCAAATCCTAAAACCAATCACTGACATGGCCTATCAACACAAGTTGCCCAACCATTGGCTAATTCAAAATGATTTTCATGTGAGCCTACTTAAGCCTTACAAAGGAGAGCCACCACAAGAACCAATCATTGAGGACCCACCCGAGATCAAAGATCAAGAAGAGGCGCTTCAGCCCGGATCGATTCTTCAACATGAAGACAAGGTACTAAGACATGGTAAGATTATCCGGGGGTCTCTTATTAAGTTCAAAAATTATCCTTTTGAAGATGCTAGATGGATGCAAGGAACACAGCTTAAGGATAGTATGAACCTTGTCAATGCTTACAATGCTACAATAGAGTAAGAAAATGTAAATGTTTCTTTTAAACAATCAATTTTTTTGTCTTATAAGACTAGTTCTCTTTTTATTGTGCACAAATTTAAGTAGTGTGCATGCTTAGAATCATGTTTGTGATGAGACGACATCTCTCAAACACCAAGTAGAATTTGTCACTCTACTTTGGGAGAATGAAATGGACTCAACAGCAAACATGCTTGTGGCAACTAAGTCTCCCAAGACCCAAATCAATTAGTCATCCATCTTGAAATGATGTCATAGGGTAAAAAGGGATCCTCTACCGGCTAAGAAACATAGACTAATGACTAAGGATTTATCTCCTCTACCTCATAGTCGAGGACGACTATGATTTCAAGAGAGAGGTAATGTCATAAAATCTAATATCTAGCTAACCCAAATGATTTTCTCATACTTAATTGATCATGTAATGTGGGAGAATAAACACGAACAAGAGTTAGAATATAGACATGTGCTTATGGATTTATCTCAATACGGAACCAAAGTCAATGGGTCCAAATGAGAGATGGTCTGTCAAAGAGAAATGCTATCTAATGGAGCTTGAAAGACCTTAGGGTTAGCTTCATTACATACCTCCAAAGGTTAGTGTTAAAAGTCCTTAGACCTAGGACCTTAGGCAAGCTAGGGCCAAGCTTGAGGTGGGAACCCGGCCCAAGCTTGAGGTGCTTGTCGTGTTTGTTGACTAAGGTGCTTCAAGTGCTTGTTGTGCTTACTGACCAAGGTGCTTGAGGTGCTTGTCATGCTTACTGACTAAGGTGCTTGAGGAGCTTGTCATGTTTTATGACTAAGGTGCTTGAGGGGCTTCATGACTAAGGTGCTCAACGGGTGAGATTTTCCCAAAGTCAACATGCATCCCTACACAAGTGTGGGCGAGCCCTACAAGTAGGGGAATGAGAAAGAACACACACACACAATCACTCAAGGTAAGCCAAGTCCAAAGAGGCAACAAGGACACATGTCAATCTCCTCCCATGTTGCCCTCATAAGGTGCCTAAAGCCTATTGGTTGACCTCTAAAGCGGTCCAATGAGAATTTAGTTTATTTAAGTAATTATCTAGGCATTATCAATCCCTCTCTCTCTAAGGGATAAGGAGGACACTTGTCCAAATGCTACCCTTGTTGCTTGATATGCACTAAGCATGTGATTGTCTAGGCTTGCAGGGTCCAATCAAATTCAAGGATGAGCTACAAGGAGGAGTCGACCAAAGCAAGTTGGGGGTGTGCTTGGGGACATACACTCTCTCTCTCTCACACACACACACACACACATGCTCTCATTCTCACTTTGTGAAATTGCAAGAACTCCATCTTCTTCTCCAAGCTTGAGAAGTTGAGAGCCTACACCAAATACTCTTGGCTATGGAATGCAAATCCAACCAAGAGCCATGCTTCAATGATATGCTAGCAATCTTCTTGATCTCCATTACTATGCTACCCTGCTCTACTAAGCTCTATGAGTAATGGTATGAGAGGACACTACTTATTTCTCATAGGAATACTTCTTCTTCCTCTTCCCTATCCTCATTCCCTACTAGCTCTCTCCACCTTTGAAGGTGTTTGAGGTCTTGGGGCTGAGACCGGTGACAAGTTAATGCTTTCATTTAGCTAAGTTACGGGCATAATTTTGGTGTATGAAGCTCTCTATCTTCATTGCACCATCAAGGTCTCAAGAAACACAAAGATTTTATTGTACCAAGTCTCTCTTTATGGGAGAAGCTATAATACAAAAGCCTTTTGGAGGGAGGACCGGCTACACATAAATCCGGTCCTCAATTGTTGCCAAGTTCTCTAATTCTTGCTCTTGCAAAGTATTGTTCATGCCAAGGTAATTAATTATAATGGTTATGTTTCTACCACTAATCAAGTTCACCGTCTATTTTCTCAAAGTATTTTGAAAAAAATGCTCACTACAGTTTTCTTAATTCCGCTATTCTCAATGTTCATAATTCTTTTCCATCACACACACTGTAAGAACTAGGGGAAAACTAGACTGAAGATCCTCCTCCCAACCTCCCTTTATATAGGCGGGCTCCTAGCCCCTTGCCCTAGACGGATCCCCTATCCACATTGTCTAGCCCGACCCTTGGCCGTAGTCCATGACCATCCTAGTTCTTAGGTTACAGGACCCTTGTCCTGACATTACTCCCCCCTTAAAGAAGATTTTTAGTCCTCGAAAAAAAAAGTGGGAAACTTCTTCGTAAGAACACTAATGTTTTCTGTGTTGGCATACCATACGCGAGACCACTAATACGTGATGCAATGAGGCGGTTCAATGAAACCAAGAGCAACATCTTGATTTTCAACATTGTTGTCCTTTTGCAAGCACTTGGGTCTAAATGGTAACTCCATTTATAACTCACTTGAGTACTGTAAAGGAGTAACCATAACTAAGAGTTGTCCAAAGGCATAACCAGTTTTCAGATCTTCTGAAGGTATTGGAATAATGCAAGAAAACCTTGGCGCAACTATCCATGAAGTTGAGAGCCATATTTCCAACTCGCATGAGTATCTTAAAAAGCTTCATAGCTACGAAGAAGTAGAGTAGGGTGTGTCCTTATGTCAGTCTTTTGAACATATTGGAACACATAGAACTACATGTTCATCCCTAATGAAGGTTACTTGCCAACATACTTTGTCGACACACCTTGTAAGTCCTTGATGTATGAAACTATTGAAAGAATCTCCAACCCCACCACAACAGGTGTTCAAAGTTGAAAACCGTACTTAAGCAAATTCTAGAATAGGGAGAAAATCATCTATTCAGAAATGCGTTGTGCTAGCGTATGCTCTTAGCAGATCCTTTAGAAAAATATTTGTAAGTTTCTCATCCAACACGAGATGAATAGCAGCAGTAAGAGTGAGGTGTTGTTCCCCAACCACTTACAGACAGTCTTCCCTGACTGTCGGTAAACTAGGACTCAATCATTGAGTATCTAGCCCCATATCTTTTATATGGAGTGAAGACAACCAACTAGGTTGAAAGCGGGTGGACTAGAGTAAGCTCCTAGAGTTTAGACCATCCAACCACAGACACCCATTCTGAGCCAATGCCTTGTATAGCAGGGTGTAAACTCATAATAAATCTGCAGAAGAGATTGCACATATAGTGCAAAAAGGTGCACAGAGAATAAAAGTCCATGAATTGGCATGCCGCTTAAAATAAATCAATGTTAAACACTAGGGCCTATAACACCTAGTGTGCATGCATTTAACACAAATTTATCCAAACCGCAATTCCATGACGAGACTTTCCACGGTACGTAAGTGAAAGCCTTTCAACAAGAGTCGGAACATAACAGAATGTGAAAGATCAGTCACACCTAGGTACCAACCATGAGACATTCTCAGTAACTTAGCATACTTGGCTATATGTAGAAATGAACCTCCATTAAGGTGGTTTCATAGCAGTTGTCATCGCAACAAAACTATACTGAGTACCCGACAATTTTTGGCCACTGAAATTGTTCCTGATATGGTGTGCTCCAAATGGTCGAATAAACGGATGCGACCAACACGTAGGGACTTCGTCGCGAAACATCATTAAGAATTAGGCACCAGTGTTAGTCCCAGAGACTCATATTCACCACATGTGGAATATATCTCAAAGAAGGATGTCCGAAAAAACGACATCCATCAAGTACAAGGTGTACTTGTGTGTGGAGGAATTGCAAAACACTCCGTGACAAGAGTGAGAGGGACCCTCATTATCTTGCTCCACAATGGCTAAACCGAACTCCTTGAGTTCCTAGACCATGTTGTATCCCGTGTGACAACATATGCCAAATTGAACCCTATAAGTAGGTTTGTAATAGCATAAGACAGAAAGATAGAGTGGATGCTTGGCCCAAAATACTTTGTGCCGACACGCCCTTGGAATGTCTCTGTAACATTTAAGCGTACTTAGACCAAGCAAAGCATACTAAAAATGGAATGACACCAAATTAATAGATGCGTACCTAGAAATTTGAACGTAATGTACACTTACCTGTATTGAAATGGAGAGGAGCACATCCCCTACCTGAAAAAACAACCATCATTGCACTAGGAACCTGGGGTGTTGCCCTCGCAAACCAAGCCCTTGGATTAGAATCTATGTAGTCAAACCCCTTGATAAGACTCTTTGTAGAAACTGCTCAACTAGTAGATAACGGTAACCAACATAGTTAACCGTGTACAGATTGAGTAGAATCAGCTTGAAAAGTTTGTTCGTCTACTACCACGTGGTAGATTGTGGAGTTCTTTCCTTGAAAGTATAATTGGGAGAGATCAACTGTGATCCTCAATGCAGATCAAACTGTGATCCTTAATGCCTATGGGGTGATGTAGCAATCACCCGCCGGGTCTTACCCCAATACAATATGCCCATAGACACTCCATAGTGCTATAGAGAGAGTAGGAGACCCACACAAGTGAACTACCGATCTCTTATGGGAAACCCTGTTGTCACAACTGTTTGCTGCGTCTATACTCCGTGGTAGAGATCAGCCGGTGTGAGTTTAAGATTACCAAAAAATCACTTGAGTGTCGCACTAAAAACATGTAGTGCAAAAATGATACCCTAAACATCTGTAATGACAAGACGCTCGCTTGTCAATTAACGTCAATGTGTACTCCACTGGGTAAAGATGTTTGATCTTGAGAACAATCATCCAAGGAATACCAACAAGTGGATCTTACCCTAGATTTAGCAATGGCTCTTAGCCAGCGTGCGTGGCTCATAGCCCTCATGGCAATTAGTGTTCAATCATTGAACCGATGAAGACTAATGTGGATGGCACCTTGCCCAATTTCTAGCTGAGAGTTTTAGAGCATCTTGGCTCAGGAAACTCACTAGTGAAACATGTAACAAAAACTTCGTAAGAAATTTTCATTTTTTTCTTTAGAGAAAGAGATGAAGAACGAAAAGAAGAGCATGCTGGGATGAGGAACATTCCTTAAGATTTTAGAGTGTGTGCATAAGCTATGTGCTCTTACGCATCGTATGCCTGACTTGCAGCTTATCGTATAGGCATTCCCAAGTTGTCCGGTATGACTCTATTGATGAGAGAGGTAACACAAAACTCATTCCAATCCACCTAGCTTGCAGAGGTCGTGATTGTATGAGGAAGACTTAGCATCAGCACTTTGCCCATGAAATAAGTCCTAGATTTAGGTTTCCTTTTAGTGTGGTTAATAACAACCGACAATCATTTGAAACAATGAGTCACTGACTCTGTCCTTGACAAATTTGCGAGTGTGATAGCAGAAGCGTAATCCATGAAGTGGTGGAGGTCTGTTGAAGATGATGAAACAGGAAACAGAAGGAAGACAGCAACTCAAAGTAGGAAGAAGATGGAGAAGGAGAAGACACAGAGCTTGTGTACGAGATCTCTGTAGTCTCTCTCTCTGTATTGGAATAATAATGTATATACAAACTCAGAGCTACAAAGCTTATATGAAACCCTAAGAGATAAGGTGTCCTTTCACACCAGATGTCCAGGGGGAAAAACCCAGTGGGAGAAAAGTGCCCCTGGTGAAGCGCGTATACACACTAACACTACTACATGTCTACAAATCCCCCCTGTAGTGATAGTGTGAATCCGTACAAGGTAGCAGATCATCATGTGTATGAGAGTAAGCCCAAAGCTTTTCGGAAAGCTTCAAACTTTTCTCGTGATAACGCCTTCGTAAATAGATCTGCAATGTTATCCTGTGTAGGACAGTAAGTTAGTGTGATCTCCCCTGCATGTAGCCTTTCCCTGACATAGTGGTAGTGAACCTCTATGTGCTTTGTTCTTGCATGAAATACTGGATTCCTTGCAACTGCAATAGCGCTCTGACTGTCAGTGAAAATGGTAGTGGGTGCCTGTTGACACTCACAAAGATCTGCCAATAACCTGTGTATCCATACACAATCAACTGTTGCCGTGGAAGCTGCCCTGTACTCAGCTTCACAAGTTGATGTAGCCACTGTGGGTTGCTTCTTGCTTAGCCAAGATATACATGCATTTCCCAAGAAAAAACAATTGCCACTTGTGGAATGTCGTGTGTCAAAATCACCAGCCCAATCTGAATCGCTGTAACCAAGAAGCTGCATAGAACTGTGCCTTCCATACATATCCCCCCTTGGAAAGAACATGGCAAGATTAGGGGTACCTGAAAGGTAACGAAGTATGCGCTTCACAGCCTGCCAATGATGCATACCTGGGCTGTGCATGAATCTGCTTGTTTGTGAAACCCCAAATTGAATGTCTGGACGAGTGTTGCCTGCCAAATATATCAAGCAACCAACCGCTGCTGCATAAGTATGTACATCAAAAGGTTCTCCAGCATCGTGCATGCTCAACTTTGATCCAGTTTCTACGGGTGTAGAGATTGGCTTACAATTTTGCATACCAAACTTGTCCAAAATTTTATGCAAATATTTTGCCTGCAACATGTATATGCCATCCTCTGATTGCACAAACTGAATACCCAAGTAATAATGTAGCACACCAAGATCAGACATCTCAAAGGTTTTTCTCAAAGCATCTTTAAACGCTTCAATTTCATCTGCACTATTGCCTGTAAGAAGCATATCATCCACATAAAGTGTTAGCATAATGAGAACTCCATCTCTCTTTTTGACATACAAAGTACTTTCTGTTGGACTATTTTGAAATCCCTGGCCAATCAAATAAGTATGTATCTTCTCATACCATGCTCTTGGAGCCTGTTTGAGACCATACAAAGCTTTACGCAATCTACATACCTTTTGCTCTTGACCTTTTACAACAAAACCACTTGGTTGAATTACATACACTTCTTCCTGCAAATCACCATTCAAAAAAGCAGTTTTGATATCCAACTAATGCACTTTCCAACCATGATGAGCAGCAATTGCAACTAGTGATCTAACTGTGGACGCACGAGAAGTAGGAGCAAAGGTTTCATCATAATCTATGCCTTTCTGTTGCGCATAGCCTTTTGCCACAAGCCTTGCTTTGTACCTGTCAACAGTACCATCTTGTTTCCTTTTTACCTTAAAAACCCACTTTGTACCAATAGGCTTTTTACCTGTAGGCAAGTCCACTAGATCCCATGTATGATTCTTATGAATAGAATCTATTTCTTGCTGCATAGCATCTTTCCACTGAACACACTCTAAAGCTTGTTCAAATGAATCAGGCTCATCTGCATCACAAAGAGTACTAAAGCAAGCCAAATCTACTTGCTCTCTGCCAAAAGTAGTACCAGCACGTGTTTTTCGTGGCAACAGTGCATCCAACTTGCTATCCTGCAAAGTTTTCTGAACCCATTTAGGCAAGGTTCTTTCTTCCCTGAGAACTTCTTGCTCTTCACGCACAATTTTATCTACATCATGAGGTGTCACATGCTGATCAAAAGATTGATCAAGATTATCAACCTGTTGTGATTCTTGATTCTCCACAAAAGAAGGAAGCAAACCTTCAAATACATCATGTGTCTGCATATGAGGTACATCAAAAGCAACCATAGGTTGAGCAGTAGTTTCTGCAAAAATTACATCGCGACTTTCAAAAATCTTGTTTGTAGCAGGATTGTAAAGTCTATAACCTTTACTTCCACTACTGTACCCCACAAATATACATTTGATTGCCTTATCATCAAGCTTTCCACGTAACTGCTGAGGGATGTGAGCATAAGCAAGATAACCAAAAACACGAAGATAACTGACTGAAGGTTTTTTGTCATACCAAGCTTCATATGCAGTAACGGTCTTCAAGGCACGAGTAGGACACCTGTTCAAAACATGTGCTGCACAAGCAACTGCCTCCATCCATAGCTTATGAGGCAAACTCTTAGCCTTGAGCATACATCTAGCCGTCTCCATTAAAGACCTGTTCTTCCTTTCTGCAACACCATTCTGTTGTGGTGTGTATGGCATAGTGCATTGGTGTTTAATGCCTTTCTTTCCCAAAAAATCCTTAAATGCACCTGACATGTATTCACCTCCTCGATCGGTACGAAGAGTCTGTACTTTGCAACCTGTTTCATTTTCAACCATGGCGACATAATGTTGAAAAACTGCAAACACGTCTGACTTTGCTTTGAGTGGATACACCCAACAAAACCTGGAAAAGTCATCAATGAAGGTCACAAAATAAAGGCTGTTTCCTATAGATGGCGTCCTCATAGGACCACATACATCACTGTGTACAAGCTGCAACTTTCTTGTCGCTCTAACTGAACCATCCTGCGAAAATGCAAATCTGTGCATCTTTCCAAGAACGCAACCTTCACATACATGTCTTGGTGGCATCTCCAATAAAGACAAATCATGCACCATATTATGACGTTGTAAAGTCATCAAACTGCCATAACCAACATGCCCAAATCTAGCATGCCACAACTCAGCATCCTGCATGGCCTGAGTCTTTGTGTCTGCAATACATACCTGAATCTGCTTTTCATAACGATCTAGCACAAATAGTCCATTGTCCAGCGTACCTGTAGTGATAAGAGAATAACCATTCTCTCGATCTCGTACAACACATCTGTCATCCTCAAAAATGACCCGAAGACCATTTTTTGCAAGAGAGGATATAGACAACAAATTCTTATTGATCCCTGGAACATATAAGACATCTGGCAAGCATAAATCTGAACCATCTGAAATGGTAATCAAAATCTTACCAACGCCTTTGATTGGATAAGAAGCATTATTTGCACATGTCACCTTCTTTCCTGCTGGAGCTGCATCCAATGAACAAAACAAATCCTTCCTTGAAGTAATATGCCTGGATGCACCACTATCAAAGTACCAAATCATTTGTGTCTTGTCAACACTGTAAGCAGAAAAATTTGAACATACTACAAAAGCATAAGAATCCTGCACAAAGTTTGCAGACTCTTCTTTAGCTGTAGAAGAATCACCAGAAGCTGAAACAACCAAACTTGACTCTTTCTTCTTTTCTTTAGCAATTCGCTTTTTACACTCACTAATGTAGTGACCAGGTTTCTTGCAGTAGTGACATTTACCTTTCTTCTTGGACTTGTCGGAATCACCTTTAGACTTCTGTGAAGATTGTCCTGCACTAGACTTGGAGTAATGAGCACTCTCTTTACCCCTGTTTTTGTTCTGTACAACAAGAGCATGATCCATACCATCCACCTGTAAAGACTTGTTCTTACGTGATTGATCCTCCTGCAATAGCAAAGCCACTAACTCTTCAAAATGAACAGGGTCAGGATTAGCTCGCAAAGACAGAGTCAAAGAAGTCTGAAAAGTCAAATAAGATGGTGGTAGTGAATTGAGTGTTTTGGAAACCAAGTCCTTCTCTGGAATCACTTCATCAATGCTAAGCAATTGCTCTTTAAGATCCCTGATTTTTGTAAGATGCTCGACAATATCGTCACCTTCGTCCATCTGTATTTTGTCAAGTTGTTTCTTCAAAAACTCTATTTTGGCTGCGTTTCTTCCTCCAAACATAGCTTGCAGAGTGTTCCAAGCATCCTCAGAAGTTCTGCAAGATCTGATATGTGGTGTGATTGTCCTCTTTATGGTTAAGGCAATCACAGCCATAGCCTGTGCATCTTTAGTATCCCATCTCTTTTGCTCTGGAGTGACTTGTGAGGGTCCTGCACCAACAGCTGCACCACGACCAGGCGTGGCAGGTGCAATGCTACCTGGACGAACTTCATCTCCAGATACATAATCCCACAATCCTTTACCAACCAAAACATTTTTGGCCATAAAAGACCAAAGAGAATAGTTGGTACCATCCAATTTGTCTTCGGATGTAAACGCACCAAAAATCTCTTTCTCCATAGATTGAGCCATACTGTAGATGCAAACAAGAGAGCAAAAGAACCTCCAAGAGATTCACAAATCTCCTCTCCAATCCAAGCAAAACTCTACACAAAATCTCAGCACAAAGCTAAGACAAGCTGCTTCCCAAAAGAACTGTTTACCTGAAGAAAATCTGTCAAAAAGCACACCCTCTTGATCTAAACGCCTCCGAAAAGTAACTTCTGCTACGCTGCTCAGAACAAAATTCTGAGGGCTCGAACGGCTTCAAAAGGGGGGTAAAACCCCAGTTCGCTTGGTCAGAATACTCCCGGAACGTCGAGGATGCTCCCACGAACAAATTTTCCGAAAACTGCGATTGCGCGCGCGGACGCGAAAACGCAAGTAGAGGCTCTGGAAATCACCTCGCTCTGATACCAATTGTTGAAGATGATGAAACAGGAAACAGAAGGAAGACAGCAACTCAGAGTAGGAAGAAGATGGAGAAGGAGAAGAAGAAGATGGAGAAGGAGAAGACACAGAGCTTGTGTACGAGATCTCTGTAGTCTCTCTCTCTGTATTGGAATAATAATGTATATACAAACTCAGAGCTACAAAGCTTATATGAAACCCTAAGAGATAAGGTGTCCTTTCACACCAGATGTCCAAGGGGAAAAACCCAGTGGGAGAAAAGTGCCCCTGGTGAAGCGCGTATACACACTAACACTACTACATGTCTACAAGGTCATTCCTCCCGGCTAGCATGCCTTGCATACAAAAGTGGAAGCCCGTGGCTACCATAAAAAGTTAATACGAGAAATGCCTTGCATCGATTGGAGTGGTAGTGATTCGATGAAATAAATTTCTTGTACCAACGGGACTGGTAATGAGTCGGTGAAATGAGGTTCTGATCAATGTAGATGCCCTAAACTTGGTTGCCATTGCTCTTGGCCCCAAGTCAATGGTAACACAATTTAGAAACCGTGTTGCACATGAAATTGGTTGTACCAAAAATGATTATTTCAGAAAAGAAATTAGGGCATAATCCTACCCAATTGGAAAAAATGGGCAATAGTCTGAAAAGGTCACATGCACTTATAAAGACATATAACTATTGTGCCTTGCACCAAAACTGGAGTTTATGTCGAATCACTAACTAATGCATCATGTTTACGTTTGTCGGACATGTGGACACTGCTTTTTTTGATGCGTTCCTAAGAAAATAAAGCATAATTTTTTACTTTTTTCACGTTGAAAGTCGGATGGTGATAGTCGCTTCCTGACCACATTGGTCGTGCCCAAATTTGTTCTGACAACCGAATTATTTTGGACATGTTGGACCTCTTTGGCCATAAGTGGTAGATTGACAAGCCCTTGGGTTGCTGGCAAGTGGGCAGCTCATTCTAGTAGCATTCTGTAAATTAGTTGTGTAAGATTTTCTACTTGTGTAACCAATATTTGAACCCTTACAGTGAGATTGCAAAATCGGGCATCAAAAGTTTGCCAGTCCTATCGACTGACAAACTCCTTGGCATCCAGCAATTGACTGTCATCCTCTAGAATATCAAACACGCTCTGAGGAGGAGGGGTTGATAAATGAGGAGACAGAGATAGATCACCTGGGTTTGCACCATCCATCCCTGTGGCCACGATGGTACCCTCCGTGAGAGTATCCGGCCCCATGAAATCCACAGGTGGAGCCAATTCCAGGTATTCAAAATCAAATATGTGTTGATCATCAACTTCCACATTCATGGCAAAAATGTGTTGTGCGATCAAAAGAGAAAACAATACCTCGGATTGCAGAAAGGCTCGCAGCCGTAGTATGCACTACGCTAAGTAGAAGATATAAAATCTCCGTCAAATCAAGTCATGATTGAAGCAGGAAAGAATTGAACCCGAATCCTAAGACGTTCATGGATCCGTGGTTGTTCAATTAATCGGCCGTTACCACCGGCGTGGACTCCGACAAGCTGTCCGTCGTAGAAGAAACAACTTGTACCATCGACGTAGAAAGCGAACTCCGAAAAAAAATATCTGATGTTGGTAGTACTTTCCAAGTATAGCTAACTCCACTTATACATCGTAGCACCTAACCGTCGAAACAAGAAGAATTTGCAAAAACGGCGTCCAAAATGGACTTCACACAATTGCCCGTGGCTCACCAGACGACTGAAATCGTGTAGGGTAGATGGTTGAAGCGTCACTGTTACGAAGAAGGTTGATTATTGAAAGCTTATTTAATCAGCGGGGATGATTATGTTGTAAACGCCAACTGAAAGTGTCGTAACTATAAAAATATGTAGGTTTCTGGAATTCTCTGCAATAACTGAGCGTAGCCGTACATCGTGAGACTCGATGGAAAGTCGAGTGCTGTTGTTGCTTGCCCCGCACCCGAAGTCTCTTTCTTGTGCTACCTTGCCTGTGGGAAGGGCCACCTAGAATGGCCAAGGCTCAAAATTGAGTTTCAAGTGGCCAAGCCATGTGAAGATAACTCACTTTCTTGAAGGAAAATGGCGCAGACAGCGTGAAGATAAAACGCGAGCACGAAGAAGATGTGTGTGTGGCTTGCTCAAGTGGCCAACCGCCGCGAGGTCTTGTACTCCCCCCTTCCTCCCCAGGGCGCTACTATCAAGCCCAAGCACGCAGAATTTCATGCACCATAGCTTCGTTTCCAAAACGAGAAGATTTACACAATTTAGGAAGTCCTTTGGCTATTTTGGAAAAAGCCTTACAAAGGCCACGGTTCTCACCTAAAGGCCCTATTTTTATGAGCCAAAAGTGACCATGCCTAGTGAGAGAGTGGAAGAGAGACCTAAGCTCTGATACCAGTGTAAGAACTAGGGGAAAACTAGACTGAAGATCCTCCTCCCAACCTCCCTTTATATAAGCAGGCTCCTAGCCTCTTGCCCAAGACGGATCCCCTGTCCACATTGTCTAGCCCGACCCTTGGCCGTAGTCCATGACAATCCTAGTTCTTAGGTTACAGGACCCTTGTCCTGACACACACCTTCCTTCTCAACTTGTACGTGCGCCTCCAAAAATCGCTCTTCAAAATTGTTACCTCCTACAATCTCCAACTTTTTGGAAGGCTCAACCTATATAGGCATGACAAGTATTAGGGAATTAATGAAACTGCCTTTAGTTACATATGGCTACAACTTGACAATGGTAGCTACCAGGATAGCACTGAGAGCTACGAGTATCATGAAGGTAGCTATTGAGGCGGTCCGGGGGCGGGAAACAAGAAGAGTGGCCTCTAAGCATCCTTGTAGGATCCCGTGCTGCTCAATTGCGTTGGGGTTGGGGAAAACAGCAAACACACACACAAACCCGCAACCTAACCCTACACAAATTTGGGGCACCACCTAGTTTTGGATGCGAACTAGGACCCATAAAGAGAGAGAGAGAGAGAGAGAGAGAGAGAGAGAGAGAGAGAGAGAGAGAGAGAGAGAGAGAGAGAGAGAGAGATACTCCTCGGGCTGCTTTGAAATGTATCGGCAATGATCAAGCAAACACAATTATATATGTAACAAAGAGAGAGAAGAGGGAGGGGGTGCTTGTTGCATTAATACCTTCTTACAAATCTGTCATGACCGATCAAAGTGAGATTAGTATTTGTTCAACATAGCGTGAGTAAATTTCACCACGACACATCACAAGAAAAGCCACCCCAATCACTGTCTTAAGGCCAGGGGAGTCCTCTCCACCCTGTCGCCCTCTTACAATATGTGGGATTTATGGCTAAATTGATGACAACACCCAGACACAAGCTATCAAGAACTAAAAATATCACCAAGACACTTACACATCATTGTTGTCCATTACTTCACGTTGGAAGAGAGACAAATTATCCAAGCTTAGTCCAAATCCACCCTCCTTGATTCATCAAATGTTGGGCTTACACTAGTAGGAGGAATGATAGATTTTCCACTCTCAATTGAATGATCGCTCTCTCTCTTACAATGGCATAGAGTTCCCGTGCTAATCACCCCTATTACAACACATGCACAAACATACGACAATGAGCTTCCACTCAAGAGCTCCTTTTTAGAGAGGTTGAGCTTGGCTTCTCAAGCTATAGCATAGTGCTCTTGCTTATGGCTCTCCCTTTGTGCTAGCTACACCCTCCTTTTATAGCAATTTTGAGGGCTAGGGTTACTCCTGTAACCATGGTTGGGTTAGATTTTGAGCACTTATCTAATTTCTTTTTCTTGAAATTATCAAGAAGTTGGTGTGGATAGATGAAGAAGAGAGAGAGGAGAGAAGTAGAGGTGATAGGACTTTTCATAGTAGGTTAGTGTTAGTAAATTAGTAGATTTAGTATTTTTATTGATTTACAAATGGAATTGGATATTTACAATGGGAGTATCCATATAGGATACAAATAAGGAAGAAAAAACTCTTAATAGGTAAGAAACATGGATTTCTTACAATGTCGATACTCCAAGTGTCTTGAGTAGGGTCAATTTTGAGGCTTGTTGACGGTCCACTAGCTTTGACGGTACGTTTTTTATCCACTCTTGACCTTCCTTGGGAGCCAAGGTAAGTGAACATGAGTAATCAATCACCATGATGCTGTCTTTCAAGAGAAGAGGCTGAATTTTGTGGTTTCTTTTATAAATATGGGTAATATGGAAGAGAAAAAATGAGACTAGGTGGTCAATTTTGGAATGGAAGTGTGTGTAGGAGACATGAGTTCACCATGGTTTCTCTTATTCTTCAATGTTGAGAAGAAGGTGAGTAGGGTGGAGAGAGGAGTGGTGAGAGAGGTGGGGATGATGAGTGGAGAGGTGTGTGTGAAAGAGGAAAATGGTAAAGTGGAAGAGGGAGTGTGGCTGCATAGCATGGGCAAACTAGGGTCCACCAATAAAATCATAGCTCACAGCTCCTATCTCAAAAAAATATGAAAACATTTGAGGTGAAAGTTCAGCCCACGAGCTACAACTTTTGTTTGTATCACCTTTTCAAATTTGAGGAGCATGTGATCTTTAAACATTCAGCAAAACCGACTGTTTTTTCCACTGCACAAGGTCCTTGTGAGGTCCTTCTTTGCATGATTGTTTTGAATACCTCCAAGAGTGAGCTCCCCATGGTGCATGCATGCATTCCACATACCCTTGACCTTATTTGGTAGGTCTATAATTGAAGATATTTTTGAGATCATGATATAAGTGAATAGTACAACTAAGAAAATCAAATATTGAGGGGTCTAAAAAAATATGTACATGTCAAATATAAATAATATAGGTGGAAAAAATATAAAGGGGTCAAAATAAATCTCTCTC
Source organism: Adiantum capillus-veneris (assembly GCF_014529385.1). Classification (NCBI taxonomy): domain Eukaryota; kingdom Viridiplantae; phylum Streptophyta; class Polypodiopsida; order Polypodiales; family Pteridaceae; genus Adiantum; species Adiantum capillus-veneris. Next base: position 36,639,137 of record NC_140940.1, read on the forward strand.
ATTATAATTCTACCATAAAAAGATGAATATTTTTGGTGTTCTAATTTATGAGAGTAAAAGAGAATAGATGTAGGAAGGAAAAATCACAATAGTGAAAAAATATACACATAAATAAAATTAGTTTTTTTGGATTTTTGTTCGGATGGAGCTACACCAAAAATAAGAGAAGCTTGCATGAAATTATTTTTATATGGAATAAAGAGTATGCAAAATGGTAAGAAAAAATATGGTAATGGTGAGTCAATGTACATAGCATAAATAACACACCATAGGTAGAAATATTTAAATAAATACCAAAATAATTGTGAAAAATCCTTTTATTTAGGCCCTATATACAATGAAATATTTACACACAAATGGGCTATAATATACTTATATTTTTTATTTTTATTTATTTTTTTGGCTCAACTAGCCCAGTGACTAGCTAGCTGAGGGTTTTTAAGAAGATATGGGAAAAGTCCCCTAACTCACACACACCTATATACAGTGAAATGGTAAGGATAGCCACAGTGTTTGGATGATTTTGGTAGGGTGGGTTAACGCACTATGGCAATTAAGGAGAGCCAGAAAACGGCTATCATTAGCCCTCCCCCTGGATCATGGTATATCATGTACCATCATAGAGCATCTTTTCCAAAGAGAGTGCTTCAGAGTCCTTGATGAGGTCTTCATTGTTTGGCCCCTCAGAATTTTGGTTTGAGTTACACTCATGCTTCACGGAACAATACCTACATGAGATAGCTGCCTTTTGACAGATCTTTGGTAGATCCTTTGGTAGAAGGCGACTCAAATAAGGCTTCAAGAGATACCCGTTTACCTTCCTGGAGTGCTTTTTCCCATTCAAGTCCATAAGTTTATAGTAACTTGAATTGAAATCCTTCTTAACTATGTATGGCCCTTGCCATCTAGTTTCAAATTTGGCATCAAAACGATTGTCGAGTCGATTGTCATACCTTAGCACAAGATCTCCTTCATTGATGCCTTTGTCCTTTAGTTTCTTGTCAAGCTTCTCCTTCGCCTGCGTAGCTTTTCTCTTGTAGCACTCGTATGCTGCTTCTCTTTTCCACTCAAGCTCAGCTAAGGTAAGAAGTCGATCCATCCATGTTTCTTGATCATCTTGTGCTGCTTTGCCATGAAGTCGTATTGTTGGGATGTTGAGCTCAATTGGTTGTAAAGCCTCTTGACCATAGACCAAGTGAAATGGTGTAAACTCCGTGGCTTCCCTATATGTGGTTCGATACACCCACAAGGCACCATCCAAGAAGTCATCCCACAACTTTTTCTTGTTTCTCACCATCTTTCTAATGATGCCTGCAATGACACCATTAGCTTTTTCTACCAGACCATTGGATTAGGGATAGTAGGGTGTACTATGACGATGTAGAATGTGAAGTTCTTCACAGACCTCTGTGAGCAAGCCCTTTCTAAACCCTGGACCATTATCAGAAAAAATCTCCAAAGGTGTGCCAAATCTACAACAAATGTGAGTGTAGACAAATTTGCTCACTGTCCTCTCAGTTACCTTTGCCACACTTTGTGCTTCCACCCACCTAGTCATATAGTCTACCGCCACTAGAATGTAGAGTTTACCATTTTTTGTCCTAGGGAGAGGACCCATAGCATCAATGCCCCACTTTTCAAAGGGTCCATTTGAAAGCACGATTTTCCTTGGACCATACACCAATCTTCTATTCCCATTTACCTGAAAATTGTGACAACTTTTACACCAATGTTGGACATCCACATGCAGACTTGGCCAAACATACCCCGCAAGCAAAATCTTCTTCACAGTTAACTCTTAGGCAAAATGACCACCACATGCCTCTTCATTCAAACCTTTTAGAATGGCTGGAATCTCCTTGATAGTTGGTACTCTTCTGCACACTTGATCCTTCCCTCTTTGATAGAGGGATCCTTCTAGGAAGAGATACGCGCTTGCCTTTTTCATGAGTCTCCTCTTCTGAGCCTTCGTGAAGTCTTGCGGAAACTCACCCTCCAAAATGTAGCTAATAATGGGAGTCAATGACTCCAATCCTTGGTATCTCAGTTGCTTGACAGTTGCTGCCACCATGATGACCTGCACTTCTTTCTCAACACATGTAACTGCTTGTTGTGCAAGTAAATCGGCATCTTCGTTTTGTTTCCTATGAATATGATATAGTTGCACTTCATCAAAGTGATTAAACATCCTACGAATGGCATGAACTTTTGTTCGTAATCTTTCATTCTTGCATGCCTAAATGCCTAAAATCTGTTTAACAATGAGAAGTGCATATCCCTTTACCATGAGACGTTGTATCCCTTGGCCAATGCACATCTTCAAACCATGAAGTAGTGTGTCGTATTCTGCTTCATTGTTGCTAGTTGAAGCTGGTAGATTGACCTTCTCTTTCATGACCACCTCTCCACTTGGGTTGAGCAATACTAAACCTCCCCCTGCTTTTCTTGTGACTCGTCGAAAAGCTCCATCAAAGAACAAGGTAAAAGCATTAGGAATACTTTTAGGTGATGGCAATGGTAGGGTCTTTACTTCAGGCACCTTAATCTCTGTAAGGTCTCTGACCCCAACCAAAAAGAGCACCCTTGTACCATGAAATGATCGTAATGAAAAAAAATTACTATTTTTAGCAGTTTTCCGAATTCTGTCAGTGCCATGATGTTTAAAATGTCATAAAGCTTTGAAATGTGAATTAAAATAATTTTTGTGAAAATTTTCCAAATATAGTAAGTTTTTGGTCACCCGACCCGTCTAGTTTTGATCGTCTCGAAAATCTGCACCAGTACCCCGAATTTGAAAAAAATGCATTTTCGGACCCCGGGGGGCTGCTAAATATGACAGGTACTCGGGCCAGTACGCCTTAGTTAGAGCTTCGTATGGCAATTTACGGCATCAAAATCCGATTCGTATGACCCGTTTTAGCCTAGAACCAAATTTCCTAAAAATTGTCCGGGGAGGTACCGGGGGCCCGGGACTGTGTGGGAACAGGTCCCAGGCCATTCCAGATCATCTTTAGCAGCTAGGGGGCGCCCTCTTGCTTTGTGGGAGTCTTGGGAAAGCTGCCAAGCCTGCAACTCAGTCTCAGAACCAGTTAACCAAGCCAACCTGACACTTGGTGGACAGAGAAGTGGACTTGCCATGCTTAACTGGAGAAGCTCCGAGATGCATTTAGCAACCCAGATCGATTTTCAGCCTGTAGGAGCCTATTTAAAGACCTGCATACACACACACACACACACACTTATGATCACACACACACACACACAGTGCATACACACACACCCACATACATTGGGGAGGTGCTGCCGAATCACACACCTATTGAAGAAGAAGCTAGGAGGGAGGTGTTGCCGAATTTTCATCTCAAGAGGCCCGATTAGATCAGAAAATCGAGAAGATTACCAGCTCTTAATCACGGTAACGACAGTTTAATTAATGCCATCTGAAAATCCCTTTCTCTACCATCAAAATTTCTCGTACATTATGTCTATTCCTAGCCGAAAATCTCTATGACTACTCTCTAAATTCTCCTTATTCGTACTCTATTATGTAATCATTATCCCATAGCTGAATTATCAGCCATTCTTCACTCTCGATTAATGATTAGAGCATAATTATCAGAATCTTCTCTCTCTAGATAGCATAGTAATTAATCGGTAAGCTAGTATTTGTGCAGATTGAAGAGAATCACTATTGTAATCACTCATTAACATTATAGTTTAATTGAATTCATTTCTCTTATGCATTAAAACGTAATTAAGGAGAAATTAATCCGTCAATAAGTCTCTAAGAATTGGTTTTTCCTCACACATATGCATAGGGTAAATCTGCATCATCTAATTGCTAGGAAATAGTCTAATCATACTTAATCCAATTCTCTGGTAATTCCAATAGTGAAATCCTAATTATTCTTGATCATGTAAGCCGAATAATTATCTTAGAGCCGGTTCCCATAGGATTATGTGCCATCCTTAATGATTGCTTTATGAAAGAAATCTAGACTCTCATATAGGAGGGATTAATTGATGTCACTAATCTACCCATTGGACTGTTATGATGCTGTGAACCTTAGCTCTTTCCCCAAGCTAATCATTTAAAGTAGTGAGAAATGGCCCCGGTTAAGAGAACTCGCTTCGGTGGAGCCCATGATCGCGAAGCGGGAACAAGCAATGTCAACGGAAAAGGAAAGGCTCCCATGGACGAGCAAATACCGGCCATCTCCCGGGCCATCGATGAAGAAGTGGAAGAGGTAGATCATATTTTTTGTTCCAGTTGTTTAAATTAACATTGCATACGATTAGTTAGGAATGAACATATCCCCGAACATGTTGGAGAAATCCGACAGAAACCTCGGCATTGAATGCATAGTACATTTAAGTATAAAGTAGGAAAGAAATGATTGATGGGTATGCTGTTTGCAAGAGGAAAGAATGTTTGCTAGGGAAAATTTAGCTCGACACGTTCATTTTATTTCCAATGTTGAATCAGTCCTGACCCCCCTACTGATCACAGGGGGCAAAGTTCCTGGTTAAGGGCTCTTGAATCCACGACTGCTGGTTAAGCGGTGGGAACTCACGTCTTGCTTTCTATGCGGTGGGATTGTCCATGACGTGCTTTCTATGCGGTGGACATACCTAGTTGTATGGGCAGCTAGGCGACAACGGGAGGAGTAAACTCTCGCTGGAGGGGGGATGTTGCACCTCCAGAACATTGGAACTTTTATGAATAAGTTTGAGTAGAATTTTTACTAGAATTCTGTCTTGGTGTTGTTTGCAATACTGGTTGAAGGGCTGTTTTAACGAACCATGTGATTCGGAATTAAACAAGGAATATTTATGTTGAACAACCTTTGTGGTAGTAATAAGGTCACACGATGAAGTGTGAGTGTGGGGGTGGAAAGTGGGGGCTTGGCTCGGGTTGCCAATGCCTACGAGATGGGTGGTCCCGATTGGTCAGGAACTCTCTGTCCCCATAGTGCTTACTCGATATTGGTATTACTCATTGCCCCTAGAGCGGCGAATCCTCGAGAGTACGTGCCTCTGAAACATGGGAAAAAAGGCACTCGGGTTTTCTCTCCTCTTGGAAGGTGGGTCTTAGGATCGCTAGATAGTTAAGTACGCTTCCCCTGCGAGGTGGAGCTAGATCTCGTTGCTAGTAGGCTCGAACTCGACTCACTTTGTGATGAGAGATCGTCCGCTAGTTGAACCCTGAACCATTTTGTTTGCTTCTCCTATAGATCTAGTGGCCACGAGGTTTACCATCAGATCCGTTGTTTGATACGACGGGGTGGGGACCTCACAATCTCCTTCTCATGTACCCTATAAGTAAGGATCCCTGCCAATTGTGCATGCACACTATCTTCTACCTTGAAAGAGTATTGGAACTCTTGCAATTCCATAATCCACTTTGAGATCCTAGTGCTAAGATTCATTTGAGATGACACCCAAGGAAACAAATTTTCTGCAGTGAGAATTACAAAAGGTTTTGGTAGCAAGTAGGCTCTAAACTTTCTCACCACAAACATGAGAGAAAGCATCATGAGTTTTGCTTCCGTGTAGACTCTCTCCAAAGCATTCATGACCCTACTAGCAAAGTAGATGGGTCGCATCCGTGTACTATGGGGATCTTGTTGTAGTAAAACTGCACCAATTGTTTCCTTCCCAACACTAGAGCTAACAAAGAATGTGTACTCCCAACAAGGAGGCATGAGTGTTGGTAGCTCTGACAAAATGACTTTAATGTTACAAAAGTACTCTTCAAGCTCATCAGACCATGAAAATTCTACTTGTTGTGTCAACTTTTGCAAAGGATGAAGCAACTCCGAAGCTAAGTGAATAAAGCATGACATATACTTCACCTTTTGAATGAATGAGATGACCTCTTTGAGATTCTTGGGTGATGGGAGCTCAATAAGAGCCTTTGCCTTTGAAGGATCCACCTCAATGCCTTTATAGGAAACCTTGTGACCAAGCAAGATCACTTCATCCTCACCTATGTGACACTTGTCGGGGTTGAGTTGACCTCCCATGTCGTAGAGCTTCTTTAAACCTTCTTCTACCCTTTGTAGATGCAATGGTTTTGAGCTATAAATGCAAAAATCATCAATAAAAACCCTAATGGACTTTCCAAAGAATGCTTGAAACACCATGTTCATGAAGCGTTGGAAAGTTGCAGAAGCATTTGTCAGTCCAAATGGCATGACTCTAAAAGAATAACAACCCCAAGGAGTGATGAAGGTTGTTTTCAACTGATCTTCCAATGTGATACCTATTTGAAAGTAACCCGAGTAGCCATCACACATAGTGTACTTCTCATGACCAGCTACCTCATTTAGTATCTCATCTTGAAATGGGAGGGGAAAGGGATCTCTATTTGTTGCCTCATTGAGTGGACGGTAATCCACACACACCTTCCACTTGCCATTTTTCTTAGGAGTGACAACAACGGGAGAGACCCACTTTGAATTCTCCACTGGATAAATGAAACCTGCTGCTAGAAGCTTTCTTACCTCCTTGAGTAAAGCCTGCTCCTTGATGACTCCTAGCCTTCGTAGCTTCTGAGCCTTAGGTATGGCCTCTGGCTTCAAATCAATTTTGTGTTGAGCAGCATCTACTCCACGCACATCGGTGTAGTCTTTAGCAAAAATCCTAGGAAATTTCCTTAGCACACATTTGAACTCCTCTCTTTCATCCTTTGTAAGTGTTGTAGACAACATAACTTCTAGCATTCTTTCATCTTCCACTTTTTGGTTTTCTTGGGAACCTACCTCTTCCAAACCTAGGCAAGAGGTCTCTTGGTTGTTTGTCTTAAACCTTACCCCCATGACTTTGATGGAAGACTCCTCTTCAATAATGATACCGCTACTTTCTCCTTCTGAAGTGCTATCGGTCCAGCATTCCTCCGTCTCACTTTGAGATGATTCTTCATGGAGCTCCTCTTGGCGTTGCTCCTTCATGTCAAAGAAAACCTTCTTATGATTGTCATTCCCGCAAATTAGCTTTCCACTCTCCCAATCTTGCAAAGCTCTCATTTTCATTAGCCATGGTCTCCCTAGGATAAATGGATAACCATTTCCTTTCGTAGACATAACATAAAAATCCACTGCCTTCTTAATCCAAAGGCCTCTACAAAAACATTTTTACAAATTCCTACACACCTAGCTTTGCTATTGTTTGCCATCTTGACTTTAATTTCAGGTGTCTCATGGATGTACATGCCTAGTTTTTGCATGAGTCCCTCTGTCATGATGCAAATTTGTGCACCCCCATCCACTAGACCTTTCCTAACCAATCTTCCTTTGATGTAACAATCTAGCACGGCTGTAATATCCTCATTCATTTCAGCATGTGCAATTTTTACAAAAGGCACACTCTCTTTTACCTTTCTCCTAGTGCTAACTGCCTTTGTTAAATCCCTCCTAACTTGTGGACATAATGCAAGAAACTGAGGCCATGTGATATCAGGACCCTTACCTCTCATGTCTTCCAACAAGTTGTATGGAGCCATACCATGTCCAAGAGGGAAGTCTTGGAGATTGATACGACGTCGAGTCCTCTTAGCTTCCTTGGTCTCCTTTGCCTTCTTGCCTCGTCCATGGTCACTCTGCAATGTGACACCTTCTTTATCTTTACCTTTTCCTCGGCCACGATTAATGCCATTTTCTTCCATGTCAACCTCATTTGAGTTTGTCACCTCTACTACATGCACATTTGGGTCTGGCAAAGGTGGAACTCCTTCCACTCCTTGTGGAGGTGGTCTTGCTCCATTTGGCCTTTGTAGAAGCCGTGGTTGCTAACTAGTTCCTTCACTTGCATTCATCACTGGGTAATTCAAGTTAGGTCTCCTTGGCTCCCCACGGGGCCAAGGACAATTATACATCCCATGTCCAGACTCTCCGCAATTCCAACATTGCAAGACTCTCCTAGGTCATGGATCTCGCTCTTCAGACTTCTTTGCTTGTCCCTTTGGACCTACAGCTTGTGCAAGGTGAATTGACAGGCTGCTTAAAGATTCATTTAACTTCTCAATCACTTCCGTCGTTACCTCAGGAATCTCTTTAGATGTTTATGCTTGTGACTTATCTTTGGGTCTAAGACCTTCTATTGGAACCTTCCCCCTTAAGCACTTGAGTTTCCTATATTTCTCAGCAGCCCTAGTTTCAGCTGCATCAAAGGTAGCAGGTGCACCGGCCTCAACTTTTATCTTAAGGTCAGGAAAGAGTCCGGCTATGAGCCTCTCCTTCTTTAGGAACTCTGCACCATCACCAGGGTTAGCAACATTTCTCACCCATACAGCCCAAAGACGTAGAAACTCTTGCTTGTACAAGTAGTAATCATCTAAGTCTTTTTGCTTATGAGAAACAATGTCTTGCCATATTTTGAGTGTTTTGGGGATCAAAGAAGTATCTCTTGAAATGATTCATAACTTCCGTGTAATTCCCTTTAACTTCCTCAGGCAACGAGTCAAACCAAGTGCTAGCATCTTTCCTAAGGACCACTTCAAACATCTCTACGCGTTCTTGATCAGTTACTATCCTCTTGATACGACAAGACATCTTGAAATTTGCTAAAAATAATTTTGCATCCTCTCCAGGCTCTCCAAAGAAAAGAGGATATCCGGACATTTGGCGTTGGGCCTCCATTGAATCGGTTTCAAAGTGACAACACGTTTTTGTTTTTCTTTCTTTAAAAAAATTACACAATAATGTTTTCTAAATTGCAATCTATTCTACAACAAAATAAAAATATTCACATCAAATGACCTATGATAATCAATAAGAGGCAGGATGACAGGGTCTGGTGATGCGAGAATTTCTCCTACTCTTTGGGCACCAAACATGAACACCATACGTTGTTGAAAATGGATTTTTCTACTAATTGCAATGTTTATTCTAATGTGTGGAGTGAAATGAATATTCTTGGGCCATTATCCATTGTCTATGCATGACCTAATGCTTAAAAGAAAACAAAAATATAGACGTCCAAACTAAGGTCGTACCTAATGAGAGGCAAAATAAAAGGATTTACTGATGCGTTTATCTCTGCCAACCTAAGAGGACCTAAAATTCTACGAATTACATGTTAAAATTGCAACTTAGTACTAACAATTATGTGTACCTTTTGCCTTGCAATGGGAATGAAGGGATCATCCAAATACTCGTGATTCATGCAAGCTACTTGATTATGCTAAAGGTTGAGCCTACACAAAATATACACAAGCCGTCCTCAGTGGGGGCACCAATTTGAGGCGGTCCGGGGCGGGCAACAAGAAGAGTGGCCTCTAAGCATCCTTGTAGGCTCCCGTGCTGCTCAATTGGGTTGGGGTTGGGGTTGGGGAAAACAGCAAACACACACACAAACCCGCAACCTAACCCTACACAAATTTGGGGCACCACCTAGTTTTGGATGCGAACTAGGATGCGTAAAGAGAGAGAGAGAGAGAGAGAGAGAGAGAGAGAGAGAGAGAGAGAGAGAGAGAGAGAGAGAGAGAGAGAGAGAGAGAGAGAGAGAGACTCCTCGGGCTGTTTGAAATGCATCGGCAATGATCAAGCAAACACAATTATATATGTAACAAAGAGAGAGAAGAGGGAGGGGGTGCTTGTTGCATTAATACCTTCTTACAAATCTGTCATGACCGATCAAAGTGAGATTAGTATTTGTTCAACATAGCTTGAGTAAATTTCACCACGACACATCACAAGAAAAGCCACCCCAATCACTGTCTTAAGGCCAGGGGAGTCCTCTCCACCCTGTCGCCCTCTTACAATATGTGGGATTTATGGCTAAATTGATGACAACACCCAGACACAAGCTATCAAGAACTAAAAATATCACCAAGACACATACACATCATTGTTGTCCATTACTTCACGTTGGAAGAGAGACAAAGTATCCAAGCTTAGTCCAAATCCGCCCTCCTTGATTCATCAAATGTTGGGCTTACACTAGTAGGAGGAATGATAGATTTTCCACTCTCAATTGAATGATCGCTCTCTCTCTTACAATGGCATAGAGTTCCCGTGCTAATCACCCCTATTACAACACATGCACAAACATACGACAATGAGCTTCCACTCAAGAGCTCCTTTTTAGAGAGGTTGAGCTTGGCTTCTCAAGCTATAGCATAGTGCTCTTGCTTATGGCTCTCCCTTTGTGCTAGCTACACCCTCCTTTTATAGCAATTTTGAGGGCTAGGGTTACTCCTCTAACCATGGTTGGGTTAGATTTTCAGCACTTATCTAATTTCTTTTTCTTGGAATTATCAAGAAGTTGGTGTGGATAGATGAAGAAGAGAGAGAGAGGAGAGAAGTAGAGGTGATAGGACTTTTCATAGTAGGTTAGTGTTAGTAAATTAGTAGATTTAGTATTTTTATTGATTTACAAATGGAATTGGATATTTACAATGGGAGTATCCATGTAGGATACAAATAAGGAAGAAAAAACTCTTAATAGGTAAGAAACATGGATTTCTTACAATGTCGATGCTCCAAGTGTCTTGAGTAGGGTCAATTTTGACGCTTGTTGACGGTCCACTAGCTTTGACGGTACGTTTTTTCTCCACTCTTGACCTTCCTTGGGAGCCAAGGTAAGTGAACATGAGTAATCAATCACCATGATGCTGTCTTTCAAGAGAAGAGGCTGAATTTTGTGGTTTCTTTTATAAATATGGGTAATATGGAAGAGAAAAAATGAGACTAGGTGGTCAATTTTGGAATGGAAGTGTGTGTAGGAGACATGAGTTCACCATGGTTTCTCTTATTGTTCAGGGTTGAGAAGAAGGTGAGTAAGGTGCAGAGAGGAGTGGTGAGAGAGGTGGGGATGATGAGTGGAGAGGTGTGTGTGAAAGAGGAAAATGGTAAAGTGGAAGAGGGAGTGTGGCTTCATAGCATGAGCAAACTGGGGTCCACCAATAAAATCATAGCTCACAGCTCGTAGCTCAAAAAAATATGAAAACATTTGAGGGGAAAGTTCAGCCCACGAGCTACAGCTTTTGTTTGTATCACCTTTTTAATTTTTGGGAGCATGTGATCTTTAAAAATTCAGCAAAACCGACTGTTTTTTCCACTGCACAAGGTCCTTGTGAGGTCCTTCTTTGGATGATTGTTTTGAATACCTCCAAGAGTGAGCTCCCCATGGTGCATGCATGCATTCCACATACCCTTGACCTTATTTGGTAGGTCTATAATTGAAGATTTTGTTGAGATCATGATATAAGTGAATAGTACAAGTAAGAAAATCAAATATTGAGGGGTCTAAAAAAATATGTACATGTCAAATATAAATAATATAGGTGGAAAAAATATAAAGGGGTCAAAATAAATCTCTCTCATTATAATTCTACCATAAAAAGATGAATATTTTTGGTGTTCTAATTTATGAGAGTAAAAGAGAATAGATGTAGGAAGGAAAAATCACAATAGTGAAAAAATATACACATAAATAAAACTAGTTTTTTTGGATTTTTGTTGGGATGGAGTTACACCAAAAATAAGAGAAGCTTGCATGAAATTATTTTTATATGGAATAAAGAGTATGCAAAATGGTAAGAAAAAATATGGTAATGGTGAGTCAATGTACATAGCATAAATAACACACCATAGGTAGAAATATTTAAATAGATACCAAAACAATTATAAAAAATCTTTTTATTTAGGCCCTATATACAATGAAATATTTACACACAAATGAGCCATAATATACTTATATTTTTTATTTTTTTGGCTCAACTAGCCCAGTGACTAGCTAGCTGAGGGTTTTTAAGAAGATATGGGAAAAGTCCCCTAACTCACACACACCTATATACAGTGAAATGGTAGGGATAGCTACAGTGTTTGGATGATTTTGGTAGGGTGGGTTAACTCACTATGGCAATTACGGAGAGCCAAAAAATGGCTATCACTATCAATACTATCATGGAAGCTATCGATTATATCTTGATAGCTACCAATGTTATCCTATTAGCTGGCTGAATGAGCTAGCTAGTTTGGTTGCTACCAAGATGATAGTGGTAGTTAGCATAATCATATCCTAGAAGTAACCTTCCCAAGGAGTAGCTAATGGTGTAAAGGTGGGTACCAGGCTAGTGGTGGTTGTAATTACTCTACTAGGGCAACAATGACATACACTATCAACTTGTTAGCTACCTTGATCAAGACACACATGGTAGCTATACAACTATGAGGCTGGTAGCTACCACTATCAACTTAAAATCTCCCAGTGTAATAGTGGCTACTAGTACCATAAGGGTACCTACCAACTACAATGTGCAAAACTTTGGGACAACTGATCACTTCAAAAAACTTGAAACAACTAACTTCTCTCTCTCTCTCTCTCTCTCTCTCTCTCTCTCTCTCTCTCTCTCTCTCTCTCTCTCTCTCTCTCTCTCTCTCTCTCTCTCACACACACACACACACACACACACACACAAGAGTCAGAGTGGGATGCCCCTTTACATATTTCATAGCCCTCAATTGCCACTGTCAATGCCCATGTTTGGATATTTCTTTATTAATTGCACTCTTGTTGTACATGAAGTTGGAGGACTAAAATTTGAGAGTTGGTGCTCAAGAAATCATGCAACATCAATTTTCCAGTGATCTGTGTATGCAAGCAATGCCCTAACGGGTTACTTTTATAGTCCCAAAGGATCTATGATAATAGCAAGTCCCCAAAAAGTAAGGGCTCTCCAAAAACGACCCCTCGGACCCCCCCTCTGAATGTTTTGAAAAGGAGAGAAGAAAAGTGTTTTTTTTAAGATGTTATTTGAAATTCATATTTAGAGAGAGAAGACTCATTTTTTGAGAGATAAAATTGCAAATTCTAAATAGAGAAAATTTGTAATAGAGAAAATAAAAAATTCAAGTTTAGACAGATAAAATCAGTAGATTCTAGAGAGAGAATATCAATGCACATGGAACAGTCTGGCTTTGACAAAGATATTGACATGGACCACCTTTTTAGAGAGAGAGAGAGATAAGAGAGAGAGAGAATTTTCTAAGTGGCCGAACGAACACATTGATTAATTGTGTCTATGGCCTTGATGTAGAAAACCACACCTTGAAACTCATCACATACCGCCCTCTAAAATTGAAGCAATTGTCTTTGATTGCAATATGTATCCATGATTTTAACAAAATTGAAGAAGGGGGAGATTCTCTTTCTTCCTCATATTTAGAGAGCATTAAAATAGAGAGGGGACTCTCTTTTTGCATGAAATGCCACACTTTCCTCTCTCTCATGCAACTTGTCACCACTTGTGTGACTCTCTCTCTCTCTCTCTCTCTCTCTCTCTCTCTCTCTCTCTCTCTCTTACATATGGTGATGATATTGCTGAAATGTGATGGTGGTGAAGCCAATCATTAGGAATTGAATGGGGTATAGGAGGGCCTCTTTATTTGGTAGTTTAAGGAAATTCTTAAAGCTTAAGCCAAGTTTGACCAAGCCTAAAAGAGAGGACAAAAAGGCCTATGTTGAGATTTTTAAAAATACCATTTGTATATTTCGTATTTGAAAGTAGGCTATTTTAACCCAAAAGAGAGGTGGGTAACTAAATTTGAAAATGTCTTTCTCCCATCTCTCTCCTCTCTCTCTAACATATAAAATGCTCTCTCTCACTTAGTTCTGATTAAAAGAAGCACTTTTCAGTTCCCCCTGCCAAAAAACCAAATTTTGCATATTCTCTCATTGCATCCTCTCTCTAAAATGTGAGCCAACTCTTTCTCTTCCCCCCCCCCCCCCCCCTCCTTTCTCTCTTGTTACTTCCACCTCCCAATCATTAATAAGAGGACATTCTATGCTGCCTACATCTGATAGAAAGTGCAGATCCTCCAAGGTTGCAGATCTACTATCTCTCCCACTCTCTTCCTTAATGTCTTTCTATCTCTCTCCCTCTCCCTCCCTCTCCCTCCCTCCCTCTCTCTCTCTCTCTCTCTCTCTCTCTCTCATGCTTTTCCCACTCCAGCTCCATGTAAGAGCAATGGAAAAATCCATTACCTCTATGTACAGCAACATTTCTCTCTCTAAAGCTCTCATGATCAACATTTTGAATTCAAAGGAGAGTGAGATGCACTCCCTCTCTTTCTTCTCTCCACAACATAATTCTTTTCTCCTATCTCTGAGTACTCTCTACTTTTTTTCTCCATAGCCAGCTTTCCCTGCTTGTAGCAGTCACCATTACACATTCTCTCTCTAATTTGCTTGATTAGCTAAAAAACGTGTCACTCAATTGCCCTCCACTACAAGACATTACTATAAGGCTAAAATGATACTGATTTGGAGCAAGAGTACTCTACCATGTGACGGCACATCAAATCCCAATGCTGCAAATCAGCTATATGGAGTATTGGGTGCAAGGGAATCAGCTTATGGGTTGATGGCCACATTTACCCTCGTGATCCCATGAACAATGCACCACTACCCTTTCGTAATGTCATTGAGCTTCTGCGTTTTATTGGAGATGGAAGATACGAACTGTTTGGCTACTGCTAGAGATTGTATTCAGCTTTAGTCAATGAAAGGGAAGCAAGTAAACACCTTTTTGCTGCCTATTCATCATTGCAAGAGAAGTCCAGGAAAGATCTTTAGCAAGTTAGAGAGGAAGCCAACAAGAAGACAAAGCAACTAACAATAAGAAGGCGAATCTCGACAAAAAAGTACAATAGCAAAAGAAGAACAGGACTATCAACTAGACAAGTATGTTCAACTACAGTACACTTCATGGAATATGCAGCAAATTGATCATCTCACACATGTTCCCCCGGGCTACCACATTTGTAAGCACAAGAGACAAGCAATGTCCTTGCTATTTTCAAGTGGTGGAGCTCAAAAGAAATGTGTCCGTCAAACTCGATAAGAATGCGGGGAGCCCAAAAGAAACGTGTCCGCCAAACTCGGTAAGAATGCGGATGTAAGATTTTGATTTTCTACATGTTCTGCAGGTTGGTGTAACTTAATTTTCAATATTCAAAAACTTGGCTTAAACGATGATGGGAATTGAGTCTAATGCTCAAACAACAAGACATGCTCTGATGCAACATATCATCAAGCCAAAGGAGTTGGTTGAGCTACTGGATGATTCATCCAATGCTGGCATTACTAATGTTTTGCAGTAGAAGTATTTCAGTGAGCTAAAGAGCATTGTGTCGCCTCAAGAGATGATGGAGGTATGTGACAACGTAGGAATAAGTTTCAAGGCCTATGAAGATCTGTATAGAAGTGTCACACCCAGAAGTGCCAACACCTTATAGTGTTAGTGTTACAAAAAATTGCTCCAATAATCATGGTGCAAGCTTCTTGGGTGGCTTTCAAGATGTGGAGGATGACATGCCATTAGAAGACAACAAATCCTTCCGCTACAATGAGTTCAATAATGTGTATGTTGACTTGTTGAAGCTCCAAGAGTCAATAATAAAATTTTATGGGTTGACACAAGAAGAGTGTGATGGCAAAGTGATATTTGTTATGAAGCTTGATGAGTGCCAAGTTGTTAAAAATCAACGGCTCGAGAGGGTAAGCAACATTACATTGATGAGCAGGGCCTTGGTGGGTGTTGATGTCGAGCTAAATTCCAATGAGGAATGAAACATGTGTTTAGGTGTTCAATCAAAGAAGAATATTTGGTGATTGGCAACTTTTTGTCTCCCACATGAGACACATGAGGCCCTGAAATGGTATTTCAATCACACCGCACTCGTTGACGTCATTCGACAACAACAAGAAGGACAACAATTCCATGTTTCAGGTCTTGGAATGTTTCAAGTTGAGTGGCATTTGGCAGGAGACTTGAAAATACTCAAGTGTATGTTAGGGTGCAAGCAAGGTGCAATGACCCTCTTTCCATGCATTTATTGTTGCCACAGGAAAGTCTCAATAGGAATTGAGGGCAAGGGTGCAAAGTCCAGCAAGTCGAAAAGTGGTAAGGGTAAGGGTGACAAAGTTACATTCAACTCCGTGAAAGGTGTACCCAATACACAAAGAGGTGGGTAAATCACTACAACAATGGTTTCAAGGTATCCTTAATTGTGAATAGCAAGTCGCCCCTAATTGGAACATGGACGATCCAAATTGGGATCCTATTCTTCCAATACCACTGATAAATGTGCATGTGTGCACCCTTCATGACCGTCTACAAATTCTTTGATAAGTTGCTTATGCTCCATATTGATTACGCTTGGAATATGGAGACTGCAGAAAGGAGAGAAGAGTGTATACGAGAACTTGAATCTATTCTATCAAGCATTGGTCTACATGGGGGTGTAGTTGAGCTATCAAAGGACAAGAAGGCATCTAGAAGTACACAGGATCACCCTAATAAAGTATGTATGGGTGGTAAAGACACAAATAATACATTACATGGTGTGTTAAACATTTGATTTTTGCAATCACAATGCATCTGTGTTTGAAACTAAAGTTTGTTTTTTTTTTAGCACCATTCTTTTTGCACATAATGCATTTTTTCTAGACACTTATAGCTCATTAGGCATCTAGAGCATCCAACGAATAAAGCACTCACACTATCAAACAAAAGCAACATATTTTTTAAAACTACACGACATGGAGGTGGAAGGAAAAATAGCAATACCCTTCACAAGATGTTCAATTGGTTCTACAAAGTTTTAGCACAGAGAGAGAGAGAGAGAGAGAGAGAGAGAGAGAGAGAGAGAGAGAGAGAGAAGACTAGAGAACAAAGAAGTTTAGAAGGTAGAACAGGGAAAGTGGTTAGCTTAAGGTGACCACAATCGTATCATGTTACTTCGAGTGCAAAACATCAATTTCGATGTTGGTTGGAGACAAAGCGACGTGATGACAGCCATTGGATGGATTTTTTTATTTTTTTTTACACTAACCATTATTGTAAACATGCATTGTCATGCAAAGTGGTTTGTTAAGGCCACAATTATTAGTCCCATGGGTCAAGTTTTGTCTATTTTGGAGTCTTTTTTAATATTGAGTGATTTTATTGAGTTTTATTTTTAAAAAACACTTTAAGTACTATATAAGTCAAAACTCACAACTTAAAGTTCATTTCTTGTTTGCACATTTTAGAAGATCCTCTCGAGCCCAAACGTACAAGCACTCATATATTGCACAACATGGACGATATACAAAACTACACCCCTACGCACAACATTGACACCATCGTCCACTGACGCCACTAAAAATCCGCAGCGAACACCTCATACAGAATCCACCGCTTCAAATCCACATCCTCAACCACAAGTGGATAACCCAACACAGAAACCAGCTCCAAACGCCCAACCGCTCCCCCAACCTTCGACTCTAGAGGATCAAAACACCATGCGGAAAATTTTTGGTGATCTCTAGCCACTACATCATGCAAATCGCACACCTCTATCAGATCTCCCACCAATTGTAGATCTAAACATACCCACACAAGAAACGGGACCTGGAGCTCAAGCAACCGTGACTACGTCGCAAAAATCCCCCCCCCCCCCCCCCCCCCCCCCCCAAGTCAAACAAAGGATGATCAAAGTAATACCAGGTGATCTTGTTTCAGAATCACAAGATACCAAGAGAAGGAAGAGAATGAGAGAGATAGAAAATAAACAGGTAGCTAATAGAGAAGCATAGAGATTGCATGAAGAAAAAAGAAGATAAAGAGAGCAAGAATAATGGGAGAGAGCCAATGCTAAGAGAGCTCACTTGGCTAACTTACAAGCACCAGCAAAGGTAGAGAGGAGAGTGAAAGAGGATAGAGCTCATGCCCCCAACAAGCAAAGGCTAGGAGCTCCAACCATCAAAAATTACTCAGAGAGAAAAATAATGTGCTAGAAAGAAAAAAGACAAGCTCACACCCAAGCAATAGGGCCAAGAGGACAGGAGAAAAAAGTACAAAAATAACCCTCTTGGATGGGCCAGACAAGCATCTCCTCCACCACTGCCAACAACGCAAAAGAAACAGCGATGGAAGCCCAGAAAAGTTGCTTTATGTGAGATCCAAAAATATCACAAGAGCATTGAGCCAATAATACCAAAAGAAACCTACTCTCACATGGTGAGAGAGATAATGGATGAATATTTAGATTTCGTTACACGTATACAACATGTAGCTCTATTGGCCTTACAGGATGCCATCGAGGACATTTTGGTGCAGTTGTTCCAAGATGGCATTTCATGTATGGTGCATGCTAAGCAATTTACACTAAAAAATACAAATCTAGCTCTAGCAATCAATCTGAGAAATGAAGGGTGCCTACACAAGAATTAGTTTCCCCCATGTAACCTTTGTTTATGAGATTTGTAATCTTTCCATATAATATGAATGAGTCAAATTTCTATCATTCGGTGTAACTGTAATAATTAGTTGTATACTTTCTATTCTTAAAATATTTGAATTAATCAAGTTATTATATTTCACACCTCCTCAACCATCCAAACACTTGTCGGACGTGGGACACCTATCGGTGAATCTTTTGTGAAGCACGCCCATTCGGGTGCCATTAGGGTGCGCACGGAGGCGGCAGGACTGCCAAGCTGCACAATGACGCTCAGTGGCAGCACACAAGCCAAAAAAAGGCCCTATGCTCCACGACGCACAAGGATCAGTTTTGACCTCAACGTCGTCGAGCGTCGTCGTGCAACTTGGCGGTCCTCTGGCCTCCATGCACACCCGAAATGGCCGTGTTTTGCAAAAAAATCACCGATAGGCATCCCACATTTGGTGAGTGCTTGGACGGTCGAGGAGGTGCAAATGCGTTGCAAAAATAGAAATTTATTAGCTAATGTGAGCAATAGAAAAAAGAAAGTACAGGAAGTGGCAAAAAACAATAAAAAGTACAAAATTATTGTTTATTGCTTTGGATATTACATCATGGATGGTTTCTTGTCTTGTAAATTACATATGTGGGTATAGGGCGAACGGCACACTTGACACCAAGGGTTTTTACAATATCCTCTGGGTTTGTCACCCCTTGACCTAGGCTTAAGGCACAATAGGAGAGGACTGACCCAGGGTGCTTGCCTGTAAAGGCATACAATGCCACCTCCTAGTCCATCAAGATATACTTGTGTGCATTAAGGGTAAGGGAATCTTCAACAAGGATGGCACTTAATGCTTTGCACTTGATCAGCTCCCCATAACCATGCTTGGAGAACTCTATACAAGAAACTCAAAGAATGGATGGCTCCAGATGGCTAAGGCAGTGCCACATGGAGCTATATGTACCCATAGGAACGTTGCGCAAACCTCCAATACGCATTGACAACTTATCAACATGGTATGCGGTCTGCAAAACATTGTAAACAACTTCAACACTTGCTATAAGGTACAATAGACTATCGACAAGGTTAAAAAATGCTTACCTCAATTTCTTCATCCATCTCTTCAAGAGTTTTTCTTGTAGGTCGATGCTAGAGCGATCTTCTCCATCCATAGTGATCAGTGGTTTGTGTGGATGGAAAGCGCTTTCCGGGATGCGTTCACTAAATGAGACACATGATTTAATTTCTATAAGTGTATTGGCCACAGTCTGTACCAAATTCTATTCATTTTCATTACAGAGGAAAGAGAGGCTTGTTGGGAGACCTTGGTCTTGAAATTCAATTTGAAAGTGGACCTTCTCTTGCTTTCCATTGGGATCTTTCATGCTCGCATAGATAGCAAGCACTGAGAGTGACTCATCTTCTCTAAGTCCTAGTGTCTTTGCAATGTCTCAAGGAGCAAAAAGTGATGAACATACACCACCACTGCATGTAAAGTGAGAATTTGAAGGTCAAGAAATTCCTCTAGCACTTTGTCTCCCTCTATCATCCGATCTTCCTCCCTGGTGGAGTTAGTATCTTGCACAAGGATGAGTTCCATAGATGCTTTATCCTCCTCATCAACCTCTTCAATAACTTCATTTGACTACTCCACAATGGTCATAGGCAGTTTTTGGTTTGCCTTTTCCTTTGATTTTCCCTTCTCCATGTCCTGAAGCACAAGCAAGACCAGAACCATGTCCCAAGAGATGGATTGGGTGCCTATGCACCCCGTGTCCAAGTCTATAAGGTCATCCTCGTCCTCTGTCCTATAGTCCCGCTCAGTAAGCCCTTTAATAAACCTCAACAAGCGATAGCAAAAAATTTTGTCGGCCACATAGAGGTGTTTGAGAAAATCCACTGGCAACCACGCCATGTCGGATTCCTCGAAGACTATTGCATATTCTTTCATGTGCTCCATCATGTAGTCAAGAAAGATTTGGAATCCCTCTACATGAAGGTTAGCAGTGGCATGCATGTCAATCGTCCCCTCAAACACACTGACTAATTCATGTGCATGATCTACAAGTCGTTGACATGGGTTTGTTTGCAAAGAAGAGGGGAAGAGAGTTGAAAGATAGTGTTTTGTGAATGAGAGAAACAAAGCTTAAAACCTAGAAAGTCACTTTTATACTCAATGTCACTTTCTAGAGCACTTAAAATTAATGTCAAATTAACTTAAAACTATAATTATAAACAAAATAAGACATTGAAAGACACCAACATTGAAAGTATTCATGCTCCAAATTAAAAAACTTGCACATTTTAATCAAAATCTTGAACAAATTAAGAATGGAAAAGAGATTCAAAACACCATGTGTATCAATGGGAGCGAAATTGCTTCAGTTACAAGCTTTTACATTAATTCATCACAAAAAAGCAATGTTTGCACATAGAAAGCTCTTCTCTTTCCTGGAACAAACAACCTTTTCATTGATTACAAAAATATTGATGTTGGGCAAGGTATATCTAAGATTAATATACTCGCAAAAGTCATTGAGATTCCAGTCATTGTCGTGGAGGCATATTTACAGATCAATTGATTCTGTAGCAGCAACATCAAAGTCTAGTGCCTCCTATTCTCCCTCCAATAGCTTCCATCTTCTGTAGGGAAAGACAATTGACAAGCTTTTCTTTGCAATATGGTATCTGCACACCACATTCTTAGCAACTACAGAGCACTTAATTGTATCTCCCTGGTGGTTGACCACCTCAGTCTCCCATCCAACTGCAAGGAAGCCGTTGATCGCAACTTCCCCCTTTGCAAGTCCACATTGTTGGTGTCTTGTGCACACTCTACAGTTGAAAGATAAACACAAACACATGAAGGGACATAAACCAAGTTAGGGAAGCTTCGTGGGACCATAAGTGCACTTCATTACTGAATGCACATCCTCCTTGATTCTCCCTTTGGTTGTTGTGATCAAGGAACTATCTGGCTTAGCCCATTCCATACTCTGCAAGGTTGGTGGGTGAACAAGAGAAAGATTACCATACCCATTTGCCTAGGCGTTACATAAGTATGGTTATAAAAAAAAATTCATGTGAGACAAGCTCTAGGGATGGACAATCAACATAGAGCAGCTTGCCAAGGTCAATGTGGATGGCCTCAAAAGTTCCTGTGAAGGACTCTATTAGCTCCACTCTACAAAATCGGATGGGAAAACATCTGCAAACATGAACAAGCAATGAAAACCTTATAGACATCAAAGAAATATATACGACAAAATACAAAATATACAATCTAAAACTTGAAAGAGGAGTGAAATTACAGTTTGCAAGCAACCTTGATGGCGCCACTGCTGTCTTTATCTTCAATTGTCAAGCAACATACACATGTGCACCTTTGCAAGCCGCTTGCCATCATGGGTTTTCTTGAACTCCATGATCCTTCCCTTCCAATGGTGTGCTCAAGAAGCCATATGTCTCCTTGAGACCTTGTCTGCACCTCTTGAGTTGGGCTGCATTGTCACCTACTTCAATCGTTTGAACTCCATCGTCACCCAACATCCACTGTTTTCTTGTACATTCCTGCATGAAATGGAGTCAATGACACTCCTAGGTTGTTGAGTACCTGATGATGCCATGGAAAATAGTTGCATAACATGCAAACAAACACTTACAATTGAATTATGCACATCCAGGCTCTCAACTGCACAAAGAGCACGATTCTTGGTGGTGCACAAAGACGGTTAGACTCACTTACTATTATACTGCTCAACTTGCAAGTTGGCTTAATGGGAAAGATAATGTTGTAAAGCTTGAGAGAGAAGTAGATCCTCCCTAGAGAGGTTAATGGAGAAGGAGCAGGAACCCAATTGAGGAAAGAAAGAAGGAAGATTTAGCAGAAGGATATGTTGCAGATCTTTAGCTTTAGGTAGAGTGTTTTGTGAGGGTCATGGAGTAATGGAGAACTTCAGCTTGAGTAGAATGCAATGAGCTTGAGGAGGGAAAGGAGGTTTAAACTTCTATTGCAAAGCTTTTGGCACGGAAAAGTGAAAGGAAAGAAAGAGAAAAAAATTGCAAGGTGGAGTGAAGAGAAGAGAGAGATGGTACAATAGAGAGAGAGGGAGAGAATGATCAGCACGTTCTTTTTTTTTTTTGGGGGGGGGGGCTTTTTAGGAGAGAGAGGGGAAGAAACTAGCAACCATTAGAGAGAGAAAGGATTGGTTTTACCCAACTGTATAGAGAAAAGTTTAGTTTTTTGAATTATAAGAGATTTTCTCTTTATATTTTATAAGAGAGCACAAGTTTAACCACTTACTTTTAGGCCCTGCCATACCCACCATTTCAGTCCACATGGCATCCACCCATTGTCCCTACCATAATCTCCCTTTTAATCCATGGCAAATAAAGAGGCCCCCTTAGACCCCATTCCCTTTGTTAGCAGCAAGCTAACTCGGATACCATTTTTCAGAGCTCTTATTGTATAAACACTTATTATTTTGATAAATCGAGAATATTGTAACTCTTATTTTTCAGATAAAATTTGTAATTGATGAGCCGGGGCTATAAGCTTCCAGATTGTTTCAACCTATCATTACCCATCTTTAGTTAGAGCTCCTAAATTATTAGTTTTGACCACCAAAAACTTTGGCTAAGGTATAAAAGCCATTTTTGTAAGTTATTTGCAAGTTTTGGATAATGAAATACACAGCGTGAGCTAAAGACGCTCACTTCTCTCCTTGTTGCGCTTCCTACTCCCTCCCTGGTTGTCACATTGCAGTCGCGTTTGTTGCATTATTGCAACCATAGTTAAGAGCTCTACGCATTGACGTAAACACTTTACGATATTTTGTAGCTTTTGGCATCGCCAACCCACGGCCTAATTTCATCATAAGTAGGAATTTACACTTCAAAATCAAAAACTAAGCATAGGCGGGGTATTGGGGCATCATTGCTAAGCATTTAGGTGCATTTTGGGTCGAAAACGACGACGTCAAAAATCCACTGCTATTAATAATCACAACTTTGTCTTGACCTAAAGTGGGATTTTGGACCATAAGCATGTGTTATTAGGTCTTATAAACATGCCCTAGAAGTTTCGTTACGTTTGGATGTCATTTAATGTTGTAACGGGATGTGATATGTTTGCAAATGAGCGATTGGATTTTGGTGATTTCAGTCACTTGAGTGTATGTAGCTTGAGTTAGATGCCAGTTGTGTTAGTTTTTTTCTGAGAGATTGACAACCTCTTGTAGCCTCTATGCACTAGTCAAGTCAGCTTCGTCCCATGGATTGACAGCTACATCTGCAATAAGATAGGAGTGAGGTTAGACACCCGTCCCACATTTGGCACCGTTGTCGGGATCGAAGAGACCTAAACTAGGAGAAACACAAGCTTCTTGTGAAGTTATCCTTTATCTTCCTCTAGGATATCCTAGAGTAAAAACTTTCTTTTAGAAACCGCATAGCTTAAGATTGTCGCCTTTTGTTGTGTAGGGGTAGTTTGGAAGTAATCGTACTTGTTGAGTGCGTGCCTTTAGGATTGTAGAACTAGATTAGAATTTTGAGGATGATTGATAGACGAGACAAGTCTTAAGATCAATGCTCAGAAAACCATAAAAAACAAGAAAACGAGTGTTTGTGGACACTTTCCACAACCCCATTGCATGAGAACCTAGGAGTAGGGTAAGCAGGATCCGAAGTGGATTTCAGTAAATTGCTCTCTCCGAAAGAATCATTGTGAGTTGCTATTTGAAGTTACAGAATTTTAGGTCTACGGCTAAAAATATCACGAAAAGACTCCAAACCACTCAATCCAACTGAAGAGTATGCTTAAAAGTTGTATGAACCAGTGGGTAAGCTTAAGGACATATTTTTCTTGACATTTTAGGCCAAATTAAGTTTTGACTTGATTCATAGGCTTAAAATAACTCATGAAAAGACTGTCCATTGAAAAATTGCAAAAAAGTATTCATTTTGGGCATAAAGTAAATAATCGCAATTATTTACTTTCATCTCAATTTTGACCAAGGTTCATACCAGTGACTCATTGCATGTGTACAAACAACTTTTGTAAAGGCACATAGGATTTGGATCACCAAATTAGCAAAAAACTGGATAAAAACTAAAGTTTGTACTGACTTTTTGGAACTTAAGTATAAATTGGGGAAAAACTTGTCCAAACTTGATGAAATTTTATTCATAGACTTATATTGTTGTGATAGACATGTGTACGTGGCAAAAGTTTCCAGTTGTAAATAATCGGGATTATTTATATCTGACCCATTTTTCAACTTTTTTGACCAAGTTAGCATACCACTAGTGTCTACATGTTGTAATAACCCACAAACCAAATTTGGTAAGATTTGGATCATTGCATTGAAAATTGTGATCAAAATTGCAAAATCAATCTACGGATAGAAAACTGATGACCATTTGACCAAAAATTGTCCAAACTTGATGAAACTTGGCTAGAGACCTTAAGTTGAAGTGCTTAACAGTTTTGTGTCAAGGTTGGGACAAAAACTTGCAAAAATATAGCTGGAGTAAATAATCGCGATTACTTACATCTGCTTCAAAAATTGACAATCTTGCACATTTGAGTATACCACAAGGTCAAGCATATCAAATAGACTACACAAATCAATTTTGGTGAACTTTGGATCACAAAAGTGAGACGTAAGTTAGATTCTTGAGATCAGAGTCTACGGACATGAAACAATTGATAAACTTGAACATATTTTGTCCAAACTTGATGAAACTTGTCCAGGGACTTTAAAGGTTGTATACTTGGCAAGCCAAGCCAAAAAGTGTAAAAATTTGACAAAAGTAAATAATCGTGATTATTTACTATTGCTACACAGAGACATCAATTTTGACTTTTGAACTTGTACAATGTTAGACCAACATAATACAAAAAGCCACTGGGCAATTTTGGGTTCAATCGGATCCAAATTGGTACATGTTCACTCAGTTTCCAAGTTGCAGATTAATCTTTTGATTTTTTTTCAAAGTCAAATCTGAAAGTCAATTGTTGACTCCCATAGCTCAAATTGAAGTGATACACACAGACCAATCACAATAGTTAGAAAAACCTATACAATCTTTCTGAAATAATAGCTAACTTGGTCAAGATTGATACAGGAATAAGGTTGCAAACAAGGAATTGGCAATTTGACAGAAGTTGCAATCAAGTCAAGTGGAAATTGACAACAAGTTGATCCAAAGTTAAGTACTCTATCCAGTGCTTCACAAGTCTTTATGAACCTTAGATCTGGTCGTGTACTAGGAAATCAAGGCATATTTGGAGAAACCTCCAGTATAGTATCCACTGAAGAAAGCGTGAATCGACAATTCCTTGTACACTATGCTTAAAGAAGCCTCAGAAACTTTCTCAGATTCAACATCTAAAATGTTTTCTTAGTCGACTCACTCAGAAACCAGAACGACAGTGCGCTATAAGCATATACTCTCATTTTATAAGACTAATCGCCATGGAGCTCAGGTTTACCTGGATCCTAACGAAGAGTATGCTTTTTGCATTGATGACCATGGTATTTCGAAGAAGAGATCAGGGTAAACAAACGAGGAAAAATGTACATGAATAGAAACGGAACTCAGTATTTGCAAGTCAAAAATCCAGATGTGATAGACAAATGGGGGTTAGAAGTAAACACCATAATCCCAATATGTCAAAAAAAGAAGGACCACCAACCTTAGAATTCGAGGGATACGATCAAGTAGATTTAAAGCTTTTGAAACGGCTTAGTACAAATAATCATAGAATCAGAGTCTATCATTGGGAGGATAGAAATGTAAAAGATCTTCTGTGGACTTAGCATGCCAAATCGGGACAAGTAACACCTATGAAGATCATCTATATCTTCAAAATCTACCAACCTACCTGTTTATGGATTGTTATAACAATAACTTTGTTATGATGACTCCTGAGGAGGTAGAACAAACCAAATACCAAGGGTATTCCATAAGGGAAAAGGATATTGGGCCAAAGGACCAGAAACCATTCCAAGAGAAGAACATCGTAAGAGATCTTCTGAGAGTAATGTTAAGAAACCAGAAACCACCTCATCACAAAGAAAACCGGGTGACACTAAAGCCAATCGAGGGCTACATGAGTCACTATTTCCAACAGACTGGTTTGAAGGACTGGGAAGAGAACCAACTGCCAGGAGACCGGGAGTTGAACCAAATAGACGTGTTAGACCAGTTGAATTTCAGAAATGGGTCAGAAAATACAATGGATCAAGGGATCCATACAACCACTTAGCAAGCTTTAAGCAAGTGCTAAGAGCAAAACGTATATTCAATTTCCATACTCAATTCAAGGGGTTTGGAATGAAATTCGAAGGAAAATCATTGACATGGTTCCAAAACATTCCACCAAGGTCAATCATGGACTTGATTAGCTCAAGGATTTGTAGCTGCTTGTTCCAAAACAGGGATCAAACACAATACAGTAGCTCAAATCTACAGCTTTAAACAGAAACAAGGTGAGTCTGTTAGGGATTGTGCAACTCGAATGAAGAAATATATTGCAAGATACCCAGAGCTAGAGATACCTGTACAAGAACGACTGGTATCATTGTTTCCAAAGGGATTGCTAAACAAAGAACTTCATGCTATACTGAATAGCAAGAAGCATACAACCCTAGAAGAGTGTATATCATATGCTATTGACTTAAGAGACAATTATGATATTTTCAATGCAGAAGATGTCCCTAAGGATAACCAAAGCAAGAAAACAACATCCACCAAACTAGCACAAGTGAGAATGGCTATTGCAGCACCGCTTTTAGTCATAAAAGATATACACAAAAGGATGAATGACATGATAAATAACATGAAAAAAGCATCTATGAGAGGACCAGGACAAGGGATACCTCAGTAGGGACAACCAATTAGGCCACAAAAATGGTGTACAATCGAGGGTAAATCGACCAACCATGAGACCAACGAGTGCTACTTCCGACCATTTAAGTATGATGGGAATGTTCAGTACGTGCTTATGAGGCCACAAGGACAACCCATGTACATATACGAGCCTAATATGGACCAAGCTCAAAGACCACCTATGAGTACGGAAAGACCTCAAGCCGTGTTGGGTCAACAACCTCCGTATCCAGGACATAATGCAGTGCCTATAAAGTACATGCACCCAGAGG
The DNA here is from genome assembly GCF_014529385.1 of Adiantum capillus-veneris. Taxonomy (NCBI): domain Eukaryota; kingdom Viridiplantae; phylum Streptophyta; class Polypodiopsida; order Polypodiales; family Pteridaceae; genus Adiantum; species Adiantum capillus-veneris. The sequence goes on from NC_140940.1 coordinate 36,666,520, forward strand.
GAGTCATAGAGGAACAAGCACTAGTGCCTCTTATACCTTATGTTGAGTGTAGTCCATCTACAGTAATGGTAGAAGGAGATTGGTATAATTCACATCCACCACCAATGGAAGTATGATGGGAATGTTCAGTACGTGCTTATGAGGCCACAAGGACAACCCATGTACAGATACGAGCCTAATATGGACCAAGCTCAAAGACCACCTATGAGTACGGAAAGACCTCAAGCCGTGTTGGGTCAACAACCTCCGTATCCAGGACATAATGCAGTGCCTATAAAGTACATGCACCCAGAGGGAGTCATAGAGGAACAAGCACTAGTGCCTCTTACACCTTATGCTGAGCGTAGTCCATGGTAGAAGGAGATTGGTATAATTCACATCCACCACCAATGGAAGAACCTGTGACTTACGCTCCACCAGAGCTTGCACCAATGTATTATGTAGCTAATCAAGGTGTTAGACCTCCTATGGTAAGACCCATGATTAAGCCAAGAATGGGAAACTATCATAACTGTGGTGCAGATTATCATTGGAAGAATGAATGCCCAGAGCCTGACAAAAACCTCAAGCCAGTCGAAGCTTATTGCATGCAATGTTGCAAAAAGGGAGGACACTTCCCGGAAGATTGTCCTAAAAATCCTTTAAATAAGGGTAAAACAGTAGTAAATGTAATCCAAGTGGTACCTAGTACCTCGTCTACGAGTGAACCAATTGTTCCAATCAAGGTAATACTAGATCCCAGGCTAAGAAAAAGAAACATAACTCCTCTGATGATTTGGAGAATACAAAAATTTCCTCTCAAAGGATCAAAAGAAGTAGAAGCAAAAGGTATGAGATGAGAAAACAAAAACAACGGCTGAAATCAAGGGGAAAGCAAAAAATCTATTCCAGGAAAAGGTGAAAGAAACTGGAAGTGAAATCAAAGAAACAACCGTGAAATCTGGAGGATCAATTTTGGTTGATAAAATTTTTGAGCCTATTAATGCGGCCTTGGAAGCCTACCAACCAGAACTTAAATAGGCCAAAACATGGAAAACAAATGGAAAAGCTATCCTTCTCTAGACATGGAAGCAGCCAAGCTTGAAGCTTATCAAAATCTCATAAGAATCACGCAAGAGATGCTGGAAAAACAAAAATCCAACTTCAAAAGTATGACAAAGAGACACTAAAGAAAAATCCGCAGTGGTGGTAAAACCTCATCTTGAAACAAAAGAGCCAGAACTTATAGTGCCGGATAGCGAAGATACCTTAGATGGAATTCCATTCGTAGAAGAAGAATCGCCAGGACACTTATGGGAAAAAGTTAGAGAGATGAATGATGGGAGCCTAACTCTAAAATCAACTCCTATAGAGGAAGTTTGGTTAGACAATTTACCTCCTAATATGGATGTGGATGTACAATCCTTGTATGGGGGTTACGGATCTGAAGCTTTAGGAATGTCGAAACCATTGACCTTGAAAACATTACCCTCTTACTTGGGAGATAACGAAGATGAATCCGTAGTGTGTAAAACCACTCAAGTAAAAAAAGCGGAACAAACCCTAGAAGTAGACAACATTCATTCAATCATGTCTACACCCATCCAATGAACTCTTACTTTGGGAGAATTGTTAAAACTCTTACCATATTTATGGAATGATCTACATAAAACCCTAGAGAAGGTGGGGATAACGGGCCTAATTGCAAAAAATTTGGGAAAATTGAAGCACAAAATGGACAACAAAGAGATTTGATCTGCTCCAATGAACAAAGTCGGAGAATACTACTAAGGAGAAGAAGGAAGCATAACCCTTCCAGTGAAATATAATGACATAGATACCATGGCAATACTGGATAGTGGGGCAAGCATAGCCATTAGGAAGAGAATGGGGTCTAGGAGGGCCTCTTTATTTGGAAGTTTTAAGGGAGTCAAACATCTAGTATTAAGAAAGCAATCAAAGGATAACTTTTGAATTCAAACAAGAAAAACGGCTAGTTCATTTGAATTCAAAATTTCCCCCCAAAATGAAATTTAAAATCTAGTGGGCAAAACCACATCATGTAACATATCTATGGAAAGAGTTCGGTGAGTAGATTTTAGATCTATAATCTTTGCTCAAACCGGAGATCATATGTAGGAGTTATGGAAGGTCAAAACTCATAAAGTCATCCGTCCCCCTTTTTTGGGGACAAAAGTTTATCCTTGACCACTCTTATACCTCTCTTACACGCCCACCATTCTTGCACACATGGCATGCATCTATTTGTTAAAATGTTAATCACCTCCATAATCTCATGGCAAATAAAGAGGCCCTTCTAGACCCCATCCTCTTCCTAATGCATAGCCACGAAAGCAGTATGGCAAATAAAGAGGCTCTTCTAGACCCCATCCTCTTCCTAATGCATAGCCACGAAAGCAGTATGGGAATCCTGGGGACAACCAGCCATTAGACAAACTTGAATGAAGTTGGAATTGGCTGATGGACACATTGAAAGACTCTTAGGACTGCTTGAAAAATTGATAGTTAATTTCTGTGGGATTGAATATCAACACACTTTTGCCATAGTAGACTTTGGGAAGAAACTCAATTACGAAATCATATTGGGAAGACCTTTCATGCAACAAGTACAACTCATCCAAGATTGGGGAAACAATTACCTGTACTTGAAGCAAGTGGGATCAATAACAAGGGTTAATCTAAAAGATCACACTTATAGAAATGTCATGAAAACGCTCATACAAGAGTTCAATTCAGTTTTTTCGATTGAAACTAATCTTCTATCTTGGTTGAACAAAGACACTCCTATTTGGATGTGCAGAGCTTCAAAAAACGGGAGCTTAAAATGAGAAGAATGTATCTTAGAAAGGGATTGCACAGACGAAACCTATGTACCTAAACCCTTTCTAGAGCATTTGTTTGATCCATTTGAGTGGACTCAAATTTTAGCAACAATGGATGTATGCGTGAATACGTCTATGCCTACTCAATTTTACAATGAGGACGACTATGATATAATTCCCATACAAATGATCTCAACCCTCCACATTGAAGATGAAACTTACGAAACCAAGGACTTGATGAAAGCTCAACAAGTCTTTTCAGACCTCTACTATGATGCAAAAGATGATTTAGAAGGACATTCAGCTACCTCTGATGATTTGGGGTCGGAAAAAGAACATGTGAGAGCTAAGCTACTCATGAAAGGAGGGGAGATAAAGTTTTTTTACTTTCCTAACCAGAAATCCAGAAGACAAAAATGGTATAAATGAGAAAGAGACACCAGAAATTTGAAAGCTAGATCTATGTCATCAATCTCTAGTAGAACACAGTTCTTGATGCAGATAGATGCACATGATTGTGTCAAGGAAAAAATAATTAGCGGATATCCTTTAAACAAAAATCCAAAAATGTCAAAAACATCGAGAAAACGAGAAAGGATACCCAAGAAAAATCCAAAAAACAGATAAAGGAGTCAACCATGACACGAGTTGAGCAGAAAAAGAAGTATCAAGAGTTCAAAAGAGCTCTAAAGGAGATATATACGATCAAAATGGAAACTACAAAAGAGGATGGTAAAGATGTAATGAGTGTTCCATCCCATTATAAGAAATATACTCTCCAAGATCAAAAAATCATAGTGACTCAAACAACCTGTTAGGGAATTACAAAAACAAGGCGAGTCCTACGAAGGACCTGAAAACGCAAAACGATAGATCTAGCTGAACTAGGAGAAGAGCCTACACTGGCCTACATTGCAAATGACCTAACAAAAGAAGAAGAAGAGTTTTGTTAAGCTTACTGAAAGAATACCGAGATATTTTTTCTTGGTCTTACAAGGATCTCAAGGGTGTTGATACAGAAATCTATCAACATACCATACCCATGAGAGATGATGCAAAACAAAGTAGACAAAGGTCATACACATATAATGAGACATTTGCCACAAAGATCAAAAAAGAGATTGAAAAACTAAAGGAAGCCGAATTCATTTATGAAATTGAACACATTGATTGGGTGTCTCTTATTGTGGTAGTACCCAAGAAGAATGGAAAATTACGAGTGTGTGTCAATCTCAAAAAAGTGAATGCAGCTACCATTAGAGACAACGTTCCTTTTCCAATAACTGATCATGTTTTAGAACGAGTTGCAGGAAAAGAAGCTTACAGTTTCTTAGATGACTTTTTGGGATACAATCAACTTTTGGTTGACCCAAAAGATCAGCATAACACTGCTTCTGCACAACGGAATGGGGTATTTTTGCCTATCTGGTTATGCATTTTGGGTTAACTAATGCTCCTGCCACCTTTCAAAGATTGATGAGCCATGCTTTTAAAGAACATCTTAGGAAATTCCTTGAACTATATATGGATGATCTATGCGTACATTCATCAATCCGGGTTGATCATTTTGAACACCTCAAAAAGGTATTCGAAAAATGTAGACTTTATAGGATTTGCTTAAATCTTGAAAGGTGCACATTCATGGGTAGACAAGGAAAAAGTATTGAACATATAGTGTCTAAAAATGACATAGCTATTGACATGGATAAAATTCACTTCATTGCTGATCTACCTAGACCAACAACAGTCAAGGGGGTTCAAGCCTTCATGGGGCATTGTGGATATTACAGACGGTTCATTTACATGTATGCTATAATTGCAAAACCCATGTATAGCTTGATTACACACTTTGAATGGATTGAGGTATATGAAGAATCCTTCATGAATCTTAAGAAAGCTCTCACCTCAGCTCCAATATTGAAAGCACCAGATTGGAATAAGATATTCCACATACATGTAGATGCTTCCAATTTTTCCATCGGTTGTATACTAGCTCAACCAGGAGACGAAAAAATTGACTTTACTATTTCTTATGCTATCCGACACTTCAACATGGCAGAGAATAATTACACCACCAATGAAAGGGAAGGTGGTTAGGAATGATCTATGCCATTAAAAAGTATATACATTACCTATTAGCCAACAAATTTGTGTTCTTTGTGGATCACCAAGCCTTATTGTACTTGGTCAACAAGCCATGCAGCACAGGAAGAATAGTGAGATGGTTCATCATTCTTCTGGAATTTGATTTCACTGTGGTTGTAAAAAAGGGCACTACTCGTCATAGAGAAAATCATTTGTCAAGGATTGTTTCAGGAGAATCATCTAAAGGGGTAGACGATGATCTACCAGATGCCTATTTGTTCTTCGTGGAAATGATACCTCGATGGTCAAAAAACATGGTATCATTGATGACAATAGCTCAAGTGGATTCACAAATATCACTTCCTATTACAAGTAAATTAATCAAGCAATCAGCTATGTATCAATTACTAACTGGTAGGCTATACAAAAGAAATCGAGATGGAATATTTCTCTTATCATTAATCTAGAAGAGAAAAACCAATACCTAAGTCAAGCACATATTACCATAGTAGGACTTCACGTTGCGGAAGATCAAACTATGCGACGAATTTTGAGACTTGGAGTATTTTGGCCATTTATGAGGAGTGATGTTTGCTCTTTTGTAAAGGATTGTCCTCAATGTCAAAAAAAAACACCCATATCTCACGTAACTTTGTTCCAAATGTCGCTTGTTCCTAACTAGAGTAACTATCTAGTTACTTACTTATCAAGCCGAACATTTCCTGAGGATATGAGTAAACGCCATCAAAGAGCAATTGAAATTGAAGCAAGAGACTATGCGCTTATTGGAAAACAATTGTATTGTAGAGGTAAGGATCAACATTTGCGTCTTTGTGCAGATAAAGACAAATATATTCCAGCTAGAACAAGCACATGCTGGATTAGCTGGAGGTCACTTTTCTAGTGAGACAACCGCAAGAGCAATCTTAATGGCAGGTATATGGTGGCCAACACTTTTTTCAGATGCCAAAGAATATGTTTGGAGATGTGACGCTTGTCAACAAGCAAAAAGGCCAACATGTGTAGATAGCATGCCCTTAAGACCAATGATGGGGGCTAGAGCTTTCACAAATAGATTTTGTTGGGCCAATACAGCCACCTGCTTATAGAACCCAAGCTCAATATATCATTGTAGCTACGGACGATTTGACCAAGTGGGCCGAGGCTAAAGCAACTCAAAACAATGATGCCAGAACCACTGCCGCATTCTTATATGAGTATGTATTCACAAGATATGGACTGACAATAGAAATTGTGAGTGATTGGGAAACTCGTTTCCTCAATGAGGTAATCAAGTATTTGCTTAATGAATTTATGGTCATCCATAACAAATCAGCTCCCTATCACCCACAAGAAAACGGACAAGCTAAGCATATGAATAAAATTCTTAGCCCAGTATTGACTAAAGTGGTTAGTTCAGGAAGGACAGACTGGGAAATGAATCTCCATGCTGCTCTATGGGCTTATCGAGTTTCATTCAAAACAGCTTTAAATGTTAAACCCTTTAACGTTGTTTATGGTTTGGATGCCATATTGCCAATAGAATTTCTATTGCTGACACTAAGGGTAGCTAGAGATCTTGAGTGGACTGGACATAAATTGTCCGAGAGACTTGAAGATTTAGAAAAGCTAAATGAGAAAAGGCTAACTGTTGTAGCTCACATCTATGCACAAAAGCGAAAACAAAAACAGTTTTTTGATTCCCATCTAATTACAAAAATCTTCAAAAAAGGGACTTATTTTTAATCTATTCCCTTAAGCAACACATTCCCAAGTTTAAGAAAAAGAAAACGGACCGTTTATCATTGAATATGTATCTCCAAGTGGAGCAGTTAAGTTTTCCACCCTAGATGGTGAACCAATGGTTAATTGGATTGTGGATGTCGTTTAAAGAAGTAGAATTTGCCACTAACCAATGAATTGCTAGAAAGAATGCATGCAGCCAAGCAAAGAAAGATAAAACAACAACAGGTTATTGATGAATCCCAAGAGGAAGCTCGGCTTCTGTTACTGATTCGGTTGCTCTCAAGAATCAACAAATACCGATTTCCATCAACACTCTGGAAATAGATGACCGACAATGGGAATTGCTGAAAGATGCAGTGTCAACAGATGATGAATGGTTAGATGGACTGGACCTTCACATCAAAGTACATCTCAACAATCATAGCACAAATGCATTGGTCGACATAGGAGCTCGATTAAATGGAGTCAGTTATTCCGCGTACAAGAAAGCAACAAGTCAAGCATTAACAGCTGAAATAGTGACTATCAAAGGATGCAACAAGAACCCAACACCAACATTGGGAGTAGTCAACTTAAATGTGATAGTACATGGATGTTCATGTCCTCATCAGTTTGTATGCTTACCAGATGAACACATGAATGAGACAATGATTCTTGGAATTCCCTGGACAAGGCAGTACCAGATTGGGATACGAATCAACTCAAGCTATCACCTCAAGGCGGACAACTCATTGTTCCAATTGCACCAAGCAAGGAGGAATGGAAAGGGAGTTACCAGCAGAGCAAACAACAAAGCAATCAATCTTCTGCATCCTCTCGACAAGTAAATGCTACAAGTAGCATGCAAGGAGTCAGGCAAATTTGGGTACCACAAGAACAGCTTAAGGACAAGCCAATTCAAATTTGGGTGCCCAAAACATACTCGACAAAACCAAAGGAGGTTCCAAAGATCAAAACACAGAGACGAGCACCTCCAAACAAGGAACCTAACACAAAATGGATTTGGAAGAAAAAAGAGCACTTATCTTCTCCACAAACCGTAAAACCAATCAAGCAATGGAGAGTTAAGTCTAAGAAGACTCCATCACACCATTCTGCACCAAGCAAACCAAGCTACCAATGGCGAGAAAAAGTTGAACAACTACCATTGTTGATACCAAAAGCTCAAAAAATCAGTGTGCTAAAGCATCCTGATGGTACAATCAAGCAAAGAGCACACAAGCTACAAGATTTTCTCTTTGGAAAAAAGCATCAGAAAGCCTCGACATCAGACACCCTTGAGTTAATTACTCAAGACCCAACTCTTGCACAGCATATTGGTTTGAACTGCATTGATCTTCAAAGCATGGTAGAGACAACCAAGGCTATGAATAAGACACGATTGTTCAACCCATGCACACAATCGTTCCGGAATACGCCCTCTAGGAGGGGTGGAAGGGCACTAAGTAATCAAGGGCAATGTTTGAAGAGGGAGGAAAATTTTGATGTTAACGTGTGACTTTTGCAAAATTACCTATTAATACCCTTATGAATCATCAACTGGAAAAAATTAATTGATAATACCTTCCTGATGAGTGTCAATAGTGTATATACTATCAGAAAATCATTAAAAATAGTCCTTTTTTGTTATTTTTTGTTATTTTTCTTGATATTGAGACTTAAAAATGGAGAAATCCAACAAAAAATGATAAAGCTGTATTTTTCAATGGATTTTTCTAATTATTGCATTTTCACTTTTCTTTTTTAGCGCATTTTGTTATTTTTTTTATTTTTCTAATAAATAGGTCAAAAATTAATAATAAATAGCGAAGGAGCTCAAATGGAAAAATTGAAGACACGGTGGTGATCAGAAAGACACGGTGGTGATCAGAAAGACAAGGTGGACAAGTACACAAAATTTCAATCAAATCGGTAGATGGAAGCGGGAAGCATAAATTAGGCGGCCAGACCTACTTTTGCAGAATTCTTGCACAATGAGGTACAAGAATCTGATTGGGGAAATTTTTGAGTCTAACATAGATTTCATGGCTTAGTAGGACTAACAGAGGAATTTGGGGAAAAATGGTTCGGAAAGCCCGAGTATAGATACCCAAGGTAGGCTAAAATTACCTCATTTCCACTTGTTACCTTTGGAAAGAAAGCTTTTCGACCTCTTTTGTGCACGATTTTTGGAGTCCACAATCACCTGTTTACAGCGCCGTATCACACGAGACATGAGGGGTAAGTTCTATACTTATCAATGATCCATTTTGTATGGCCCGTAGCTAGTCTAAACCCCTGGAAAAAACCCTAGAATCCAAGCAGTGCACGAAGACCTACGATCAAAAAATGACCATAGCGGCCTCTCAGCTCAACCAAATCGGATGAGATTTGAATTGTAGCATGCCCTAACATAATAGAACACTACTATATCAACAGTTGACAAGGGTTGAGGGGGTCCAAGTAGAAAACCTAGGTTTTTGGTTGATGCCAGAATTGGGTTCTAACTCCACAGACAGCTTGCATACAAGGTTTATGCACAATGTATATGATGGGTTTCATGAAATTAATCAATCCAAGCCCTCAAAAAGAAAAAAATGGCACGAAGACTAGAAAGCGTCAAATTCGACATACGAGGTCAAAATTGGATGAGTTACTTCACGAGTATGTTAGTAGTCACAAAAATCAATGATTTCAGAGTCGAGAAAGCACAAAGTGATGCCGGCAAGACCAAACTTTACCAAAATTCAATTTAGGACTTATTTTAGGTGTATAAAATGTGTTTAGGTCAAAATTTACAAGTTTTGCAAGAAAATGATGGCTGTTGTAAATAATCGTGATTATTTATTTTTGTAATATTTTGGCTTGAAAATTGTATCATCACCTCACCTATCACTTGTACACACCTATTACATGCCAAATTTCAAGTATGAGCCAAAATGATCAATTATAACTTGAAAAAATGCCAACAAAAAAGGCAAAGAAGTCCTTGCAAGCCAAATTCTGAGTTATGAGCCACATTTTTTAATCCAAATCACCTCATATCACATACACAAGGTCTATACCATGCCTAGAACCAAGTTGTACCAAAGAATGTTCATTTTGATGAAAAAGTTAATAATCATGATTATTTACTTTTTGGCCAAAATGGGAGAAATTTGCAACTTTGCCATCATGGGACCAAAGTACATGATATCCTAAGCCCACTAGCCAAGTTTGAACAAATTTGGAGCTCAAAATCTCAAATTACCTTTACAACTACTATTTCACAGACCTAAAGCCTAAATCTAGCACCATTTTCATCCTGTGAACTCAAATGAGCCCATATTTCACTCAGAGTATCTATTTGGAATATACTTCAAGCCTATAAAGTCAAATGTGCAAAAAGTTAAAAAAAATACTCATCTATAAATAATCGCGATTATTTATTTTTGTTGCAATTTTTTGTTTTGACTTTATAAATTTGATCTTTACAAGTTTTCATGCATCTATGCATGTTCAAAAATTGATTTGAAGCAAATTGGACTCAATTTGTTAGCATTTAATATTGAAGGACAATTCAGAGAAGAATCTATCAAAATTTGCTAACTTTGACACTCTATTCACTTAACAGGAGCCATGCAAGCTGCAGAGAAGGCTAAGAAGAAGCTCTCGCAAAAGGAGAAGCTGCAAGAGCTACCACCCTACCAACTGGACCCCAGTTCAGTCAAAAATGTCAAAGCAACCTACCTATCGAAAGAGCAGCTTGAAGAGCATAACACAGTTCACAGGTAGATTCAAGAGCAAAGAAGGACATCAGATAGAACTGCAACTTCTACCAAAAGAAGTTTATGATGTTGCAGCAAAGCCCGACACAAAAGAAGCCAACAGAAGGCTTGGCTCCGAGAGTTTTACGAGAAAGAGCCATGTGGATTGGACTTCCAAAAAGCTTATGAGCTCTTGTCCACGATCAAAGAAGATGGAACCACTCAAATCTCTGACTAGCAAGGAAACAAGGTCGAAATGATAATTACAAAAGAGATAGTGGCATATGCTCTCAAACTGCCAACAGAAGGAATGACAATGAGGGCAAGGGATAGAAAGACGGCAAGAACTTTCACCAAGGAAACCACCACTGCGATATTTGTCGATCTCATCCAAAAACAGGTGGAAGATCCTGCAAGATTGTATCATCAGCACTTTCACTTCCTCGCCAAGGTATACGACACCCAATCATGCAGTTGCCATAACCTTAACACAAGTTCTCAAATCAACAACCAGGCAACCAATTGACCATGCAAAGTACGTGTTGTCCACATTAAAAGGGACAAAGAAAGAGGGAAAAATAACATATCTGGGGGCACCAGAGGTTCTAACCAGAATTGCATACCATGCTATTGGCATGGCCGACAACTTGCCGCATGTACTAGATCAGAACACTTGGACAGTGTCAGCACAACCTTCCATGCGAGCCACAAGATCTACCAAGAGAACATACAAGTCTGATGAAGATTCTATTGAGAGCTCGCCAAAACTCCATAGTAGTGAAAGCTCTGACAATGAGGAAAGAAGAGCAGGGATCGAGGAAATGAAAAGAAAAGCTGTGGCAGCGCATCAAGAGGAGCCACAATAGAAGTAGGCCAGGTTTGAAAGAGAAAAGCACTCCTACAAACGCAGCCGCCAAGCACAAGGCAAGGACCCGGCAAAGTGGGTACCAATTGAATTGAAAGGACCAAGAACAAAGCACCATGCCACGAAACAGGCAGAAGATCCCACGGAGTCACTGGAAAAAATGTATTAGGAAGCAGAAGCTTTGAAGCTGAAAGAAGACCAAGAAGCGGAACGAAAAGCTAAAAAGGCAGCGGAGCAGCAAAAGCGGGCAGAGGAAGCAACTGCACAAGGAGAAGCACAGCATGAACGAGGTGACATGTAACATTTAATGGCCTAATAACTTATATGTAGCGGAAATTAGCATGAACATAGTGGGCATTTCATTAGAATAGATTCCTAATGAGAATTACAAGAGTGCTTGGACCAAGAGAGAGCAACAAAAATCATAACACCTAGTTAGATAGCATCGACAATACTTTCAAAAGAGAGAGAAATTAAGCTATTGACAACAATTGAGGACCGGATTTGCATGGAGCCGGTCCCCCCTCAAAAAGGCTTTGTATTATGGTTTCTCCCATCAAGAGAGACATTGTACAATACAATTCTTTGTGTTCCTTCAAGACTAGCTAGTGCAATGAAGATGGAAGCTTCATGCACTAAGCAAAACACTTAATCAAACACAACTTGAATTATCCCCGTTCTCAGACCCAAGACCTCACACACCTTCGAAGATGGTGAGAGCTAGCAGGGTATGAGAGTAGATTGAGAGGAAGAAGGAGTATCTTACGAGAAAGATGTACATCTCCTCACATAATCACTCATATTAGCATAGCTTAGCTTAGTAATTAGCTTGGTAGAGAAGATGAGCATGCATTGAAGCTTGGCTCTTGGTTGGATTTGCATCCACATGCCAAGAGATTGTTGATGTAGGCTTCTATCTCACAAGCTTGGAGTAGGTGATGAGCTCTCCATTAAAGCTTGGGAGGAGATAGAGTATTCTTTCTTTACACATGGTCAAGTGTGAGTGTGTGTGTGTGTGTCAATGCCAAGAAAAAATCAGCCCCCTCTCTCTCTTGGGCGAGCCCTTCGTGCTAAATTGGTCTGGCTTTTGCCTCATTGGACCTCCCCAAGTCAAGCCAATGGGTGTTAAGCAGCATAAGTGATATCCTTCTGACATCTGTCCCCCTTTCCCCTTTTGTGAGAGCTTTAGGTAATTAAATAATTAAACTAAACTCTCATTGTACCCCTTTGCCTCCTGACCAATAGAAATTAGGCAAGCCATTGGGCTCCTGAATGCTCATTGGACCCCTTGGGAGACTGCCCAATAGTCTTCTAGGAGACTTAATTCTCATTGGTTTCTTTTATTAAATGTTTTTAAATTAATTAAACTAGATTTACTCTAGCTTAATTCTCATTGGTCCACTTCAAGGGTCTTCCAATAGGAATTAGGCACACCTTGTGGGCATCTGGCCTAGGGAGCTGACATGTGTCCCTAATTCCCTTTGTGTAAAGGGAGCCTGTGTGTGTGTGTGTGTGTATGTGTGGCTTTCTCTCTCATCCCCTACTAAATGGGCTCGCCCCCTCCTTTGTAGGCTTTGAAGAAGACTTTTGTACACACACTAAGCATCCAATTTTCCCTAGGGTTGACCTTTGGACACAACCTTTGAATTTTGGAACCTTAGCATTTTGGAAGTCTTAATGGGCTGAACCTTAGGGTCTTTTTAGCCCATTGTTGCACATGGCTCTTTTGCAGATGGCCCCCCCTTTTGATCCCTATTTTCCCTCCTTTGGATCCCTACTGTGGCCGGTCTGCTAGCTTAACCAATATTGTAGCTTTTTCTCCCCTGGTACCTCTCCACATTAAATGATCAATTTAATATGAGAAAATCATTTAGGAGAATTAGATATTGATTATTATGACATGACATGTCTCTCCGAACTTCTTCACCTACTACAGAACAGCATGATCACCCATGCCAAGCCCACCACAATCACCTGCAGATAAAGCCACATAAATTGAGCCCACACAGGAGACGGAGCCTAAACAAAGAGAAGCAGTTGAATCTGCACAACAGGCAGCTACTACACAAGAGCATCACAAAGAGCAAGAGCCAAAGACGGAAAGGGTAGCAAGTCCTGCACCAAAGGACACCACAAGGTTTGAACAAACAAGAGAACAAGATTCCAAGGATACACCTTCTACCTCTACATACCAAGAAAAAGCCGAGGCATCCATGAAGCCTCAAGATGACAAAGCGGAAGAAGACCAGCCACAGCCTCATGGGCAAGAGCAACCAGCTTCCACAACCCCACCAAGAGAGACACAAGAGACTGCCAAGACATCTAGGCAGCTCACAAAGAATGAAGATTGGCAATCAAATGATGAGGTAATCCTGCAAGTCAACGAATATGCAAAGCAAATGCAGGACATGACGAAAAGACTCCAACTAGGAGCACTTAGCCGTAGCACAAAGGCTAAAGAACTAAATATGGTGATTGACGCTCTCCAAGGAGAGTTAGAAGACAGATTAAACACCATCACCGATCTACAAAATCAAGTACAAGAATTGAAAGCTGAAGCTAAACATGTCATCTAGCAAGGGATAAACAACAAAAGGAGATCGAGGAGCTCGGTGACCTTCTAACGAAGTTGACAGATGCTTGCCTAGGGTTGACCTTTGGACACAACCTTTGAATTTTGGAACCTTAGCATTTTGGAAGTCTTAATGGGCTGAACCTTAGGGTCTTTTTAGCCCATTGTTGCACATGGCTCTTTTGCAGATGGCCCCCCCTTTTGATCCCTATTTTCCCTCCTTTGGATCCCTACTGTGGCCGGTCTGCTAGCTTAACCAATATTGTAGCTTTTTCTCCCCTGGTACCTCCCCACATTAAATGATCAGTTTAATATGAGAAAATCATTTAGGAGAATTAGATATTGATTATTATGACATTACCTCTCTCTTGAAATCATAGTCGTCCTCGACTATGGTGTAGAGAAGATAAAGCATATTCATGAGTCCTTTTCTTAGCGGGTAGAGGATCCCTATGTTACCCTACGACATCATTCCATAATGGATGACTAGTCCATTTGGCGCTTGAGAGCCTGAGGCTGCCGCAAGCATGTCTGCACATCAGTCCTATCAGTCTTCCATAGCAGAGTGACAAGCTCTACTTGGTGTTTGGGAAACGTCGTCTCCACAAACTTGATCTAAGCATGCATACTACTTTATTTTTGTGCACAAATAAAGAAAAAAAAGAGAGTCTTATAAGACAAAAACTTTGTTCATTTTTAACATTTTGTACATTTGCTTACTCTTGGGAAGCATTGTAAGCATTGACAAGGTTTAGGTTATCCTTTAATTGTATGCCTTGCATCCATCTAGCATCTTCAAAAGGATAATTCTTAAACTTAATAAGATATCGTTGGATAGTCTTACCGCCTCTTAGTACCTTGTCTTCATGTCGGAGAATGGACTCGGGCTGAAGCACCTCCTCTTGGTCCTCGATCTCCGGTGGGTCTTCAATAGTTGGTTCTTGAGGTGGCTCTCCTTTGTAAGGCTTTAATCGGCTCACATGGAAATCATTGTGTATGAGCCAATGATTGGGCAACTTGAGTTGATAGGCCATCTCATTGATTGGCCTAAGAATCTGAAAGGGACCATAGTACCTTTTTGCTAGTTTAGCATAGTACTTTTGGTGGCCCGTAGGATTCTTGCCCGTCGTGTGCCTCAATCAAGCCTTGGGAAACTTTAACAAGACCCAATCGTTTTCTTTAAAGGCTTGGGCTCTTCTGTGCTTGTCAGCAGCAGCCTTTTGCCTTTGCTGTGAGATAGAGATAGCATCCTTAATCTTTTGAAAAGATTCTTGTAGGTCTCGGCTATACTCATCTGCAGTGAAATCTTCCCATGTACCTTAAGTAGCAAGGGACTTTTTGATCTTCCCTCAATTACCTCGAAAGGTGCTTTTCCCATGGAAGTATGTACAGTGTTATTGTAAGCATACTCCACTAAGGGTAAGCACTTCTCCCATTGGGATCTTTGATCTACTTCCGTTACATAGGCTTTTAGTAGATCGAGAATGGTTAGGTTAGCTATTTCACTTTGGCCATTAGTTTGTGGATGATAGGCCGAAGAGAAGTTTAGCCTTGTTCCTAAATTCTCAAAGAGACCCTTCCAGAAATTACTGGTCATTCTAGGATCTCTATCCGACACTATGGACATGGGCAAGCCATGGTACTTGAAAATTTGTGAAATAAAGAGGGTTGCCATTTGATGGGCTTTGATAGTCTTTTTGACAGGTATAAAATGAGCTTGTTTACTAAACCTGTCTACTATCGTCCATATTCCCGTATTCCCATGGATAGACTTAGGCAATCCAAAGATAAAATCCATGGATATGCTCTCCCATGGTGAATTAGGGATTGGCAAGGGTTGAAGCAATCCAAGTTGCTTCCCTCTATCAAATTTTGTCTTTTGGCATACCACACATTTGGAAACATACTCTTGTATGTTCACTTTCATGGTAGGCCAATAGAAATATGTTTCAATTCCCTTTAAGGTAGACTGAATTCCTCTATGCCCCACATAAGGTGGAGCATGAGATTCATACATTACTTTCTCACGTAGTGAGTTAGTAACGCATAGTCTATTGCCATAGAGAAGATAACCATCTTGTAAAGTAAATGGTTCTTCTTTCTTCCCTAATGCAAGGGTTGAAATCACATCTCTAAAATCGGGATCAATAGCATACTCATCTATCATTGAAGATAGATCATTGTGAGTTGCTATGGAAACCGCATTCACTCTCGACCGTCTTGAGAGTGCATCAGCTACTTGATTATGCTTGCCAGCAATGTGAGCAATATGAAAATGAAATTGCGAAAGGAAATTTTCCCACCTCATTTGTTTGTCGGAGAGCTTGGTCTGCGTCATGAAGTACTTAAGACTTTGGTGATCCGTTCGCAGAATGAAAGGAGTCCCCAATAAATAGTGCTTCCATGAGTCTAAGGCATGTAGAACTGCAAGGAGTTCCTTTTCGTATATGCCTAGAGCTTGCTCAACAGGGTCGAGCCTTTGACTCTCATAGCCTATGGCGTGCCCTTCTTGGAGAAAAATAGCTCCAAGGCAATCACCACAAGCATCACATTGGACCTCAAATGGTTTTGAGAGATCGGGTAGTGTAAGCACAAGTTGAGAGATAAGCTTTTCTTTAAGCTTTTCGAAAGCATTGTTCTCCTTAGCAGACCATGTATACCTAACGCTTTTCTTTGTTAGGTCATGTAATGGTCCCGCAATTTGTGAGAACTTTTCTATGAAGCGTCTATAGTATGCACACATACCTATGAAGCTTCTTAGTTCATGAAGATTCCTTGGTTTAGGCCATCCTTTTATTACCTCTAACTTGGATGGATCCATTTGGATGCCATCTTGAGAGATAATGTGACCTAAATACTGAATCTCTTGCAAGAAAAATTCACTTTTCTTTCGATTAAAGTAAAGTTTATTCTCTCTTAAAACTTGAAATATTACCTGGAGGTGTTGCTTGTGTTCCTCCAATGAATTAGAGTAGATGATAATATCATCAAAGAACACTCCAATGAAGGTTCGATGAGGCGTGAACAGCTTCTCCATCAAGCGGTTGAATGTGGCTGGTGCATTGGTCAAGCCAAAAGGCATGACAATGTATTCGTAAAGACCAAATGTAGTACGAAATGCGGTCTTTACAATGTCTTGATCAACTATCCTTATTTGATGATAGCCACTTTTTAGGTCAATCCTACTGAAGTAGGTCGATCCTTGTAGCTTATCAAATAGGTCTTCTACCCGTGGAACGGGAAACCTATTCTTGATAGTGATCCTATTTAGTGCTCTATAGTCGACGCACATACAATATGTGCCGTCTTTCTTTTGCACTAATAGCACAGGTGAGCAAAATGGAGATGAACTTGGCCTAACCATACCCTTCTCAACTAACTCATGCACTTGCCGCATAATCTCCTCTTGTTGAGCTTGAGAAACTCTATAAGGAGGTTTATTAGGCGGTGAACTTCGTGGAAGAAGTTCAATTGCATGGTCATCATTACCTCGTTTAGGAGGTAGCTCACAAGGGATGTCGTCAATAAAAACATCTTGAAACCCCTTGAGAAAATTGGATAACTCTAATTCCTTTTGGTTGCTTTTATTTTCTTTTGTTAAAGCATTAGGTTCATTTTGAGAATCTTTAACAAAAATCATGTACACGGAAATAGAGCTCTTTATTGACTTGTTGAAAGCTGGTGTATGTACAATGGGGATGGTGCTACCCATTTCCTCAACATTTATATACATGTCTTTTTCCCTGAACTTAAAGGAGATTCTCCTTTCAGGAAATTTAACATCGGCAGCCAGGCGATCAAACCATGGTGCCCCTAGGATTACATCCTCATGCTTGAGAGGAGAGATAAAGAAGTCCTCTTTGTCCACATAGTCTTGGACATGAAGCCTCAATTTCCCAATTAAGGGAGTGACTGAAGCTTCTTTCCCCTTGAAGGCACTGTCTCTGGGTAGGACATCTCCCATCTCATAGGATTGTATGCCTAGCTTGGTGGCTAACTCCATAGATATAAAATTGTGAGTAGAACCACGGTCAAAGAGAATAAAAGCATCATGTTCTCTTACCTTTTCCCAAGCATGGCATAGAGGAGATCCTTTGTGATGAGTTTGTTGCATTTCCTCCTCTTGGATTTCAACCAAGGAAGCTCTAGGAGGATCTTGGCGGTTATTCTTTAGGGGACAAGCGCGGTACGGATGCCCTTGTTTGCCGCACTTGAAACATCGGTTATCCTTAAGATAACCCTCAAGCTCTTCAGGAGAGAGTTTATTCTTACCTTTGTAAACTCCTTTCTCTTTAGCTTTGTTGGAGTTGCCCTTAGGAGACTTTTGGACATTGTCCTTCCCCTTAGGCTCATTGGAACCCTTGTTTTCCGGGGGCTTATTATTTCTTTTTTCCCCCGTTTGGAAATTGATTCGAGAGGCCACCATAGTGTGGTGTATTACCGCCGATATGGTACGTGGTCTTTGCGAGTTGACATACTCCGCCATTTCTTCGGTTAAGCCCGCACAAAATTGTTGCTTTTGCTCTCCAAAATCCAACTTTTTGAAGACAATGGCTTTGAGTTGTAGGTCCCAAAACTTGTCTACATATTTGTGGATGGATTCATTGGGAGAGAGCTTTAAGCTTCGCCATTCAGTCAGTACTTTGTCTTTGGCATCGGTGGCCAAAAACTGCTTCATAATGGAAGCTCTTAAAGCTTTCCATGTTCGTGGAGCTTCACCGTTGGCTCGTAGGCTAGACCACCATTGTCTGGCGGACTTTTGAAAGTGCATAGCTACATGGCGTAGCTTAGAGGATTCCGTGAAGCCCTCATCTCCAAATGCTGCATCGAATTGCTGGATAAAGGCCAAGGCTTTGTCCGTGGCACCAAAGGTACCATCATAGGTAAGGAAAGAGATGCTCTTCCCTCCCTCTTTGAATTTCTTCAACTTGGACGACCTCTTCCATGCGGCATAGGATTTCCTATGGCCTCTTCTTTTTGATGGTTCAAAAGTTGCACCATCACTTTCTTCAGAAGGTGAAGAATTTGAAGAAGGTGGAGAAGAGGGTGACCTCTTTCTCGCCTTTTTCTTGTCCTGATCTTTGTCGTCTTCACCATAGCCTTCATAAGAGGAAGAGGATGAAGAAGATGGAGAAGAGGGTGTCCTCTTTCTCGCCTTTTTCTTCTCTTGATTTTTATCATCCCTCTTCGAATTGTGGTGAGGGGAAGAATACGATGGTCTTCTCCGCTTTGGTGGTGATGGAGAGCGTTTAGCCCGCCGTCTTCGTGGAGCCATCTCCGCCGAGGTGGCGGGAGACTCGCTTCTTTCTCGTTCCTTCGGTGGAGGCTCTTGAGTTCTCCTTTGGGAAGGAGATGCATCATCAAGAAGTAAATTCTTGAGCCCTTCATATGGATTCTCTTCTTCTTCCCGAATTGGAGAGAGACCTCTTTTGGTAGTCTCACAAGGAGGCTTCCTAGGTGTTCTCTCGTCATGGTGATGAGCTTGGAGAATCCCGTGAGCACGAAGCTGCCGTTGCACTTCACTTTGGAGAGATGGATTGCCCATGGCTTGTTGAAACCTAGTAACAAGATAGTTAACAAGCATTGAAGCATCATTAGTAGCTTGCTCATGAGCAAAATCAAAGTTATCAACATTAACTTCACTCTCTTTACTATTGTCAGCCATTTTAATAACTTTTAGGTGTAAACTTTTTAGGTGTACTTTGGCACTTCAAGCCCTAGTTGCTACTCCTCTTTACCCCTTTAGAAAAAGCACTCAAGCTACTGTACCCGCGGCTCAAATACCAATAATTGCAAGGAATAGAAGAGAGGGTCTTTCGACACCAAAACAACACCGGCTCCTGTCAAGCTTCTAATACCTCAATAGTGGTTAAGCCGTAGGCAAGACCAGTAGGACTCCACTATTAAGACCATAGCTCTCGACGGTGATGCCCCGTTAACTGCACAAAGGCAGGCGCACTGCAAGGCTGAAAAATCCCTATTCTACTTACTCACAGGCAATTAATAATACCAACCATTTGTAGCAAGCTTGAGGACCTCCCTTCTTGAGCAAGAAAAGAGAAACCTTGAGCTCTGATACCAATGTAACATTAAATGGACTAATAACTTATGTGTAGCGGAAATTAGCATGAACATAGTGGGCATTTCATTAGAATAGATTCCTAATGAGAATTACAAGAGTGCTTGGACCAAGAGAGAGCAACAAAAAGCATAACACCTAGTTAGATAGCATTGACAATACTTTCAAAAGAGAGAGAAATTAAGCTATTGACAACAATTGAGGACCGGATTTGCATGGAGACGGTCCCCCCTCCAAAAGGCTTTGTATTATGGTTTCTCCCATCAAGAGAGACATTGTACAATACAATTCTTTGTGTTCCTTCAAGACTAGCTAGTGCAATGAAGATGGAATCTTCATGCACTAAGCAAAACACTTAATCAAACACAACTTGAATTATCCCCGTTCTCAGACCCAAGACCTCACACACCTTCGAAGATGGTGAGAGCTAGCAGGGTATGAGAGTAGATTGAGAGGAAGAAGGAGTATCTTACGAGAAAGATGTACATCTCCTCACATAATCACTCATATTAGCATAGCTTAGCTTAGTAATTAGCTTGGTAGAGAAGATGAGCATGCATTGAAGTTTGGCTCTTGGTTGGATTTGCATCCACATGCCAAGAGATTGTTGGTGTAGGCTTCTATCTCACAAGCTTGGAGTAGGTGATGAGCTCTCCATTAAAGCTTGGGAGGAGATAGAGTATTCTTTCTTTACACATGGTCAAATGTGAGTATGTGTGTGTCAATGCCAAGAAAAAATCAGCCCCCTCTCTCTCTTGGGCGAGCCCTTCCTGCTAAATTGGTCTGGCTTTTGCCTCATTGGACCTCCCCAAGTCAAGCCAATGGGTGTTAAGCAGCATAAGTGATAGCCTTCTGACATGTGTCCCCCTTTCCCCTTTTGTGAGAGCTTTAGGTAATTAAATAATTAAACTAAACTCTCATTGTACCCCTTTGCCTCCTGGCCAATAGGAATCAGGCAAGCCATTCGACTCCTGAATGCTCATTGGACCCCTTGGGAGACTGTCCAATAGTCTTCTAGGAGACTTAATTCTCATTGGTTTCTTTTATTAAATGTTTTTAAATTAATTAAACTAGATTTACTCTAGCTTAATTCTCATTGGTCCACTTCAAGGGTCTTCCAATAGGAATTGGGCACACCTTGTGGGCATTTGGCCTAGGGAGCTGACATGTGTCCCTAATTCCCTTTGTGTAAAGGGAGCCTGTGTGTGTGTGTGTGTGTGGCTTTCTCTCTCATCCCCTACTAAATGGGCTCGCCCCCTCCTTTGTAGGCTTTGAAGAAGACTTTTGTACACACACTAAGCATCCAATTTTCCCTAGGGTTGACCTTTGGACACAACCTTTGAATTTTGGAACCTTAGCATTTTGGAAGTCTTAATGGGCTGAACCTTAGGGTCTTTTTAGCCCATTGTTGCACATGGCTCTTTTGCAGATGGCCCCCCCTTTTGATCCCTATTTTCCCTCCTTTGGATCCCTACTCTGGCCGGTCTGCTAGCTTAACCAATATTCTAGCTTTTTCTCCCCTGGTACCTCCCCACATTAAATGATCAATTTAATATGAGAAAATCATTTAGGAGAATTATATATTGATTATTATGACATGACATGTCTCTCCGAACTTCTTCACCTACTACAGAACAACATGATCACCCATGCCAAGCCCACCACAATCACCTGCAGATAAAGCCACATAAATTGAGCCCACACAGGAGACGGAGCCTAAACAAAGAGAAGCAGTTGAATCTGCACAACAGGCAGCTACTACACAAGAGCATCACAAAGAGCAAGAGCCAAAGACGGAAAGGGTAGAAAGTCCTACACCAAAGGACACCACAAGGTTTGAACAAACAAGAGAACAAGATTCCAAGGATACACCTTCTACCTCTACATAGCAAGAAAAAGCCGAGGCATCCATGAAGCCTCAAGATGACAAAGCGGAAGAAGACCAGCCACAGCCTCATGGGCAAGAGCAACCAGCTTCCACAACCCCACCAAGAGAGACACAAGAGACTGCCAAGACATCTAGGCAGCTCACAAGGAATGAAGATTGGCAATCAAATGATGAGGTAATCCTGCAAGTCAACGAATATGCAAAGTAAATGCAGGACATGACGAAAAGACTCCAACTAGGAGCACTTAGCCGTAGCACAAAGGCTAAAGAACTAAATATGGTGATTGACGCTCTCCAAGGAGAGTTAGAAGACAGATTAAACACCATCACCGATCTACAAAAGCAAGTACAAGAATTGAAAGTTGAAGCTAAACATGTCATCTAGCAAGGGATAAACAACAAAAGGAGATGGAGGAGCTCGGTGACCTTCTAACGAAGTTGACAGATGCTTGCAAAGCCAAAGATGACCAGCTGTAGAGACGAACTTCTAACTACAACTCTGTCAGCTCAGAAGATTCAGGTACAATTAGATGTAGCGAACGCTTCCCTGCAAATATTCAGAGTAGAGAATAAATGATCATGCAATTTTCTGGCGGCAAATACAAGAAAATCCCATAGTAGCCTCAATCAAAGGAATATACGAGGTCTACAAAGCATTAGAGAAAAAGAACAAGGACCTCCAGCTAGAGCTTAAACTTGAGCAGTCTCAGCACAGAGACATGGATTTAATGCGGATGCAAAAGGAGGAAGAGATGCAAAAAAAAATAGCCGAACTTAAAAGAGTTAACCAGCTACTAAGGGATGGATGGCCCAAAACTCAAGAAGAGGCGGGAACTTCAGAACAACCACAGATAGAAATTCCCTCTGTATCGTTTACTGAGATGGAAACACAGCCAGTAGAAGCGCTAGGTGGCGAGGATGAATTCCAGGTACAAATAACAAAAATTGATACAGTGCCAATGGTCCAGCTGTCAAAAGCTGAGGAAGATACACTGAAAGAAATATTACACAAGAGGTGGATGAGCAGTGGAAAGCAGTGATGGATTGGGAGTTGAGAGTTCTTCACTCTGTCAATGTTACATAACTCACTCCCAATCAAATCAATGCGCAATGGTATCAGCAATCCCTATCATATCCTTTGATAAAGGTGGAGTTACTCCAAGTCAAAGAGAGGCTTTACATAGATATGTAGGTAGAAGGTGCAGATCAAGACCACCCCAAGTGGAGGCTGAGTTGGTTGAACAAGAATCCAAGGTATTTGATTCCGTTCACAAGAGCACATGTGGCGCTACAAAAAGATCCCAGTTTCTGTCATGTACCAAGAGTAAGGACTTGGCAAGCACATGAGGCACTAACAAAGAAGCGGCCAACCTGGTTGAAGTACCTGAGATTTCCAGCTCCAGAAAAGGGACCGACCATAGAGGAATACATGGTGAAAACCCTAACGGGCGCCATGTCCTTCTTCAAGAGTCTACCGGATTTATCATGTGCAATATTATATAAAATCTTTTGAATGCTACTCACCTGCATCGAAGTATTTCATGAGCCAAAGCAAGCAAGCGCCCCGTGGATGTCGTTCCTTGAGGGTAATAAAGGTTATGCTACGATCTCAGTAGTCAACCTTCCAAAGAAGTCCTCTATGGCTTCTACACCCAGTGCATGTTCTGACCATCACATAATATGTTGGCATTTGAGGAAGCATTCTACATAGGGTTCTTCACTTGGCGAACGAAGATATTTGGGCCAGTGATCAGCAACCTGACTTTGAGATTTGTCGGCTACTCCGCAGTAGAGCTGAAGAACAGAGTCACTATGCAGGTTCTGCAGGTGCCAGATAAAGAAATAAATATCATATATGAAAAGGCTCTAACAACACTTAAAGACCACCTTGCCAGCCGTCAACCCGAAGACTATTTCACCCCATAAAGTTGTGTCAAGGGACGACAGAGGCAAGGGGGGGGAATGTTAGCAGCAAGTTAACTCACATACCATTTTTTGGAGCTCTTATTGTAAAAACACTTATTATTTTGATAAATTGAGAATATTGTAACTCCTATTTTTTGGATAAACTTTCTAATTGATGAGCCGGGGCTACAAGCTCCCAGATTGTATCAACTTGTCATTACCCATCTTTAGTTAGAGCTCCCAAATTATTACTTCTGACCACCAAAAACCTTGGCTACGGTATAAAAGCCAATTTTTGTAAGTTATTTGCAAGTTTTGGATAATGAAATACACAACGTGAACTAACGGCACTCACTTCTCTCCTTCTCGCGCTTCCTACTCCCTCCCCGGTTGTCACATTGTAGTCGCGTTTGTTGCATTGCAACCGTAGGTAAGAGCTCTATGCATTGACGTAAACACTTCACGATATTTCGTAGATTTTGGCATCGCCGACCCGCGGCCTAATTTCATCATAGCTAGAAATTTACACTTCAAATTAAAAAACTAAGCATAGGCGAGGTATTGAGGCATCATTGTTAAGCATTTAGGTGCATTCTGGGTCAAAAACAACTAGGTCAAAAATCCACTGCTATTAATTTGAGACCATAAGCATGTGTGCTTAGGTCTTATAAACATGTCCTAGAAGTTTTGTTAGGTTTGGATGTCATTGATGTTGTAACAGATGTGATTTGTTTGCCGATGAGCAATTGGTTTTTGGTGATTTCAGTCACTTTAGTGTAGCTTGAGTTAGATGCAAGTTATTAATTGTTTTCCGAGAGATTGATAACCTGTTGTAGCCTCTATGCACTAGTCGAGTCAGTTTCGTCCCATGGATTGACAATTTAATCGTGGTTCTCGCTACATCTGCAATAAGATAGGAGTGAGGTTAGACACCCGTCCCACACCCTTCCTAATGGATTCCCATCTTGGTTCCCTTGTGCCCCTCCTCTATGCCTTCTATTGCACCTCTAACGGTCTTGACATGCGGGTCAACACTTTGGGTCACCTCCAATAGCAGCACTTACATGGCCCTGCCTTTAGCATCAACACTTTGTCTTGCTACATTAAGTTGCCCCCATATGTGGTCGCCAAACTAAGCCATTGTGTAAGCATTGCTTGAAGAAATCATACAGTAAATGTATTTTAATGTAGTCAGGGAAGAGCTTGCTTATGGGGATGTGTGCTAGAGGTGGGCACATAGGGAAAGGATTTGGACAAAGAGGTGATCATACAGGGGATGGGGGAGGGTGAGGGTGGTGTGTTGTGAGTACCTAAGATACTACTTGGTTCAAACGCAAAGGCTTTTAACCCATTGTAAAGTAAGGAAGTAACCATGGATCCAAAAGTCAAAATAAAATTTACATTGAAAATAAATCACTATGAGCATAAACCAAACAAATACAAATAGTAAAACAATGATACAACATGTAATCTTTCTCATTTAATTACCTAAGCCACCACCAAGATCGAACACAAGAGTTTCTAATCCCATTGTTAGAGAAAAAGAGTAATTATAGATTCGACTGTCTAGAAAGATTACATTGAAAGCAAGGCATTGCGTTGCTTCTCTCTTTGTAAAGAGCAAGACTATGCCGAGGATCAGAGTGTTGACATTAGGAAGAGGATGAGGTCTAGGAGGGCCTCTTTATTTTCCATTAGATTATGGTGGCGATTAACATTTTGACGAACAAGTGCATGCCATGTGTGCAAGAATGGTGGGTGTGTAAGAGAGGTATAAGAATGGTCAAAAGATGCACTTTCCCTTTGAAAACAAGGGGACACTTAATGATTTTTGGCCTTTTGTAACTCCTACATATGATCTCTGATTTGAGTGGAGATTATAGATCTGTAATCTACACGCCGAGCTCTTTTGGTAGATATGTTACATGATATAGCTTTGCCCACTAGATTTTAAATTTCATTTTGGGGGGAAAATTTGAATTCAAATAAACTAATTATTTTGCCTATTTGAATTCAAAATTGTCCTTTGATTTCTTTCTTAATACTAGATCTTTGACTCCCTTAAACTACCAAATAAAGAGGCCCTCCTAGAACCCATTCTCTTCCTAATGGAGAAACGTGTAATTTGATAGCTCAAAGTATGTTGGAGATATGATAAACCTAAAAATTATTGTACAAAGTAGGAACGGCATGGGTGAATCAAACAACGTGCATGCTAATCTATGGTCTCCTAAAACCGCACCTCAAGTAGGACCGATGAGTCAAATAGGTGAGTCATCTTATGTTTTTCTAAATTACTGTAAGAGTAAGAGACTGTATCAAATTAGAACCAGCCATAGTAATGTCTCTACACACCCCATATGTAAGGACACGTAAAAAAATGCATCAAACATACATACATGTAATTAATTGCCTACGTGTAACTAGAGAGAGGATGTGTGATCGCAATCTAGAGACAGTGTATGTGACTATAAGTAGATATCTATAAGTGACAATGGAGAGAGAGAGAGAGAGAGAGAGAGAGAGAGAGAGAGAGAGAGCTATGTAGTATCGATTGATAGCATAATCGATTGGCATTTTCATGATTATATAAACCAACCAATAGGCTTATTGATCGATAAAGTTACCAATCAATATGTTATCAATTGATAAATTTATCTATCGATAAGCCTATCGATTGACTAACTAGTAATTTGTTCATTTTTTGCATATAATTCAAAATACACTTATATTTTTGAATTATACGATCCTTTTTTCATTATTCGATCAAATATATGCAATGTAGATTATGAGCATCTAGAATTTGTAGATTACATGTGTAGATTAAAGAAGCCATTGTATAGTTTGAAGTAGGCTGTCAGAACATAGTGTAAAATGATAAACAACTCCTTAGAAGAAGGTTGAATTCAGCAATCTAATGAAGACTATTCTATAATTGTGAAGCATGTTGATTGAGAGATTATTGTTTTTCTATATCTACGGCCGAATCTTGTGGAGTAGCTATGACATGTAAAGAATCATGGTTGAGAAATATTTTGGCAAACATCGACATTGAAACTCCAAATAGTGTCATCATCTAATGGACAACATTAGCAACATAAGGTTGGTAAAGGATCCACTTTACCATGCTTTCACCAAACACATTGAGGTAGCGATGTAGAGATAATGGCAACTTGATGCTGCTATCCCCAAATCTCAAAACCACGAAGGTGGCAAGGCTCCACGTGTGTACGAACTACACTCTGTGCTCATCCTCACTTTTTCTCAAAAGTACAATAGAACAATGAGATTCTAAAATCCCAAAACACTTCTTTACATTTTTGCAACTATGAAAACTAGTAGTTTGCTGCATGGATTGACAATTTTCTCTCTTGTCCATGGAACAAAAAATTTCAAATTAGGATTTGAGTTGATTTTTTGGATTGCATGAACCTATAGATCACCCCCATAACTTCAACCCTACAAAAAATGAAGCTTCTTGTTTTCCCTAATATAATGGGCCACCAATTTTCAGAGCAACTAACTTCGACCACTTTTGGCCCATTTTTTGCAGTTTTACACTTTTCTTAGTCCTTGGGGTAAATATACTTTCAAATGAAGACATTAGGGATTCTTTTTTTGCATTTTCACACATCAAAAACTATTCATATTTTGCGCAAAATCTAGAACTTCAGTCTCAATCTGCAATGTTCCACTTTACATTGGGCTTGACCTTGGTGTAAACTTGTGGCATAAGCTAAGAGAGCTTATCGCCCTCGTACCAAGTCAACATGTTCTCCTAGAAATCAATTAATGTGGTACAATGGATGGGATAGAAAACAAGTAAGAGCGCCAAATGCATGTATTGAAAGATACAAGACTCTACAAATTGTCTGTCTAGAATATTGGGTGCAACAAAAGACTTCAAATGTGCATAAGACATTCACTACCTCGGTTTTTATCCTAGCCTCTCCCGTCTAGGTGTGTTTTGAGTCATATTCTTAGGCATCCGACCTAAGCAACTTAAGTACGCTTGACTCTCCAATTCAAGCCTCATCGCTCTAAAAGTGGACAAACAATAAAGTACTTAACGTGCATGTATTGAAAGATACAAGACTCTACAAATTGTCTGTCTAGAATATTGGGTGCAACAAAAGACTTCAAATGGGCATAGGACATTCACTGCCTGGGTTTTTATCCTAGCCTCTCCCCTCTACGTGTGTTTTGAGTCATATTCTTATGCACCCGACCTAAGCAACTTAAGTACGCTTGACTCTCCAATTCAAGCCTAAGCACTCTAAAAGTGGACAAACAATAAAGTAGTTCACATGCATATACAAAGGGTGTTAGCTTAATAGAAATGTAGCATGGATTTGAAAAATCAGTCACCAAATTTCTTAAGTTATCCCATATCATTTTTCAAAAACATGTCACATTGTACATGCTCGTAGAAAACAGTTACAAAACCTCTCTCTCTCTCTCTCTCTCTCTCTCTCTCTCTCTCTCTCTCTCTCTCTCTCTCTCTCTCTCTCTCTCTCTCTCTCTCTCTCTCTCTCTCTCTCTCTCTCTCTCTCTCTCTCTCTCTCTCTCTCTCTCTCTCTCTCTCTCTCTCTCTCTCTGTGTGTGTCTCTCTCTCTCCCCACAGGAAAAAAAAAAAGTTGGGCTCTGTGTCAGGACACCGGCAAGGCCGGACTAGACAAGGCAGGGCCGGGCTAGGTGGTGTGGAACGGGGAGTCCAACTAGGGCAAAGGGCCAAGGGCATGCCTATATAAAGGGTGGTTGGGTGGTGGACTCTTAGGCTATAGTCACCCCTATCTTACATTGGTATCAAAGCATGGTCTATTTTGGGCAAGAGGGCGTGGAGCTTTTTGCATCATCCTCTCTTTTGAGGGCGTGAAGATCCGCCTGCTAAGGGGGACGATGAAGTCCCACTGTGTGAGAAGCGCCGCTTATGACGGGAGGGAGGGGACCTCAACCTCTGGCATACGCAATGTGGCTTAGATCGGCGGATGCGCACTGAGGAAGGGAGGATTTTCGTCACAGTGGCGACGCCCAACAAGCAATGCAGGGGAACCTCTCTCTCTCCCTCGCTCTTGCGGCACTGCCGTGGTCGCCATAACCGAGTGCAGGGGTTTTTTTTCACACACAAGGCGCCCAAAGGCCTTTGACCTTGGGCAATTCATCAAAAAATTTCAAGCTAGGGTGCTGCCCACCGGGCACACACCCCATACCCAAGCTAGGGTGTTCGAAGGTGGTCGGCCGAGATCCGACACAAGCATAGGCAAGGGGCCGCCGAATTCTAGGCAAACTGTCCGAATTACAGAAGTTGATAGAAGTTAAAGTTTGACGAAGTTGAAGTTTTGGAAGAATATCTATTGCAATTTCTTCCTTCTGGAAGATTCAGTTGTCAACGACGTTTCAAGCAGTACAAATTTTTGTCGGAATCGTCAAGCATAGTTGATTCAACTATCAAGAGCTTGCGGAGTTCCATATACGGTGGACTACTATCGATTTTGACGAAGTTAGCATGGCTACTCTACTTTGCGAGTGCTCCCAATATCAGGTATATTTTCTGAGTACTTCTTTCACCGCACTGTGTAGCCATGGATTCGATATCAATATGACATTCGATTTTGAGCAAACTACTCCTGATCCTAGAAATGATGGCCCGCATCCTCTCAAGGAGAGTAACCGTGACGCTATGGCAGGAGAAGATACTTATGAGTTGCTCGATATTCAAGAATTTCATGACAGTCATGGATGACAATTGTAAAGCTTTAAATGAAAATGTTACTAAACTTTCCACATTAGTAATTCAATTAATGCATCAACAGTCTAAGAGTCCTGCTGACACCCACATGCATGAGCACGTTGGCACACAAGGGCAAGGCCCAATTAATGACACGTTGCATACACTCACTGCCAAAGAGGTGGATGACTTGTTAAAGAACTTTAAACCACCAGTCTTTAAGGGCGAAGACCGAGACCACAATAAGGATGCAGTGAACATCTTTCTTAGCAAATGGGATGGAATTCACGCCTTACGGCGTACTCCAGATGCAGTCAGATTTTTGCAGACGAGCTTAACTCTGGAAGGCAAGGCCTACAAATGGTGGATGTCTCTCAAGGAGAAGAAAATCATACCACAGAGCTGGGCAGCCTTTGAAGCAATGTTTAGCAAGGAAAAAATGAGGCCGATCGGAATTGGACGGCTTGGGACACATGTTCCATGCGCCAATACCCATCACTCCTTGAATAAATCTCTCACTATTGGGACGTTATCCTCAAGTTGGAAGGCTTAGATACCTTTCAAAACAAGTATGAGGGTTCATACAATGTCTTAACACCTGAGCTTAAGAAGTATGTCAAGACCCAAGACCCTAAAACACTTGAGGAAGCCATAGTGAAAGCACATATTCATGATGACCCTGATGAGAATCAATTACATAATAGTAACGTGCCTGCTAGTATATATGGTAATACACGCACGCAGTATGGGCACAATAAAAGAAAATTTCTAGTTGCAAATTCAGATGCATCTAAAAAACCCAAGGGATCCTATTTCTCCTGAGGATTTTGATAAAGCCAAGAAAGAGAAGTTATGTTTTCAATGTTTAGGGAGAGGTCATGGCAAAAAGGATTGTCCCAAAAGGAAATCTGTTGCTCAGGGGAAGGAGAAAGCAGTGCACACGGTGCAACTACTGCCTTTTGAGTCTTCCTCAAAATTCTCCACAGTGGAAGTAACACACACTGAGGTGGTGCATGAATGCTGTCTCACAGCTTCCATGTGGCAACAAACCTTTGGACCACATGAGTTAGTACGTATGCACGAATATCTGCAAGGGCACAAGGTGCGCATCTTGGTAGATGACGGTGCTACTCACAATGTCATCAATTATGGATTGGTGAAAAAGCTCAAACTGCCTCAAACTCCGAGTACCCACCGCTACAAGGTAGCATTGATGAATGGACATGATACTGAAATATGGGATACTCAATGCCGAGTTGTTCCATTGGAAGTACAAGGGTACTCTACTTGTTTGGATTTTCAGGTTATGAACATGGAAAGGGCTGATGTGGTTCTTGGTAGGGAGTGGTTTCATAGCCTAGGACCATCACTGAACCATAGCTATGAGCACAACAACTTGATGTTTGAATCCCATGGCGCACATGTGTTGTTGAGGAGAAAAGGATATACCTTCATCACCACTGATTTGTACCGCTGAGCTTATGCACCTCGTTTCTGATAATGAAATAGATCAGGTTTTCTTGTGTTACTCACTGTCTCATTTTCTTTCTAACATTGAGTCTATTGAACATTCCTCAACGCCGCATGCTTCTCTCTCCTCTATTCCACCAATTACTAATTCTAAACAAGCAAACGTTGCTAGTCAATTACAACAATTATTAAAAGAATTTCAAAATGTATTTTCTAATGATTTGCCATTAGGATTACTGCCGACGCTATCAGTACAACATAGCATTGACGTGGCTGCAGGTTGTAAACCTGTTAGTAAACCACCTTACCGTATGAGTTACTCAGAGGCTGCTGAGGTGGAACGTCAGCTTGCTGACTACCTTAGCAGAGGGTTTATACAACCCAGTTCTTCACCATGGGCTTCGCCTATCCTTTTAGTGAAGAAAAAGGACGGCAGTATGCGCATGTGCGTAGACTACTGGGGCTTAAATGCGGTTACAGTTAAGAACAAATACCCATTGCCAAGAGTAGATGAGTTATTTGATAAGCTAACTCATGCTCGCATTTTTACGAAAATTGACTTGCGGTCAGCATATCACCAAGTCCGTATTCGGCTTTCCGATATACCTAAGACTGCATTCCGAACACGGTTTGGACACTATGAGTTTTTGGTGATGCCCTTTGGGTTAACCAATGCGCGTGCACATTCATGACACTTATGGATAGTGTCTTGAAGCCATATTTGGGCAAATTTGTCATTGTTTTCCTCGATGACATGCTAGTATATAGTGCTTCTGAAGAAGAGCACTTACAATATCTCAGGCAGGTGTTTGAGTTGTTACGTACAAAAAAGTTATATGCCAAGGAATCTAAATGTGCTTTTCTAAAAGATGAAATTCATTATTTAGAGCATGTTATTTCATCTCATGGCCTATACATGGATCAATCCAAAGGGGATACCATCAGAAAATGGCCTCCTCCTAAAAATTTGGAAGAATTACAGATATTTTTAGGATTTGCAGGTTTTTATCGAAGGTGCGTTAAAAACTATGCTCAAATTGCTATTCCTATGATGGATCAACTTAAAGGCAAAGGAAAAGCTTTTCAGTGGGGATCCGCTCAACAGCACAGTTTTGATACGCTCAAGGATGCATTAGCTACAAATCTTATACTGGCTATTGTAGATCCTTTGAAACCATTCGTTTTGGAAACGGATGCCAATGATTGTGCTACTGGAGCAGTCCTGTTACAAGATGGACGGCCGATTGCATTTGAAAGTAAGAAGCTTGATGCAGCTCAGCAGAACTATTCTACTTACGAACGCAAACTCTATGCAATAGTGTTTGCCTTAAAGACATGGCGACATTATCTGTATGGTGCTCAGTTTGAGATTGTGTTTGACCATGAAAGCATCAAATGGTTTACACAACAAACAGATTTAAAGGGTCGAAAAGCCACGTGGGCCGAGATCCTTCAGGAATATGACACCAAGCTAAGGTATCGCAAAGGCCGATACAATGTAGTGGCAAACGCTCTAAGTAGAATGCCAGAGATCAATTTGTTCTTGTTCACGGAACTTCGTAGTGAATTTTTAGATTCTCTCAAGGGCAAATATGAGCATGATGAAGCATATTCCAAAGTGTGGAGCCATGTTCAAAAGAGGGATCCTTCTCACTCCAATGACGGTAGTGTACAATTAACCTCCACACCTAGTTCTCCTTTATCAAGTGATGAACTACAACGATGGAAGCATTTTACCATCGACACTGGGTACCTACTCCACAAGGGGAGAGTTTGTGTACCGACGGACACGGACATTCTGCGCCAAATTATTTATGAATGTCATGATAGTCCAAGTGCAGGGCACCCGGGGATTAGAAAAACTTATGCTCTCGTACGACGACAGTTTTACTGGCCAGGTATACATGGCTTTGTTCAAGCTTATGTCTTGCACTGCCAAAAATGTCAAGTTAACAAGGCAGAGCGCCTGAAAGCAGGAGGACTCTTACATCCTTTGGATATTCCCAATGGAAAATGGGAGAGTATCTCTATGGATTTTATTGTAGGTTTGTCAACCACTATACGAGGTCATGACTCAGTATGGGTGGTCGTAGACAGGTTGACTAAACTATGTAAGTTTATTCCGACCAAATCACCGGTTAAGACACCAGAACTAGCCAAGTTATTTGTGGACAATCTATACAAATTGTATGGTTTGCCAAGTAACATTGTTAGTGACCGTGATCCCAAGTTTAACAACCACTTTTGGAGACCTGTATTTAAATGATTGGGTACACAACTAAACCTCATTACATCTGATCATCCAGAAACGGATGGTCAACCGGAACGGGTTAACCAGGTGCTAGAGGATATGCTAAGAGCATACGTCAGCAAAAAATAGTTAGACTGGGAAGAATACTTACCTATTCTCGAGTTTGCCTACAACAGTGCTAAGCATGTCACAACAGGTTTTAGTCCTTTCATGCTAATGTACGGGTTTCAACCTAGGTCACCAATTACGGTGGGGTTGGCAACCGAAAAACTCCAACAGGTTAAGGATTTTCTTCAAGACCATATGGATATGCTGAAACTTGCTCGCTAGAATGTCCGGCAACCACAGGATCGGTATAAGAAATACGTTGATGAGAAACGTCGGCAAGTTACCTTCGAAGAAGGGGAGGAAGTATTTTTACGTGTGCCAGAACATTCAGAAAGTCTGAAAACTGGACCGACGCCTAAATTATCTCCCCGATATTGTGGGCTTTTCAAATACTCAAGCGAATAGGTGATCGTGCCTACAAACTATTACTACCTTCACATTCTCGCATTCATCCGGTGTTTCATGTAAGCCGTCTACGAAAGCGGTTACATGGGGATGACAATGTCATTGACCAACAAGTTTTGGTTGATTACATTGAACCTCCTACCTTACCGCATGAACCTGAATGTGTTCTTGATTATCATGAGTTGCGTACATGTCATCGCGTATGACAACAAGCCTTAATCAAATGGAAAGACCGACCTGAAGAAGGTGCCACTTGGGAAAACATTAGTGTTCTTAAGAAGAAGTTTACCACTTTTGTTTTCGAGGACAAAAAATTTTCTTAAGGGGGGAGTAATGTCAGGACACCGGCAAGGCCGGACTAGACAAGGCAGGGCCAGGCTAGGCGGTGTGGAATGGGGAATCCAACTAGGGCAAAGGGCCAAGGGCATGCCTATATAAAGGGTGGTTGGGAGGTGGACTCTCAGGCTCTAGTCACCCCTATCTTACACTCTGTAAAAATTGTTAGGATTCTCTATTTCAAAATAGACTTCATGAAACATAAAACATTACTTTCTTGAAGAAAATTTCATCTCACTTGTCACCTTCTGGCCGCTTAAATAGTAATTATGGTCCAAATATTATTCTTGCATTGAGGAAAATAAATCATTATTAACTCATGGGTTGACACCTCTTTCTAAGTGTTCTCGAATCTAATGTTCCATTGGGTCTTGAACTTTGATTTTATGCGCGCAATGCTGGACTTGGATTTTTTCTTGGACTTGTGTTCTCATGCACATGCCCAAAAATGCCTTTTGCACA
Organism: Adiantum capillus-veneris; assembly: GCF_014529385.1. Taxonomy (NCBI): domain Eukaryota; kingdom Viridiplantae; phylum Streptophyta; class Polypodiopsida; order Polypodiales; family Pteridaceae; genus Adiantum; species Adiantum capillus-veneris. The sequence goes on from NC_140940.1 coordinate 36,700,967, forward strand.
AACTTTTTGTTGGGTCTAGTACCATTGTATACTTGTGTGAGAATGTCCTCTAGTCATAGGCTTATGAACAGGGATCATCCAATCTGATGTTGCATTGCATAGCATCTTGTGTCCTTAATTTTTGCATGCCACGTTCTTGCATGAATGCCATGAATAGTTTCAAAAATGGTGACGCCCACATTGCATTGCACAACATATTTATGTGCTTGTGTGCTCAATTTTTGCATGCGACCTTCTTGCGTGAATGCCATGAACAGTTTTGAAAAATGGAGACACCCGCCCGAAACTACGCATATGTTGTTTGTTGACACATTTTATGGGTTGTGAACAGGTGGTAAATATAACCCTCTTTTTAGGGTGAGAAAGTCTGGGATGAAAGCCTTGGGAACCTAAAAGTTACTTGGAGCATTAATAATGTGTGTAATTTTAAGTAGACATAAAGTACTTAAATTAAATCCATTTGACCAATTCGTTGGGCTAAGCCTTTAAGTTACACTCAATATATGACCAAATCCCTAAAGCCGCACATACTAACATGCACCCCTATGTGCATGGATACAATCTCCTACATAGAAATCCCTAGAACATGTTTATCATGCCATGCAACATGTTGCACTATATAGCCACATGATGTGTGTCCCTTTCCATTTGTGGTGCATATGCCTCTTGCCTAAATTTCCACTTTCCATCATTGAGCCTATACAAGGCCACTATGCTTACCTTGTAATTCTCTCTCATTTTAATCAATCAAGTAAGTTTCATTTCATTTCATTGAGTACATTCTCTCTAATCTACTCACTCCTTATTCTTATGAATCTCTCACTATGATGAATGCCTTGTTGGTCTATCCGCCATAGGAATTACATGTGGTATCAGAGCTTACATGTAATAAGCATCTCTTAATTACATTGGCTAGATCCCTATACTAGATATAGTGCTCTCTCTCTCTCTCTCTCTCTCTCTCTCTCTCTCTCACACACACACACACACACACACACACACACAACACTAAATTGATTCATAACTCTTTAGGAGTTGGCTAATTAAGTTCAAGCTTGATTATGTCTCTCTTTAGATTTGGTTATGCCTACATGGCCACTTCCCTTATCAAGTGATTAGCATTAATTGGAATCGAGTTCTAGATTCTACACAATTTCTTATGCTTCTTCATTAGACTTGCTTGATTATGTGTGCATTCTTTTTTGTTTTTCTCATTTTCTCCAAGACAATTTACCTTGTTGGAGAGCATGAATTAAACATTGCAATGTATGTGTGAGCCTAGAGGCTTCCACAAGCTCTTGATTGTACTAATTTGTGTCATTCTTGGTCCAAGCTTCAACAAGTAACATCTTGATTAGATTCCTTAATCTGCAATCTTGACTTGTGGACCAAATGTACAAGTGTTAGAATTCAGCCCAACACTTTTGCATTGCATCTGCAAGCTTGGCCTTTTGCTCCAAGATCCTAAACCAGCCAAGCATTTTCAGATTCATCGCTTTCCCTCGTCGAAACCGGCCCGTATCTACTAACTCTAGCTTCTCCATTGTAACCCAAAACATATACAAAATCTATATTGTTATAGTTTAATTATAATTAACTACCTATATGTAACTAGAGAGAGGATGTGTGATCGCAATCTAGAGACAGTGTGTGTGACTATAAGCATTAGGAAGACGATGGGGTCTAGGAGGGCCTCTTTATTTGCCATGAGATTATGGAGGTGATTAGCATTTTGACGAATAGATGCATGCCATGTGTGCAATAATGGTGGGTGTGTAAGAGAGGTGTAAGAGTGGTCAAAGGATGTACTTTCCCCCCCAAAAAGCAAGTGGAAAACTTTATGATTTTCGGACTTCCATAACTCCTACATATGATCTCCGATCTTAGAGGAGATTCTAGATCTAGAATCTACACAACGAGCTCTTTCCATAGATATGTTACATGATATACTTTTACCTGCTAGATTTTAAATTTCATTTTGGGGGGAAATTTGAATTCAAATAAAGTAGTCGTTGTGCATGTTTGAATTACAAAGCTATCCTTTGATTGCTTTCTTAATACTAAAGGTTTGACTCCCTTAAATTGCCAAATAAGGAGGCCCTGCTAGACTCCATTCTCTTCCTAATGTAGATATATGTAAGTGACAATAGAGAGAGAGAGAGAGAGAGAGAGAGAGAGAGAGAGAGAGAGAGAGAAAGAGAGAGCTATGTAGTATTGATCGATAGCATAATTGATTGACGTTTTCATGATTATATAAACCAACCAATAGGCTTATTGATCAATAAAGTTACCAATCGATATGTTATCAATTGATAAATTTCTCTACTAATAAGCATATCGATTGACTAACTAGTAATTTATTCATTTTTTTGCATATAATTCAAAAATACACGTATATTTTTTAATTATGCAATCCTTTTTCATTATTCAATCAAATATATGCAATGTAGATTATGAGCATTTAGAATTTGTAGATCACATGTGTAGATTAAAGAAGCCAGTGTATAGTTTGAAGTTGGATCTTACAACATAGTGTAAAATGAAAAAAAACTCCTTAGAAGAAGGTAAAATTCAAGCAAGACCATTCTATACTTGCGAAGCATGTAAATTGAGAGATTTTAGTGTCATTTATGTTGATGGATTCATTCTCACACGAGAAGTCATGTGATGAGGAGATTCTAGTTAATGTCAATGACAATCAATTGAAAAAATTTGACATAAAGAACCTTGTAAGTTTAGATACTTTTTGGAAATTGCAATCATTGACATTGTGTCAAAAATGCAACAGCACAATGAGCTTCTAAAATCTCAAAACACTTCTTTACATTTTTGCAACTATGAAAACTAGTAGTTTGTTGCATGGATTGACAATTTGCTCTCTTGTCCATGGAACAACAAATTTCAAATTAGGATTTAAGTTGATATTTTGGATTGCATGGACCTATAAATCACCCCCATAACTTCAAAAAAAATTAAAGCTTCTTATTTTCCCTGATAGAATGGGCCACCAATTTTTAGAGCAAGCAACTTCGACCACTTTTGGCCCAATTTTTGGAGTTTTACACTTCTCTTAGTCCTTGGGGTAAAATATACTTTCAAATGAAGACCTTAGGGCTTCTTTTTTTGCATTTTCACACAACAAAAACTATTCATATTTTGCACAAAATCTAGAACTCTAGTCTCAATCTGCAATGTTTTCACTTTACATTGGGCTTGACCTTGGTGTAAACTTGTGGCATGAGCTAAGAGATCTTATCTCCCTACTACCAAGTCTACATGTTCTCCTAGACATCAATCAATGTGGTACAATGGATGGGATAGAAAACAAGTAAGAGCACCAAATGCATGTATTCAAAGATACAAGACTCTATAAATTGTTTGTCTAGAATATTGGGTGCAACAAAAGACTTCAAATGGGCATAAGACATTCGCTACTTGGGTTTTTATCCTAGCCTCTCTCCTCTAGGTGTGTTTTGAGCCATATTCTTATGCATCCAACCTAAGCAACTTAAGTACGTCCAACTCTCCAATTCAAGCCTAAGCGCTTTAAAAGTGGACAAACAATAAAGTAATTCATGTGCATACACAAAGGGTGTTAGCTTAATAGAAATGAAGCATGAATTTAGAAAAATCGGTCACCAAATTGCTTAAGTTATCCCATATCATTTTTCAAAAACATGTCACATTGTACATGCTAGCAGAAAATAGTTACGAAACCTCTCTCTCTCTCTCTCTCTAAAATGTTGGGCTCTGTAAAAATTGTTAAGGTTATCTATTTTTAAATAGACTTCATGAAACATAAAACATTACTTTCCTAAAGGAAATTCATCTCGTCTGTCACCTTTTGGCCGCTCAAATAGTAATTGGTCCAAATGTTATGCTTGCATTGAGGAAAATAAATGATATTAACTCATGGGTTGACACCTCTTTCTAGGTGTTCTCGGATCTTATGTTCCATTGGGTCTTGAACTTTGAGCAAGTCATACTATATCCTGAAAAAAATTCATCTCATCTGTCACCTTTTGGGCGCTTAAATAGTAATTGTGGTCCAAATGTTATGCTTGCATTGAGGAAAATAAATGATATTAACTCATGGATTGACACCTCTATCTAAGTGTTCTCGGATCTTATGTTCCATTGGCTCTTGAACTTTGAGTAAGTCATACTGCTCAACTAACATGGTTTTCCTATATAGGTGACCCTGGGAGGTCACGCTTCAAGAAAGAACAAGTACCAGAAGCAGTATCGTAGCACAAGTACCAGTAGTTCCTAGCATTATCAACAGCACTTCAACGTTTCAATCATCATCCATCCAAAATTTTAAAAGCCTCATCATCGCCATCGTTTTCCACCCATTCAGCCAACGTTTTTAACCACAACAGACCAGAGTCTTCAACCCACAAATGCTAGCGTTTTTCAACATCAGCATCATCAGTTTTCAGCCTTATGAGAAGACACTGCATGTCAGGTCCCAACCACCTTCAAGGGCCCCCTTCCTCTCTTTATTTTCTTTATTGACTTGCACAAATGCTATTACAATGATTCTAGATGCTGAGATGTTGATGGGTACTTGATGTAGATGCTTGGTACTGCAAGGCTACGACTGAAAACCAAAACCCTAATGATTCTCTAATTGATATCTTCTACTTGATGGCGTCTCTCTCTCTCTCTCTCTCTCTCTCTCTCTCTCTCTCTCTCTCTCTCTCTCCCCCCCCCCTTTATTGTCTTCAGTTCAATTTCTCGTTTCAAGTGAAGTAAAATAACCTTGTGCGAGTACTAGATCCGAGATAAATCATTAAACACTTTCGTTGCACCTGGCATTTGCGCGACGGATTTGCTGTGTTTTTTCAACCAGATTTGCATTTTTGCAGCTAGCTTTCAGCCCTTGATTCCTGTCACATCAGGAGCGCAAATCATCCCCAGCTCTATCCCTTGGTGGCCATTAGCAACATCTCATTGAAACGGATGCAAAGGTGCATCACATCAACCTGAAGGTGCTTCATCCTGAAGAGTTACCCCGAAGACATTCCCCATTCGAGTGAATAGAGTGTGCATTGAGGTATTGCATGTGTGTATATTCCATTTACACAATCAAAAGCACATCGGCTACGGTGTGGGGGGTCCTTAACAGGGTTGCTTGAGACCCCATCGGGTGTTCTCCTTTTCTTTCTCTCTTACTCTCTCTACACATCTCTACCTCTCTCTCTCATTGTCTCTCTACAAGGAAATAGAAGGAGCCACCATTCGTGCGAAATAGCACACATTCAAGCAAGGGCAAAAGTAAAGATTTGTAAAAGTGTAAAGTCTAGATCTTGTTACCATTCCAATTTCGTTGCACTTGATAGCCCTAGAATTGCTTTTATAGGGTCTGGAGGGCGGTTATATAAATAGCCAATCAAAACTTATGTAACAATAACAGATGGATGTGGCCTTGGAATAGCTGACATGAGAGAGAGAGAGAGAGAGAGAGAGAGGACTGGCAATAGCTTATAAGAGAAAAGAGAGAGAGTTCGCTGGCTGTTTTAGCAGATTGGGGGATACTACCTATTTGTTATGCTTTATTTTGATGAACGTTTGATCAGTTTTTAAAAAGCGTGAACCTGTTTAATAACTCAAACCAAAACTCTGTGAGTTGAAAACTCATGCTACACAACACTCCCCAAGCGTCCCTGGATGCAACCTCATGCACAATAGCAATGCAGACATGAAATTTCTCGCGGCAAAGCATCTCCTTTTCCAAAAAGCACTTAAAAATATCTTGCTTTTTAGAAAAAGCTTCTCGAAACCCATATTTATTCTTGTGATTGCACCTTTGCGCTTAATTCCTTTACTTAGTTCGGATTTACTTCCAGACCAATGGGATATTTCCTATCCAATGCTCCCGTCACCCATCATGTGACGCATCGGGAATATCCATTTGCGAGTCTGTCCCACCGAACTTACGGAGCAATTGCTTCACGATGCTTAATGTCACCCACCATATGACACATCTGATTTATTCGTTCCTGATAGCTTTTACTAAATCCAATAGATCTACAATTCCTAACTTTAACAATTAAGTGTATACATTAAATATCGTAATTTCATTAAATAAAAATTACTCAAAAAATAAGAAAATAGTCCATTTAGCAACAAGGCCTTAATCTTATACTCAAAGTTTACTAATTAAAAGTTTTGTACTTCCTATGGAATCAAGTGATTGACATTAAGAAATCAGAGAATGGCTTGGTCCTCATCAACATCAACAGAAGAAGGCTTGTTCTAAGAGCGCCTAATGCTAATTTCAGGCTGCTGTGAGTCCGGACAATCTTCAGTGACAAGCTCCACATTGTTTTCCCCAGAGAGAACTTCCAAGGAAAGGCCCTTGGTCTTAGGCACGAGGAAAGTGCAAAGAAAGCCTAGGCCATTGATGAAGACAAGTAAGATAAGGGTCGTTCTTACTCCCAAGCCCGTTGGGTAACCAACCTCTTGATCCCCTTGATCCCCTTCTTTGCTACTTTGTGCAGCATATAAGAACTTCCCGGCTGCTGCTGAAATCCCATGACATGTCGACCTAAGTCGTGCCGGAAAGAGCTCGACTGGTATTATGAAGGTGGTGGTGTTCGGACCGAAATTAGCAAAAAAGAAGGTAAATGCATAAAGCACAATGAACGGCAGGTAATGACCCTCCGTCAAAGTGTAGTAGGGAATGGACAATGCAAACATGAAGGCAGTCATCGTGGCAAAACCCATGAGCTGGATCGGGCGTCTGCCTATCCGGTCAATGGTGAGGACCGTAAACCAATAACCCGGCAACGTAGAGCAAGCGCAATGAGCGCCTGTGCATGGCTTGTCCTAAAGAGCAGTCATGGTTCCTGCTGCGGGTAGCCACTTCACTCTTGTAAAGGTATCCTTTTGGAAGAGATTTTGGCTATAAAAGGCAATGTCAAGCAGAAACCATGTGCTTGTTGTGCCCAACAAATGCCGGCCATGCCTCCTTGCAAAGCCCCTAGAGAAAAGGGTGTAATTGTCAACCACCCGTAACTTGTCCACTTTGGCTTGCTCCACCACAAACTCAACAGTCAGCACCTTGGTCATATCCATTGCCGCCTGCTGCGCATTTTCTTCCACGAGAGCTGTGTAACATGCCATCTCCGGCATCTTCATTCTCCAGTAATACGTAACCACAGCAGGAATGGCACCCAACATGAATACAAGCCTCCAGACAATGTCTGCTTCCTGAGGAGTAGAGGCTATGGGGTCTTCATCGAATGATGGATGAGGGAATGCCCTGTTGAATATTGCTGAGATGATAATCGAGACTGGGGGACCGGCAACAATGCCCGTGCCCTGTATTGTAAACACGGCAGCAATGAAGCTTCCACAAGTACGCTGGTTGGCATACTCTGCCATGATGGTGGCAGAGAGAGGGTAGTCACCACTAATCCCAAATCCCAACCAGAAGCGGAAAAACAGAGGGTTGTCATGACTGACTTCGCTGTGCGGCCGAACGAGAGCCCAGAGGCTATGGAACATATGTCCATGATTTTCAGTGTGGCACCATAAACCTTTTTCCTGCCCATTTTGTCTCCTAGCCAGCCAAAAAATAGTTGCCCAGCTAAAGTTCCGCAAAGAGCGACACCATTTACAGTGGCCAACACCTTAGGTGGCAGGGTTCCGGGGTGGTTGGTGGTGGGGTCATAGTAGTAGAGGCAACCGAGAAGCCTTGAGACCGTCGAGATGCAGAAGAGGTCTTAGGCATCTGTGAAGAAGCCCTAGCCTGCAATAACAATGGCAGTAAAGTGATAACACTGGGTCTTGGCTCTATCCAAAGTGGATAGGACCTGGAGATGTGGACTGCTATCATCAATGACAATATGCACCATAGCGATGCTCAATGAAATACTGCGTGCAGTGACAATGAGGCTCCAAGCCTTCAAGGCAAGAGATGTGCCAAATAAATGCTCTTTTCTGGGCTTATGAAGCACTACTATGTGCAGTCACATTTGAATCAGGCAGAGACAAATGCTTGGCATCCAATGATTACATGCCATTTATGGGATGTGTCAAATGCTATGGTAACAAAGACGGCCACAACAAAATGTTGTCAGGGCCGGGATCAGAGTGACTAACTAATAAAGCAATACTGAATGTGCATTGACCCAAAAAAAATTATACATTCATTTCTTCTGAACCCATGGGTGCTCTCCCCCCCTTCTCTCTCCCTCTCTCTCTCTCTCACACACACACACAAAAAAAAAAAAAAAAATCACGCACATGAATTTCTCTACAAATTGGCGCCATGTTTTGTGACTTTACCGACCATGATATATGGAGTACCTACATCAAATATGTGTTATTCACAAAGTCATAAATCTATAAAAAAGTAACTAATAAACGACTACATATTTATCATTAACATGATGATAACCTATAATTTACAAGCTAATGCGATACACCATGATCATATAACAATGCAATCAATTATATTGAAATGCAACAAAAAGACCTGTTGGGCTCGCTGCTGCTCCTGCGCGTTCCCCTTCCCCCCCCCCCCCCCCCTGCTCCTGCTCCCCCGCGCCATAGCCCCCCCTTCGCCCTCGCCCTCGCGCTGCCCCTGTTGCGTGCTGCCCCTGCCTGCACGCTGTCTGTCCTCGCGCGCTGCTGAGCTTACACCCAGCCTGCGCGCAGCCCAGCCAGAGTGCAGCCCCGCCCGCTGCCCCCCCCTGTTGTTCGCTGCCCGCTGCCTCGCCGCTCCAGCCCCTTATCCCCATGCCCCCCGCCCCCCCCCCCCTCCCCCCCCTCCTCCGAAGGCCTCGTTTGAATTGCCTAGCAGTGGATTCTCAGTTGGTTTCTCCTTGCCGAGCTCTCAAGCGTTGGCCTTCTCGTCCGCCCTTCTCCTTCAGAGCAGCAGACACTAATGGAGGCTCATGCTCCACCTCAGAGGGATTCCTCCGAAGCCCCCTCGCCCGACACCGCTGAGCCCACCATTCGACTTGCTCTCTCACCGACAGAGCAAGCGAGCCTAGCCGATGAGGTAGAGCGTCTGCAGGCGACCTCGGTCATTTGCAAGATTCCCGGCACCCGACCAAGCAGAGGAGAGCTGTGTGACCTTCTCCAGGCCCGCCTTCTCGCAGAGGTGGGCAAGATTTTGGATGTCCAGATTCTCGGACGGGGGTACTACCAAATCAAGTTCGAGACTTCCGAGATGGCCTCCAAGGTCATAGCTATGAGTCCACTTGCTATCCGAGCATCACGCGCCCACTTTCGACAGTGGCGACACGGTTTTGACCCGACATCGGATGTGCTCGTAGAGGAGGCAGACATCCCCATCTCAGTCTGCTTTCCGGGTTTACGGAGGGAGTACCTTCCACTGCTCTCCAGGATTGGCTCCGCCATCGGCACTGTTTTGGAGACACCTCGTACGGCAGCATCAGTAGCTGCCAAGGCGGCCGGCATCCCTTCAGTTCGAGTTTTGGTCAGAGATACCCACACGCTCCCGAAGGTCATCCTTTTGCCTCGGGTGAGTGGGGGTTGGTTTAGGCAGAGTGTGGAGTACTCGGGTCTCCCGAACCAGTGCTTCATTTGCAGACAGATGGGCCACCTAGCGAAGGCCTGTCCACGGAGGAGACCACGACCTGCACCTCAGCCTCAGCCCCAGCCTGCCAAGGCTGGGCCGCAGCCTCAGCCAACGACACAGCACACAGATTCTGAGCCACCCTCCGAGCCTGGGGCTCCAGCGGAGGAGGGATGGCAGCAGGCCCGTGGCCGTCGACGCCAGGGGCCACAGCGACAGCCTGGCACTCAGAGTGGCCCTCAGGTGCCTACTCAGCAACAATGGGTTCCCACGGGGAACCGCTTTGGTCCTCTTGAGCAGGAGGAGCCTCCTACGCCAGCCTTCTCTTCCGTTTCACCCTCGCCAGCCCCTCCACCTTCAGATTTCCCCTCTTCCTCCTCATCCCCTCCCCCGCCCTTTGCTCCCGCCCACTCCCCACCTCGCCCCCCTGTCTCTGTCGTCCCGCCCCGCTTCTCTTCTCCTCCGCCCCCCCGAGCTCCTTCTCCCCCTCCTCCTGCTTCAGTCCCACAGTCGACTCAGGAGACTGGTCCCTCGCCGGCGGCTAGGAGATCTCTTGGCAGCGCTTTTGCCACGAGTCGCCCAGCGAGAGAGGGTCAGCCCTTCTTGCGGCCCCCTTTGCAGATTCAGACATCTTCCCTTGCAGCTATCCCTCGTGGTCTGACGAGCATTGACCTCCGACGCCGCTGGGACTTCTTCGATTACGGATTCACTCGCTTTCTCGGCGATTCCGCAGCAGACCACGAGGCAGCCTGCTTCAGGGTCCACGCTCTGTTCCTCGCCGCTAGGGGGACAGAGGCCTTGGACTCAGCAATTGGTTTCTCCTTTCCTCTCTGCGGTAGGACCGAGACAGAGTGGTCCCTCGACTCAGTGGTGGGATGGTTGCATACACAGGTTCTCGAGTTCTCTCACCACATGGGAGAACTTGGAGTTACAGATTTGCTGCAGACTTTGTGGCCACTGGCCACGTTTGCGGTGACACCCCCAGACTCAGCAGGATGTAGGCACATTGTGGTGTACTTTTTTGCTGATACGCAGTGTTTGCCTTGCTATGTATACATTCATGAGGACTCTTGGACAGAGGAGGTTGCTTTACGCACGGCTCGCTCTGCTTGGGCTTGGGCCAGGCACTCACTACAAGCTCGCCTATCTAGAGGACGCTCGGATGCGGATTACTCCCCATCCAAGCCTGCCTCGAAGATAGCCCGTCTTGCTGCTGCTGCTGCATCTATTCTCTCTCACTCCCCATGAGGATCGTCTCATGGAACGTGCAGGGATTAGGTGGGCCCCAGTTTCTGCGACAGCGGGGTCGATTGCAACAGGAGCTTCAGCGTTGCCTTGTGGGAGGAGAGATTGATCTCCCTATGCTCCAGGAGCACCATTTGTCTGAGAGCCGCATCCGGCGCTGTGGTCAGATTTTGCGTGGACGTTATGATTCCTTTTGGTCAACTGCTCTTGGACCTGGAGGCATCCAGGGTGGGGTATGTATGACTATTGCGGAGTCATTGCAGCAGGCCATTGTGGGCAGAGGGATTATTGTGCCAGGCCGGGCTCAGTGGATTACTTTGCAGGTTCAGGGTGGCCTTGTGGGCTTCCTGAACATCTATGCGCCCAATGTGGCGAGTGCTCGTGCAGAGTTTTGGTCACAGATTGTTGAGTCTTTGCCACAGGTTGACCATTGGTGTGTAGGAGGGGACTTCAACATGTTGGAGGACCCTTCTGATAGGATCGGAGGCAGCCATGCTACTGTGCATGGAGTCGAGTTAGCAGCTTGGGAGAGGTTGTGTATGACCTTGAGGGTCTCGGATACATGGCAGCATTCTGGCTTTGTGAGGCCTCCAGAGAGTCTTGCCTTCTCTAGATCAGACCGCAGAGTGGGAGGAGTGAATCTATCGCGGATAGATCGCTTCTACACTAGTGACCACTTCAGTGACTTGGGGGGATCAGTGGGCATCCTGGCAGGGACATCCTTCTCGGACCATGCACCAGTGATCCTCACAGTGGCAGACAGGCAGAGGAGTGGGAGCACGATGCTTCGCATCCCAGAGCGGGTCTTGTTGGACAGAGCACTCAGAGAGAGGGTAGAGGCTCTTTGGACAGAGGGCATGGACAGCCAGGCTCTACCGGCAGATAGAGTGGCCTTAGGCCTAGCTCAACTTAGCCACTTTTTTCTCCAGGAGTCTTTGGCTCGACGGGCCGCAGCGAGAGAGGAGGAGCAGCGTCTCAGACGAGGCATTGCTTCACTACAGAGGATGCAGGAGCAGCATCCAGACAGTCCATGGTTGGAGGAGCAGTTACAGCAGGCTCGACAGGAGCTTGTTCGCACAGAGGAGAGGCGCCATGAGTTTGCCTTTCACCGACAGGCATCTCAGTGGACTCAGGTAGGTGACAAAGTGACAGGTGCCTTTTTTGAGACAGTAGGACCTCGGCACTCGCATGCCAAGGTCACTCAGCTGAGGAGACCCGATGGGTCAGTTGCTTGTGAGCCTGACGATATGCGTGCAGTTGCTACTGACTTTTACCGTGAGCTACTGACGGCTGAGCCCCAGTCAGAGAGACAGGATGCATGCAGGGAGCAGGTTTGGGCGCAGATGCCTTGTCTTGTGACTGAGGAGATGCGCCAGAGGCTGGAGATACCTCTTCAGCTTGAGGAGCTGCACACGGCTCTTAGGGCCCTTCCTCGTGGTAGTTGTCCACGTGAGGATGGGCTGACTCCCAGTTTCTTCTTGGAGTACTGGGACTTGCTTGGCCCAGATCTTTGTAGTGCCTTTCAGTACATTCTGCACACAGGAGTGATGCCGGATAGCATGAGTGAGGGCCTGATTTACCTCATTCCAAAGGAGGGTGGCTCCTTGGATGAGATTCGACAGTGGCGCCCCATCATCATCCTCAACTCAGCCTACAAAATTCTTGCCAAGGCTCTGAGTTTGAGGATTCAGCCACTTTTGGAGAGCCTTATACATGGGAGTCAGACAGGTTTTGTCAAGGAACGCAGTATCCTTGACAACATCTTCACTTTCTGGGAGGCTTCTGCCCTGGCACGTCTCCGTGGGAAGGACCTTGTGATTCTTCTTCTCGATTTTGAGAAGGCATACGACAGAGTTGATTGGGACTTTCTAGAGGGCACGCTTCGCAGGATGGGCTTTACAGATGCTTGGATCAGAGGGGTGTCGGCTTTGTACAGACAGGCTCACAGTCAGGTGCTTTTGGCAGGAGGTAGAGGAGAGCGCTTCATGCTCACACGATCGGTCAGACAGGGTTGTCCTCTTGCCCCCTTTCTCTTTCTGTTCTATGCGGAGGCGATGAGCAGATTTTTGGTGTCACAGCAGGTTGGTCTGAGGGGCTTAGCACTCCCGATACGGGGAGATGAGCTTCTGGACGCTGAGTTTGCCGACGACTCAGCCTTGTACTTAGAGGGCCAGGAGGCCAATTTACACAGGTGTGGGCAGGCTCTTGAGACCTTCTGCTGTGCATCGGGCGTATTGATCAACTGGAGAAAGACAGTGGCTTTCTCGGTTGGCAGTGCTCCTGTGCCAGAGTGGATGCCAGGAGAGGGTTTCAAGTGGATTCCCCCAGGGACTCCAGTTCGATACTTGGGTTGTGAGGTTGGTTTGGATTTGTCCCCCGAGCAGCAGATTGCTCCTCTTCTCCTGTCCATCAGGAGAACGCTATTCCACTAGAGCTCAGCACGACTTTCGCTGGCTGGTAGAGTAGTAGTTGCCAACCAGGTGTTGTTGGCAACTATGTGGTACATCACCTCTTGCTGGATCTTCTCGAGTTCTTGTATCAGCCAGGTAGAGAGGCTGATCAGGAACTTCCTTTGGTCAGGTCACGACACTTAGGTTGCCCGAGCCAAGGTGGCTTGGTCGGTCATCACACTTCCTTGTTCTCAGGGAGGGCTTGGGATCATTGATCCAGCACAGCAGAGCAGAGCCCTTCTTGGGAAGTTCGTCGTCAGAGGACTTCTTCCAGGCGAGGAGCCCTGGAAAGAGTTCTTGCTACAGAGGCTTCGTGCCAGGGTGCCTCAGTCAGGAGGCCCTTGGCAACCTTCGACCAGATGGATCTTTACAGAGTTGCGCCGAGTTGGTTTGAGCAGGAGACTAGAGGACCGATTCGCTATGAGTTTGCTTCGCTCTTGGGAGCTCTTACGGCGTGGCCTAGAGCAGAGACAACCGACATGCACGGAGGAGCGCCTACGACAGCCCCTCGTCTGGAACCCCATGGTTAGCACTCAGAGACGCCACCTAGTTGGGAGTAGGCCTCATGTGTCATGGGGTCCCATGGCAGCAGGTCCAGCGCGCTCTCTAGGTGACTGGCTAGAGTTCACAGGTTTGTCAGAGGAGGTGCAGGGTGTCCAGCTACAGGGCATGAGAGGGGTTCAGAGCATGTATCAGGACATCTCAAAGTCAATTCCAGCTGAGTGGCTCACGCCTCTCGAGCCAGTAGCACCCCGATGGATAGGAGCCTTCACACGACTGGAGGTTCTCATCTCAGTCAGGGCTTGTTCAGAGACTGTCCCAGCCTTGTTCTTTGAGCTTCAGAGTGGGGGACGATTACAGCGAGTTACAGTAGAGGCCCCGCAGGTAGCAGAGTGCTGTTTCCAGAGGATCCGAGTTGTGGGCATCTGTGGGAGGACTTGCGTCATAGACCCTGACCCAGCAGCTCTCAAGACAGGACACTGGAGGCTATGGGCTTGGGAGGGTTGTCCACTGGCACGAGTACAGTGGGACCCTGGTGAGTGGCTATGGAGGGACCCCTTCTCTTCTGTAGACCGCCCAGGAGTCCCTTTCTTTCAGTACGCTGTTCGGCTTGGACGTCATATACTTGCAGCGCAGAGAGAGGAACGCCCCGCTGCAGCACGTCATTGGCAGGAGGAGGGTCTCACAGTTGAGTTCTTGGCAGCTTTTTGGCAGAGGCTGTGGGACTCCAGACAGCCGAGGCGCGTCACTTTGTTCCAGTGGTTGGTTGCACACAGAGCCGCAGCAGTAGGGAGCTGGCTTGTGCATAGTGGTCTCTCGGCCGCATGTACAGCCTGTGACCACTTGGTGGAGAGTCAGCGACACTGTCTTTGGGACTGTCCTTCGGCCCAGCAGGTGTGGAAAAACTCGAGCAGGTGTGGCTACGAGTTTTTCGGCTGATGCCTGCCCTCTCCGCGGCTCGACAGTACACTTTGGGGGCAGCGGCTTGGTCCACCCTCACGGGCCCGACACTACAGTTTGAGCTATCTTCCACCAGCAGGATGATAGTGATACAAGGGGGGCGACCTGCACTCCAGCCTGCTACAGAGCTTACTCCACAGGAGTGGTGCAGTGAGAGAGAGGAGTGCTGGGAGCTCATCAGCGGCCTAGCTCTTTGGTTCATTTGGCGGGCCCGTTGTTTCCGCATCTTTGAGGCTCGCCCTGTGCCACCTGCAGAAACTGTTCGTGACTTTTGGCTAGAGCTGATCCATACTCTCAGAGGACAGCTTGAGGGACTACAGGGCAGCTCCGACCGCATGCGGGAGCGCCGCGAGGCTTTCCTTCGACTCTGGCGCCCTGGGCCTTACTACACCATGGTCCAGGGGGTGCTCAGATGGCACTACTGTCCACCTGTGTGGCTCTTCCCTCCTCCCATTTCTTGATCTAGCCCCATTGTATATATGCTGTTTTTTCATTGGGAGAGTCTCCCCATCATGCTTGTTGTAGCCCTCTCTTGCAGAGGTGGATGTAGCCCTATGGGCAGTTTTCATTAACTAATAGAAGGATCTGTTTTTTGGAAAAAAAAAATTATATTGAAATGCAATCAAGAAAATACAACATGATCAAGCAAGCGCTCATTCAAACATAAATCAACACACACAATATAGCAATGATAATGTATCCCTGTTGTGAGTACCTAAGTCACTACCTGGATCAAACGCAAAGGGTTTTAACCCCATTGTAAAGTAAGGAAGTAACCATGGATCCAAACATTGAATAAAATTTACATTGAAAATAAATCACTATGAGTAATCTTGCTCATTGTAAGTACCTAAGCCACTACCCAGATCAATCACAAGGGTTTTTAATCCCATTGTAAGACAAAAAGAGTAATTATAGATCCGAATCCAAAAAGATTACATTGAAAGCAAGGCAATGCGTTGCTTCTCTCTTTGTAAGAAGCAAGACTATGTCGAGGATCAGAGCGTAGAGAGAAACGTGTAATTTAATAGCTCACAGTATGTTGGAGATCATAGTAACAGGGAATGGCCGTTTTCAGGTCTCCGTTCCCCGTTCCCATTCTAAGTTCCCGTTCCGAATCCCCGTTCCGTGTTTCAAATGTGAGTACTCGTAACAGGGAATTGGGTTTTATGGTAGTTGCCGTTCCGCGTTCCCCCGTTTCGATTTCCCGTTCCTGGTAACTATGTTGGAGATATGCTAAACCTAAAAATCATTGTACAAAGTAAGAACGGCATGGGCAAATCAAACAATGTGCATGTTATCTATGGTCTCCTAAACAGGCACCTCAAGTAGGACCGATGAGTCAAATAAGTGTATCATCTTATGTTTTCTACTGTAAGAGTAAGAGACTGTATCAAATCCGTACTATCCACAGTAATGTCTCTACACAACCCATATGGAAGGACACGTAAAAAATGCATCAAACATGCATACATGTACACATAACGTTGGTAAAGGATCCACTTTACCATGCTTTCATCGAACACATTGAGGTAGCGATGTAGAAATAATGGCAACTTGATGATGCTATCCCCAAATCTCAAAACCACGAAGGTGGCAAGGCTCCACCTGTGTACGAGCTACACTCCGTGCTCCCCTAGCTCTCACAACCTCACTTTTCCTCAAAAGTGCAATAGCACAATGAGATTCTAAAAGCCCAAAACACTTCTTTCATTTTTGCAACTACAAAAATTAGTAGTTTGCTGCATGGATTGACAATTTGCTCTCTTGTCCATGGAACAACAAATTTCAAATTAGGATTTGAGTTGATATTTTGGATTGCATGGACCTATAGATCACCCCCATAACCTTAACAAAACAAAAAATGAAGCTTCTTGTTTTCCCTAATATAATGGGCCACCAATTTTCAGAGCAAGCAACTTCGACCACTTTTGGCCCATTTTTTGGAGTTTTACACTTCTCTTAGTCCTCGGGGGTAGAATATACTTTCAAATAAAGACCTTAGGCCTTCTTCTTTTGCATTTTCACACATCAAAAAATATTCATATTTTGCACAACTTTAGTCTTAATCTGCAATGTAAGGCACAGCGGAAGTGAATGTTGAACTTTGCTCAAGATGAGTGCTTCGAACTGTGCTCAAGGGTTCCTTTTACTTACGAAAGGGAGAGCCTTCCGTTCCTTTAGTGAGCGAGTGCAATGGACACAAACAAAGTAAACGAACACTGTGAATGAAGGTACATGAGACTGAGAGATAGAGAGAGAAGAATACGACACCAGAATGTTGTCAAACCCTCCTCCGAAGGCCCCACTCTCTATGGCGAGAGCGGTCTACTTATGATTGCACAAATCTCTACAATGCTTGGACTTGCCAACGACCATGAGGACGACAACGAGACGGGCTGAAATTTGAGAATGCTAAGGGCTGGAATCTGCAAATCTTTATCTGCTGAATTCTCACTCTATGTCAGTGACCATGTCGATGACGACGATGCGACGACGACGCGCTGAAAACGCAGATGCTGAAATCTGCGTTTTTCAGGTTGAAACTGTAAACTTCGCTGGATCTAACCATGCAGCGAGGATCTGCTGCCGGAAGGAGAGATTTGCGAGGTTTGGGACTTCTTCTGCAGGTTATAACTGCTGAAAACTGAAAACGCTGAGTGTAGGGCTGAATCTGTCGCGATGGAATTGCAAAACGTTGAGGCTGATCTGCAAACCAAAAACGCTAGGCTGAATTCTGCTTCCTACGGTGGAAATCTGCTAACGCTCGGAATCTGCTGTCTTCTGGGGAATCTGCTAACGCTAGGGGCTAATCTGCTGTCTACTGTCGCCGGGAATCTGCAAGTGCAAAAACGCTGGCTGATCCGATGCAAAAACGCTAGGCCTTCTGGTGAGTGAAAACTCCAGAGTTGTCGTGGGGGGGAGTCATGCTGAGAAGTTGCCTGATGAACACCGGGTTCTTGCTGCCTCTTTTGCCAGAAAGTGCTAGCGCTAGGTTTCTTATATACAAACTTACGAAATTTGCCCTACCTAGTTTCCCAACAAAAGTCACTTAATAAATAAGTGAAAAATGTCAAAAATAGGGAAAATAGGTTTAATGCACTGGAAAATGCTCATGATGGATTCTGATGGTAATGCTGATGATCATGATGTGTGCAACCAGAGGATATGCGTCTACTCTAAGTACCTGGACATGCACGGTCTACGAACAGACTCACAAAAGTGCCAGATCACTTCCTATTCTAGACTGACTTGACTAAACTGAACCCTGGTCATGCTGTAGCTTGTCCACGGACACATAGGGTTGGATGTGTCACATGACATCCCCTCCTTTTCGAAGTGAGGAATTGGTACCGAACTGTATGGCGTCGAGGGAGATCGCCAACAATATCCGGAATCCTCGAAAGGACTCTTCGCCGGCCCATTCTGAGGTGTGGGTCGTGCGATACTTGAACTTCATAAAGGTGTGCAAAGCTTGCTTCTTTGGGCCGCGCTGAAAGCGACACAAAGTCATATGTGGCTCCTTCAATGCTTCAACTTCGTCTTTAGTCATGCGTCTACCTTCTTCAAGAATCTCCATGGCTGAAAATTCTTGAAACCACTTCCAACACAAAAACATGAACATACCCATTCCATGTAAAGTGAGTGGAGAAAATCTCGTCTTCCTCAAAGACTCTGCATGCAATGTAGATGAACAAATAGACGGAGTGCCAAACCGTTCACCACACACACACAAACAATGAGATCGAATAGTGTCTTTCTGATCTAAATCAATCAGCTGTGGCAATTCACAACGGAAATGACCATGCTTGGTGCTCAATTCTTCTTGTGCTCTTTCTACGACTGTGTCATGCCAAGGAAGAGACATTGAATGTGACTTCCTTGACTACAAACATTTCAGCTTTCCATGAACAATCCGCATATATCCGTGCTCATTCATGAGTGAAATGTGCTCAACGTACAATATGTCATGCCTAGGAAAAGGGATCACATAAAGACGCTGACTAAAATACAGGAAACGATCACGAATGAAACACTCGAACAATGCCTGTTGACTAATCATTCGAACACATAATACTTCATGTGGAGGTTCTCTGGACCTAGACTCGAGAGCCAAGATCGGTTCTTCCTAAGGGGGTTCTCTAGACCTAGGCTCGAGAGCCAAGATCGGTTCTTCCTGAGGGGGTTCTTTGGACCTTGACTCGAGAGCCAAGATCGGTTCTTCGTGATTGATCGAATCTGCAATGAGGTTAGCTTCACTAGAAACAGTATCAACTAACCCATCATTCTTGTGAACAATCACATCGTGGTCATACAAATCATCATGCTCGTGAGAAATCACATCTTGGTCATCATGCAAATCATCATGCTGATCATCATCATGCAAATCATGTCTGTCATGCTTGGGAAAAGAAGAGACTGATAGAGTCTCCTTTTTCGAATCTCTTGCATCTCTGCCTGCACACTAGAAAAGAGTCGGAACAACTCTTGCATCTGTTGGGCTCTCTGTTCGGCCGCCAAGCGCGCTTGCTCACGCTCAAAGTCGGTCTTTCTTTCTGCTTGTCTTGCTTCACGTTCTAACTTCATGTCCATCATCATCATGTCGAAAGCCTCCATAGGAGTTAGTGCAATCCTTGGCGTAGATAGGGAAGGGTCGGAAAAACCTCCTAGTTAGGAACACTCTTCTTCGCCACTCCCATGCTCACCACCTCCAAGCGAAGTATCCATTCCGCTTCGAATGATGACCATCCACTAAAGTCTTGGGTTCTTGTGGGTCTTGGGTTCTTGGGTTCTTGGGGGTCTTGAGGTTCTTGAGGGTCTTGAGGTTCTTGAGGGTCTTGGGGTTCTTGAGGTTCTTCTTTCGCTTGCAATCTGTGTTAGAGAAGGATCTTCTCTTCACCCGAGTTCTGCTCTTTTCTGCCCCTTGGCGGCCTTGCGCTCACACCAAGGTTGCTTTTTCCCACCTCACTTCGATTTGGCCGGCCGCTAAGTACACGGTCCGCTCTCAATGAGTGAAAAGAGGCACAAGGGGAGGCTAGACAAGCCCTTCTTTATTGGGTTTCCTGTCACTCTTCAAAAACACAATTAGAAATCGACATGCCCAAGAGGACTTGGGTTACGTGCAACCTCAACAAGCAAAAAAAATTATGTTGTTCTTTCCTTGAGTGATACAGAACACTACCAAAGCTCTGATACCAATGTAAGGTACAACGGAAATGAATGTTGAACTTTGCTCAAGATAAGCGCTCCGAACTGTGCTCAAGGGTTCCTTTTACTTACGGAAGGGAGAGCCTTCCGTTCTTTTAGTGAGAGAGTGCAATGGACACAAACAAAGTGGACGAACACTGTGAATGAAGGTACATGAAACTGAGAGATAGAGAGAAGAATACGACACCATAATGTTGCGAAGCCCTCCTCCGAAGGCCCCACTCTCTATGGCCAGAGCAGTCTACTTATGATTGCACAAATCTCTACAATGTTTGGACTTGCCGACGACGATGAGGACGACAACGAGACGGGCTGAAATCTGAGAATGCTAAGGGCTGAAATCTATAAATCTTTATCTGCTGAATTCTGGCTCTATGTCAATGACGATGATGCAACGACGACGCGCTGAAAACGCAGATGCTGAAATCTGCGTTTTCCGGGCTGAAACTGTAAACCTCGCGGGATCTAACCGTGCGGCGAGGATCTGCTGCGGGAAGGTGAGATCTGCGAGGTTTGGGACTTCTTTTGCGGGTTCTAACTGCTGAAAACTAAAAACGCTGAGTCTAGGGCTGAATTTGTCGAGATGAAATTGCAAAACGATGAGGCTGATCTGCAAACCAAAAACGCTAGGCTGAATTCTGCTTCCTGCGGTGGAAACCTGCTAACGCTGGGAATCTGTTGTCTTCTAAGGAGTCTGCTAACATTAGGGCTGATCTGCTGTCTACTGTCGGCGGGAATCTGCAAGTGTAAAAACGCTGACTGATCTGATGCAAAAACGCTAGGCCTTATGGTGAGTGAAAACGCTAGAGTTGTCGCAGGGGGGAGTCTTGCTGAGAAGTTGCCTGATGAACATCGGGTTCCTGCTGCCTCTTTTGCCAGAAAGTGCTAGCGCTAGGTTTCTTATATACAAACATACGAAATTTGCCCTACCTAGTTTCCCAACAAAAGTCACTTAATAAATAAGTGAAAAATGTCAAAAATAGGGAAAATAGGTTTAATGCACTGGAAAATGCTCCTGATGGATTCTAATGGTAATGTTGATGATCATGATGTGTGCAACCAGAGGATATGCATCTACTCTAAGTGCCTAGACATGCACGGTCTGCGAACAGCCTCACAAAAGTGCCAGATCACTTCCTATTCTAGACTGACTTGATTGAATTGAACCCTGGTCATGCTGTAGCTTGTCCACGAACACATAGGGTTGGATGTGTCACGTGACATGCAATGTTTTCACTTTACATTGGGCTTGACCTTGGTGTAAACTTGTGGCATGAGCTAAGAGAGCTTATCTCCCTCCTATCAAGTCAACATGTTCTCCTAGAAATCAATTAATGTGGTACAATGGATGGGATAGAAAACAAGTAAGAGCGCCAAATGCATGTATTGAAAGATACAAGACTCTACAACTTGTCTGTCTAGAATATTGGGTGCAACAAAAGACTTCAAATGGGCATAAGACATTCACTACCTTGGTTTTTATCCTAGCCTCTCCCCTCTAGGTGTGTTTTGAGTCATATTCTTATGCATCCGACCTAAGCAACTTAAGTACGCTTGACTCTCCAATTCAAGCCTCATCGCTCTAAAAGTGGACAAACAATAAAGTACTTAACGTGCGTACACAAAGAGTGTTTAGCTTAATAGAAATGTAGCATGGATTTGGAAAAATCAGTCACCAAAGTTCTTAAGTTATCTCATATCATTTTTCAAAAACATGTCACATTGTACATGCTTGCAAAAAACAGTCACAAAACCTCTCTCTCCCTCTCTCTCTCTCTCTCTCTCTCTCTCCAAAAAAGAAAATGTTGGGCTCTGTAAAAATTGTTAGGATTCTCTATTTCAAAATAGACTTCATGAAACATAAAACAATACTTTCTTGAAGAAAATTTCATCTCGCCTGTCACCTTTTGGCCACTTAAATAGTAATTGTGGTCCAAATAATATATGCTTGCTTGGAGGAAAATAAATGATATAAACTCATGGGTTGACACCTCTTTCAAAGTGTTCTCGGATCTTTTTTTTTTTTTTTCCCGAGAACGAGATCCTTCTATTAGTTAATGAAAACTACCCATAGGGCTACATCCACCTCTGCAATGAAAAAACAGCTATATACAATGAGGCTAAATCAAGAGATGGGAGGAGGGAAGAGCCACACAGGTGGACAGTAGTGCCATCTGAGCACCCCCTGGACTATGGTGTAGAAAGGCCCAGGGCGCCAGAGTCGAAGGAAAGCCTCGCGGCGCTCCCGCATGCGGTCGGAGCTACCCTGTAGTCCCTCAAGCTGTCCTCTGAGAGTGGATCAGCTCTAGCCAAAAGTCACGAACAGTCTCTGCTGGTGGCACAGGGCGAGCCTCAAAGATGCGGAAACAGCGGGCCCGCCAGATGAACCAAAGTGTCAGGCCACTGATGAGCTCCCAGCACTCCTCTCTCTCATTGCACCACTCCTGTGGAGTAAGCTCTGTAGCAGGCTGGAGTGTAGGTCGCCCCCCCTGCATCACTATCATCCTGCTGGTGGAAGATAGCTCAAACTGAAGTGCCGGGCCGGTGAGTGTGGACCAGGCCGCTGCCCCCAAAGTGTGCTGTCGAGCCGTGGAGAGAGCAGGCATCAGCCGAAGAACTCGTAGCCACACCTGTTGGGCCGAGGGACAGTCCCAAAGACAATGGCGCTGACTCTCCACCAACTGGTCACAGGCTGCACATGTGGCCGAGAGACCACTATGCACAAGCCAACTCCCTACTGCCGTGCCTCTGTGTGCAACCAACCACTGAAACAAAGTGACGCGCCTCGGCTGTCTGGAGTCCCACAGCCTCTGCCAAAAGTCTGCCAAGAACTCGACTGTGAGGCCCTCCTCCTGCCAATGACGTGCTGCAGCGGGGCAGGCCTCTCTCTGTGCTGCAAGTATATGACGTCCAAGCCGAACAGTGTACTGAAAGAAAGGGACTCCTGGGCGGTCTACAAAAGAGAAGGGGCCCCTCCATAGCCACTCACCAGGGTCCCACTGTACTCGTGCCAGTGGACAACACTCCCAAGCCCATAGCCTCCAGTGTCCAATCTCAAGAGCTGTTGGGTCAGGGTCTATGACGCAAGTCCTCCCACAGATGCCCACAACTCGTATCCTCTGGAAACAGCACTCTGCTACCTGTGGGGCCTCTACTGCAACTCGCTGTAGTCGTCCCCCACCCTGAAGCTCGAAGAACAGGGCTGGGACAGTCTCTGAGCAGGCCCTGACTGAAATGAGAACCTCCAGCCGTGTGAAGGCTCCCATCCACCGGGGTGCTACTGGCTCGAGAGGCGTGAGCCACTCAGCTGGAACTGCCTCTGAGACGTCCTGACACATACTCTGCACCCCTCTCATGCCCTGTAGCTGTAAACCCTGCACCTCCTCTGACAAACCTGTGAACTCTAGCCAGTCACCTAGAGAGCGCGCTGGACCTGCTGCCATGGGACCCCAAGAAACATGAGGCCGACTCCCAACCAAGTGGCCTCTCTGAGTGCTAACCATGGGGTTCCAGACGCGGGGCTGCCGTAGGCGCTCCTCCGTGCACGTTGGCTGTCTCTGCTCTAGGCCACGCCGTAAGAGCTCCCAAGATCGAAGCAAACTCACAGCGAAGCGGTCCTCCAGTCTCCTGGTCAAACCAACTCGGCGCAACTTTGTAAAGATCCATCTGGTCGAAGGTTGCCAAGGGCCTCCTGACTGAGGCACCCTGGCACGAAGCCTCTGCAACAAGAACTCCTTCCAGGGCTCCTCGCCTGGAAGAAGTCCTCTGACGACGAACTTCCCAAGAAGGGCTCTGCTTTGCTATGCTGGATCAATGATCCCAAGCCCTCCCTGAGAACAAGGAAGTGTGATGACCGACCAAGCCACCTTGGCTCGGGCACTCTGAGTGTCACGACCTGACCAAAGGAAGTTCTTGATCAGCCTCTCAACCTGACTGATACAAGAACTCGAGAAGATCCAGCAAGAAGTGATGTACCACATAGTCGCCAACAACACCTAGTTGGCAACTACTCTACCAGCCAGCGAATTTCGAATCGTGCTGAGCTCCAATGTAACAGCTTTCTCCTGATGGACAGGAGAAGAGGAGCAATCTCCTGCTCGGGGGACAAGTCCAAACCAACCTGACAACCCAAGTACCGAACTGCAGTCCCTGGAGGAATCCACCTGAAACCCTCTCCTGGCATCCAATCTGGCACAGGAGCACTGCCAACCGAGAAAGCCACTGTCTTTCTCCAGTTGATCAGTGCGCCCGATGCACAACAGAAGGTCTCCAAAGCCTGCTCACATCTGTGTAGATTGGCCTCCTGGCCCTCTAAGTACAAGGCTGAGTCGTCGGCAAACTCAGCGTCCAGAAGCTCATCCCCCCGTATAGGGAGTGCTAAGCCCCTCAGACCAACCTACTCTGACACCAAAAATCTGCTCATCGCCTCCGCATAGAACAGAAAGAGAAAGGGGGCAAGAGGACAACCCTGTCTGACCGATCGTGTGAGCATGAAGCGCTCACCTCTACCTCCTGCCAAAAGCACCTGACTGTAAGCCTGTCTGTACAAAGCTGACACCCCTCTGATCCAAGCATCTGAGAAGCCCATCCTGCGTGCCAAAAGCACGTGACTGTGAGCCTGTCTGTACAAAGCTGACACCCCTCTGATCCAAGCATCTATAAAGCCCATCCTGCGTAGAGTGCCCTCTAGGAAGTCCCAGTCAACTCTGTCCTATGCCTTCTCAAAATCGAGAAGAAGAATCACGAGGTCCTCCCCACGGAGCCGTGCCAAGGCAGAAGCCTCCCAAAAAGTGAAGATGTTGTCAAGGATGCTGCGCTCCTTGACAAAACCTGTCTGAGTCCCATGTATAAGGCTCTCCAAAAGTGACTGAATCCTCAAACTCAGAGCCTTGGCAAGAATTTTGTAGGCTGAGTTGAGGATGGTGATGGGGCGCCACTGACGAATCTCATCCAAGGAGCCACCCTCCTTTGGAATGAGGTAAATCAGGCCCTCACTCATGCTATCCGGCATCACTCCTGTGTGCAGAATGTACTTAAAGGCACTACAAAGATCTGGGCCAAGCAAGTCCCAGTACTCCAAGAAGAAGCTGGGATTTAGCCCATCCTCACCTGGACAGCTACCACGAGGGAGGGCCCTAAGAGCTGTGTGCAGCTCCTCAAGCTGAAGAGGCATCTCTAGCCTCTGGTGCATCTCCTCAGTCACTAGACAAGGCATCTGTGCCCAAACCTGCTCCCTGCATGCATCCTGCCGCTCTGACTGGGGCTCAGCCGACAGTAACTCTTGGTAAAAGTCAGTAGAAACTGCACGCATATCCTCGGGCTCACAAACAACTGACCCATCAGGTCTCCTCAACTGATTGACCTTGGCATGCGAGTGCCGAGGTCCCACTGTCTCAAAGAAAGCACCTGTCACTCTGTCACCCACCTGAGTCCACTGAGATGCCTGTCGGTGAAAGTCAAACTCATGACGCCTCTCCTCTGTGCAAGCAAGCTCCTGTCGAGCCTGCTGTAACTGCTCGTCCAACCATGGACTGTCTGGATGCTGCTCCTGCATCCTCTGTAGTGAAGCAATGCCTCGTCTAAGACGCTGCTCCTCTTCTCTCGCTGTAGCCCGTCGCGCCAGAGACTCCTGGAGAAAAAAGTGGCTAAGCTGAGCTAGGCCTAAGGCCACTCTGTCTGCAGGTAGAGCCTGGTTGTCCATGCCCTCTGTCCAGAGAGCCTCTACCCTCTCTCTGAGTGCTGAGTCCAACAAGACCCGCTCTGGGATACGAAGCATCGTGCTCCCACTCCTCTGCCTGTCTGTCACTGTGAGGATCACTGGTGCATGGTCCGAGAAGGATGTCCCTGCCAGGATGCCCACTGATCCCCCCAAGTCACTGAAGTGGTCACTAGTGTAGAAGCGATCTATCCGCGATAGATTCACTCCTCCCACACTGCGGTCCGACCTAGAGAAGGCAAGACTCTCTGGAGGCCTCACAAAGCCAGAATGCTGCCATGTATCCGAGACCCTCAATGTCATACACAACCTCTCCCAAGCTGCTAACTCGACTCCATGCACAGTAGCATGGCTGCCTCCGATCCTGTCAGAGGGGTCCTCCAACATGTTGAAGTCCCCTTCTACACACCAATGGTCAGCCTGTGGCAAAGACTCAACAATCTATGACCAAAACTCTACACGAGCACTCGCCACATTGGGCGCATAGATGTTCAAGAAGCCCACAAGGCCACCCTGAACCTGCATAGTAATCCACTGAGCCCTACCTGGCACAATAATCCCTCTACCCACAATGGCCTGCTGCAATGAGTCCACAATAGTCATACATACCCCACCCTGGATGCCTCCAGGTCCAAAAGCAGCTGACCAAAAGGTATCATATCGTCCACGTAAAATCTGACCACATCGCCGAATGCGGCTCTCAGACAGATGGTGCTCCTGAAGCATAAGGAGATCAATCTCTCCTCCCACAAGGCAACGCTGCAGCTCCTGACGCAATCGGCCCCGCTGTCGCTGAAACTAGGGCCCACCTAATCCCTGCACATTTCACGGGACTATCCTCATGGGGAGCGAGAGAGAACAGAGGCTTCCGCAGCAGCAAGATCGGCTATCTTCGAGGCTGGCTTGGATGGGGAGTAATCCGCACCCGAGTGTCCTCTAGATAGGTGAGACTGCAGTGAGTGCCTAGCCCAAGCCCAGGCAGAGCGAGCCGTGCGTAAAGCAACCTCCTCTGTCCAAGAGTCCTCATGAATGTATACATAGCAAGGCAAACACTGCGTATCAGCAAAAAAGTACACCACAATGTGCCTACATCCTGCTGAGTCTGGGGGTGTCACCGCAAACTTGGCCAGTGGCCATAAAGTCTGCAACAAATCTGTAACTCGAAGTTCTCCCATGTGGTGAGAGAACTCGAGAACCTGTGTATGCAACCATCCCACCACTGAGTCGAGGGACCACTCTATCTCGGTCCTACCACAGAGGGGGAAGGAGAAACCAACTTCTGAGTCCAAGGCCTCTGTCCCCCTAGCGGCGAGGAACAAAGCATGGACCCTGAAGCAGGCTGCCTCGTGGTCTGCTGCGGAATCACCAAGAAAGCGAGTGAACCAGTAGTCGAAGAAATCCCAGCGGCGTCGGAGGTCTATGCTCATCAGACCACGAGGGATAGCTGTAAGGGAAGATGTCTGAATCTGCAGAGGGGGCCGCAAGAAGGGCTAACCCTCCCTCGCTAGGCGACTCGTGGCAAAGGCGCTGCCAAGAGATCTCTTGGCCCCCAGCGAGGAACCAGTCTCCTGAGCCGACTGTGGTACTGGAGCAGGAGGGGGGGGAGAAGGAGCTGGGGGGGGGGGGGGGGGGGGGGGGGGGGGGGGGGGGGGGAAAAGGGGGAGGTGGGGAGTGGACGGGAGCAGAGGGTGGGGGGGGGGGAATGAGGAGGGGGAGGGGAAAGCTGAAGGAGGGGCGGCGGGCGAGGGTGAAGCGGAGGTGGAGGCTGGCGTAGGGGACTCCTCCTGCTCAAGAGGACCAAAGCGGTTCCCCGTGGGAACCCACTGCTGCTGAGTAGGCACCTGAGGGCCACTCTGAGTGCCAAGGCTATCGCTGTGGCCCCTGGCGTCGACGGCCACGGGCCTGCTGCCACCCCTCCTCCGCTGGAGCCCCAGGCTCGGAGGGTAGCTCTGAATCTGTGCGTTGTGCCGCTGGCTGAGGCTGAGGCTGGAGTGTAGGTCCTGGCCTCCTCCGTGGACAGGCCTTCGCTAGGTGGCCCATCTGTCTGCAAATGAAGCACTGGTTCGGGAGACCCGAGTACTCCACACTCTGTCTAAACCAACCCCCACTCACCCGAGGCAGAAGGATAACCTTCGGGAGCGTGTGGGTATCTCGGACCAAAACTCGAACTGAGGGGATGCCAGCCGCCTTGGCAGCTACTGATGCTGCCGTACAAGGTGTCTCCAGGACAGTCCCGATGGCAGAACCAATCCTGGAGAGAAGTGGGAGGTACTCCCTCCGTAAACCCGAAAAGCAGACTGAGATGGGGATGTCTGCCTCCTCTACTAGCACATCCGACGTCGGGTCAAAACCATGTCCCCACTGTCGAAAGTGGGCGCGCGATGCTCGGATGGCCAGTGGACTCATAGCTATGACCTTGGAGGCCATCTCGGAGGTCTCGAACTCAATCTGGTAATACCCCTGTCCGAGAATCTGGACATCCAAGATTTTGCCCACCTCTGCGAGAAGGCGGGCCTGGAGAAGGTCTCGCAGCTCTCCTCTGCTAGGTCGGGTGCCGAGAACCTTGCAGATGACCGAAGTCGCCTGCAAACGCTCTACCTCTGTGGCAAGGCTCGCTTGCTCTGTCGGCGAGAGAGCAAGTCGAATGGTGGGCTCAGCGGGGTCGGGCGAGGGGGCTTCAGGCGAGTCCCTCTGTGGCGAAGCTAGAGCCTCCATCTTTGTCTACTGTTGTGGCGTAAGTAGAGGACGGAGGGCGGAATTTGCAACTTGGCACGCACAGCACTGCCCCACAATGGACTCAATGTTGTAGGTACCAACTGGGAGGAAAAATAAAAGCAGGCGGCGGGGGGGGGGGGTAATGCGGGAGCGCTGGCAGCAAAAGGCGGGGGCGGCAGCAGGCGGGAACGACTGCAGAAGGGTAGGGCAGCTGGCGGCAGAGGCGGCAGGGGCGGAAAACGCGGGCGGGGCTGCAGCAGCAGCAGCAGCACGCGCTGCTACAGCTGGGTTAGGGCAGCGTGTGGGCGAGCAAAGCAGAGGGGGGGGGAAGCGAGGGCGCGGGGGGGCAGGCGGGCAGCGCTAGGGGGGGGAGGGGGGAGGGCGAGGGCGTAGCGGCAGGGATACAGCAGCAGCGAGCTCCAGTTTCCTACAAGTGTTCTCGGATCTTATGTTCCATTGGGTCTTGAGCTTTGAGTTTATGCGTGCAATAATGGACGTGGCTTTTTGCTTGGACTTGTGTTCACAGACACATGCCCTGAAATGCCTTTTGCACAAACTTTTTGTTGGGTCTAGTACCATTGTGTACTTGCGTGAGAATGTCCTCTAGTCATGGCCTTATGAACAGGGATCATCCAATCTGATGTTGCATTGCATAGCATCTTATGTGCTTAATTTTTGCATGCCATGTTCTTGCATGAATGCCATGAATAGTTTCAAAAATGGAGACGCCCGCATTGCATTGCACAGCATATTTATGTGCTTGTGTGCTCAATTTTTGCATGCCACCTTCTTGTGTGAATGCCATGAACAGTTTTGAAAAATGGAGACACCCACCCGAAGATGCGCATATGTTGTTTGTTGACACATTTTATGGCTTGTGAACAAGTGGTAAATATAACCCTCTTTTCAGGGTGAGAAATCCTAGGATGAGAGCCTTGGGAAACCTAAAATTCACTTGGAGCATTAATAAATGTGTGTTTACACACATTTTTAATTTGAAGTAGACATAAAGGACTTAAATTAAAGCCATTTGACCAATTCGTTGGGGTGAGCCTTTAAGTTACACTCAATATATGACCAATCCCTAAAGCCACACATACTAACATGCACCCATATGTGCATGGATACAATCTCCTACATACAAATCCCTAGAACATGTTTATCATGCCATGCAACATGCTACACTATATAGCCACATGATGCGTGTCCCTTCCCATTTGTGGTGCATATCCCTCTTGCCTTAATTTCCACTTTCCATCATTGAGCCTATACAAGGCCACGATACTTACCTTGTAATTCTCTCTCATTCTAATCAATCAAGAAAAATTAATTTCCTCTAATCTACTTACTCCTTATTGTTATGAATCTCTCACTATGATGAATGCCTTGTTGGTCTATCCGCCATAGGCATTACATGTGATATCAGAGCTTACATGTAATAAGCATCTCTTAATTACATTGGCAAGATCCCTATACTAGATACAGTGCTCTCTCTCTCTCTCTCTCTCTCTCTCTCTCTCTCTCTCTCTCTCTCTCTCTCTCTCAGCACTAAATTAACTCTTTAGGAGTAGGCTAATTAACCTCAAGCTTGATCATCTCTCTTTAGATTTGGGTATGCCTACATGGCCCCTTCCCTAACAAAGTGATTAGCGTTAATTGGAATCGAGTTATAGATTCTACACAATTTCTTATGCTTCTTCATTAGACTTGCTTGATTATGTGTGCATTGTTTTTTGTTTTTCTCATTTTCTCCAAGACAATTTACCTTGTTGGAGAGCATGAATTAAACATTGGAATGTATGTGTGCGCATAGAGGCTTCCACAAACTCTTGATTGTACTAAAGCTTCAAGAGGTAACATCTTGATTAGATTCCTTAATCTGCAATTTTGACTTGTGGACCAGATGTACAAGTGTTAGAATTCAGCCCAACACTTTTGCATTGCATCTGTAAGCTTGGCCTTTTGCTCCCAAATCCTAGACCGGCCCAGCATTTTCAGATTCATCCCTTTCCCTCGCCGAAACCGGCCCGTATCTAGTAACGCTAGCCTCTCCATTGTAACCCAATACTCTAGCAGCCCATTGAGCCTGTAAGGTGCAGCAGAATGAATGTTGTACTTTTCTCAAGACGAGTGCTCCATAATGTGCTCAAGGTTCCTTTTATTCTTAGGGAAGGAAGAGCCTTCCGTTCTTAATGAGAGAGTGCAATGATCACTAACAAAGTGAATGGACATTGTGCATGAGAGTGTGTGAGACTGAGAGATAGAGAGGAAAGAGAATACGACACCAGAGACATTGTAAAACCCTCCTCCGAAGGCCCCACTCTCGTTGGCGAGAGTGGTCTACTATTGTTTGCACAAACCGGTAGAAAGTGGATGCATGTGACTGATGCAAGTCTAGGCTAGGTCGATGTCGACGACGGGGATGACGAGACCGATTCAATGGCTGGAAATGGGTGCACATGTTCTGCTGTCCAAAAACGTCAGGGGCTGAAATCTGCTGCTACTGAAAAACACTGTTTTGCTTTCCACAAAAAGGCTGATTTGCAGGCGTGAAAATGCTCCAAAAAAACGCTGGTTTGACGGTTCCGGAATGGCTGAATTCTTGCTGCTTTGATCGCTGATTTGCTGAAGCTCTTGCACTGCTGAAAATGCCAGGGAAAAGGCTATGCGGCTGATGTGGAAAAACGCTAGGGGTTTCGGAAAACTTGTGGCGATGAAGCCTGCTGAAAATGCTAATGGTGAGGATGTTGATGGCAATGATACCTTGCTGAAAAACACTAGGTGCTAGGAGGTCTTGGTGATGAGGACCTGCTGATAAAAACGCTAGAGGATGCTTGCTTGGAGGAAAATCGTCCAAGGGTTGGTCTTTCTGAGAGAGAGAGAGAGGGGAACCTGCT
Organism: Adiantum capillus-veneris; assembly: GCF_014529385.1. Taxonomy (NCBI): domain Eukaryota; kingdom Viridiplantae; phylum Streptophyta; class Polypodiopsida; order Polypodiales; family Pteridaceae; genus Adiantum; species Adiantum capillus-veneris. The sequence continues at coordinate 36,732,215 of NC_140940.1, forward strand.
GTCGGGGCCTGTGTTCTCCTTGCTCTTCTGCCAAATAGTGCTAGCCTTGGTTTGCTTATATATTATCTTACCCAATTTGCCCTACTCAGTTCCCAACAAAAGTCACTTAAAATAATAAGTGAAAAATGTCAAAAAGAGGGAAAATAGGTCAAATACACTGGAAAATTCCCTTGAAGGATTCTAATGGATTCTGATGGGAATGCTTATGATCATGCTGTGTGCAACCAGAGGATATGCATCTACACTAAGTGCCTGGGCATGCACGGTCTGCGAATAGACTCACAATAGTGCCAAAACACTTCTAATCTAGACTGACTGGACTGACGGAACCCTTGTTATGAAGTAGCTTGTCCACGGACACACAAGGTTGAATGTGTCACATGACATCCCCTCCTTTTTAAAGTGAGGCACTGGTACCGAGCTACATGGCTTCCTTGTAGTCTGCCAACAACTCTGGATAATCCTTGAAAAACTCTTCGTCGACCCACACCGCTTCGTGGGTTCCTCGATCCTTGAACTTCAAGATGTATTGTCTCACTTGCTTTTTCGAACCATGTCGAAACCGATGCAACAACACTTGCTCCGGCTCCATGACTTCGGCTTCATCGATGATCTCCGGTTCTTCTTCTTCCGAAATGTCCTTTGGAGGTATTCCCTGAAACACTTTAAACCAAGAAACATGGAAAACGTTGTGCATTGACCATGAATTAGACAACTGCAATTTCATTGAAACCTCATTTATCTTTTTAATGACTGGAAACGGACCGAAACGGACCATACATACGAAAAGACAACTTTGGACACTTCTTTTCAACTTGCTTAAGACGTTGCTTCATGATTCTTAAATACACCCAATCCCCTTCCTTGATCGAAACATCCTGACGATGCTTGTTAGCCTGCCATGAATAAGATTCCTGAGCCTTGCTTAGCCGAAGCTTCACACTCTCAAAAATCTCATCCAATGACTGACTTTCAGCATTGGCATCAAGCATTTGACTGACCAAGCGAGTCAAAAGTGACTGGAATGGACAGCCAAAAGCTGCCTCATACGGAGTTCAACCGATGGCAGAACCTTTAATCCCCCACTCCCCACCCCCAAAAAAAAATTTAGCCTATCCCCCTCCTCCCCGCACACACACACATGTCACACACACATTCTCATTTTGCCTCGCTCTATCCGTCTCAGTCGCCCCCCACCCCCCTCCAAGGTTCCTGCAGGATGAGGGTCTCTCTTCATCTTCAGGTACCTGCCACGACATTGTCCCCCCCCCCCCCCCCCCTTTCTTCGACCGCAGCAGCAGCAGACACAGATGGAGGCTCAAGCTCCACCACAGAGGGACTCCGATGAAGTCCCCTCGCCAGACCCCGCTAAGCCCACCATTCGACTTGCTCTCACACTGACAGAGTAAGCGAGCCTAGCCGCAGAGGTGGAACGTCTTCAAGCGACTTCCATCATTTGCAAGATTCTCGGCACCCAACCCAGCAGAGGAGAGCTGCATGATCTTCTCCAGGCTCGCCTTCTCGCAAAGGTGGGCAAGATCTTGGATGTTCAATTCCTCGGACGTAGCTACTATAAGATAGAGTTCGAAACTTCAAAAATGGCGTCCAAGGTCATCGTGATGAGCCCCCTTGCCATCCGAGCAGTTTGAGCCCACTTTCGACAGTGGAGACATGGTTTTGATCCAGCTATAGATGTTCTAGTAAAGGAGGTAGACCTTCTCATCTCCGTCTTGCCACTCTTGTCCAGGATAGGCTCAGAGATTGGGACTGTCCTGGAGACACCTCGCACGACAACCTCTATAGCTGCCAAGGCGGCCGGCATCCCTTCAGTACGTGTTTTGGTTCGGGACACCCACACTCTCCCGAAAGTCATCCTTCTACCTCGGGTGAGTGGGGGTTGGTTCCGTCAGAGCATAGAGTATTCGGAAGGCCCAAATCAGTCCTTCATTTGCAGACAGATGGGCCATTTGGCAAAGGCTTGTCCTCGCAGGAGACCTCGACCCACAACGCATGCGCAGCCTCCCAAGGCTGAGCAAGCCCAACAACCAAAAACACAGGACGCACAGGCTGGTACCTCGACTAAGACCAGCGATCAGACAACTGACTGTTGGCAATAGGTGCCTGGCCGCCGCCGAGAGGAGTGGGCCCATTCCACCGCTCCCCCTGGTGGCAGACCTGTTGCAGCTCAGCAGCACTGGGTTGCGATTGGGAACCATTTTGACCCCCTTCAGCAGAACCGGCCTGAGGAGACTCTGTCCGTCCACTTCAGTTCCTCCTCCTCCAACCCCTCCTCCCTCAGACACTGCCGCTCTGCCTCCCCCACCTCCACCTTCGCCTCCTGTCCCTCCTCACTCCCCAGTGGGGCCCACAGCCTCATCTCCCGACCCCTCCACCACTCCTCCTCAGACGCAGGGAACTGGACACACGTCTGCTGCAAGGCGAGGCGATCTCTTGGTAGTGCATTCGCTAACGAGCTGTGTGGCTCGAGAGGGACAATCCCACTTGAGGCCGCATTTTTTGGTGCAGACTTCTCCTTTTGCAGCAGTCCCTAGAGGTTTGACTAGCTTTGACATTCGCAGACGCTGGGACTTCTTCGACTAAAGTTTCACTCAGTTTCTGGTGACTCTTCTCCTGACCTGGAGGAGGCTTGCTTTGGAGTCCATGTCCTCATTCTTGCAGCTAGAGGCATTGAGGCTTTGGACACAGCAGTGGGCTTTTCCTTCCCGTTGTGCGGTAGGGATCTCACAGAGTGGACACAGCGCACAGTTCTTGACTTGCTCCATGACTCAGGTTACTGAGTTCTCACACCACACAGGGGACTTAGGGGTAACGGATCTGGTCTAGACACTTTGGCCTCTGGCCAAGTTCAGCATGACGCCTCTGAATGCAGTGGATTGCAGGCACATTGTGGTGCATTTGTTTGCTGACACTCAGAGCCCTCCTTGTTATGTTTTTGTACATGAGGATTCTTGGACAGAGGATGTAGCCCTTCGGGCTGCACGCTCGACTTGGGCCTGGGTAGGACAGTCACTTCTTTCACGCATGTCTAGAGTTCATTCGGATACGGATTACTCCCCATCCAAACTGGCCTCAAAGATAGCGAGGTTGGTTGTTGTGGCAGTAGAGTTTTCTCCCACTGATTCCATGAGGATCATCTCATGGAACGTGCAGGAATTAGGAGTGCCCCAGTTTCAGCGTCAACGAGGTCGGCTGTGTTAGGAGCTTCAGAGATGCCTTGTGGGTGGTGAGATTGACATTCTTATGCTACAGGAGAATCATCTTTGTGAGAGTCGCATTAGACGGTGTAGTCAGATTTTGCGTGGTCGCTATGAGACGTTTTGGTCAACCGCATTTAGACCTAGAGGCATCCGGGCTGGGGTATGCATGACTTGCGGATTCTATACAACTGGCCATTGTGGGGTAGAGGGATTTGTTTACTGACACTCAAAGCCCTCCTTGTTATGTTTTTGTACATGAGGATTCTTGGACAGAGGATATAGCCCTTCGGGCTGCACGCTCGGCTTGGGCCTGGGCGGGACAGTCACTTCTTTCACGCCTGTCTAGAGTTCATTTTTATACGGATTACTTCCCATCCAAACTGGCCTCAAAGATAGCGAGGTTGGTTGTTGTGGCAACAGCTGTTTTCTCCCACTAACTCCATGAGGATCATCTCATGGAACCGTGCAGGGATTAGGAGGGCCCCAGTTTCAATGTCAACGGGGTCGGCTGCGTCATGAGCTTCAGAGATGCCTTGTGGGTTTTGAGATTGACATTCTTATGCTACAGGAGCATCATCTTTGTGAGAGTCGCATTAGACGGTGTGGTCAGATTTTGCGTGGTCGCTATGAGACGTTTTGGTCAACCGCATTTAGACCTAGAGGCATCCAGGCTGGGGTATGTATGACTTGCGGATTCTATGCAACAGGTCATTGTAGGGCAGAGGGATTATTGTGCTAGGCAGGGCTCAGTGGACTAGTATGCAGGTTCAGGGTTGCCTCATGGGCTTCTTGAATGTCACGTGCACATCTAACCCTATGTGTACGTGGACAAGCTACTTCATGACATGGGTTCAGTTCAGTTAGATTAGGAAGTGTTCTGGCACTTTTGTGAGTCTGTTCGCAGACCGTGCATGTCCAGACACTTAGAGTAGATGCATATCCTCTGGTTGCACACAGCATGATCATCAGATTTCCATCAGAACCCATCAGGAGCGCTTTTATAGTACATAGACCTATTTTCCCTATTTTTGACATTTTTCACTTATTATTTTTAAGTGACTTTTGTTCGGAACTGGGTAGGGCCAGTGTTACCAAGAAACGCGTTTCTTCACTCATGAAACGTACGAAACGTTTCACAAACGTTTCTGTATGAGTTTGGACGTTTCAAAGGTAAAGTCAAGGCTCGTAAGTTTTCGCACGTAAGGCTGTAGCGTTGATTTTTTTATCGTTTAAAAAAGTTATGTATTCTGTTTTGCGTGGCCGAGTTTGTTGTATTCTGTTTGTTGTATCTCATCTTATACCACTTAAACTTACGTACATTTCTTTAGTTTGCACGAAACTTCTATTTTGGCGTTTCGTTCTTGAACGAAACCGTTTCGAAACATCTGAAACTCGTTTCAAACGAAACGTTTCGAAACTCCGTGGCAACTATGGGTAGGGCAAATTCACTAAGCAAGTACATAAGCAAACTAGCGCTAGCACTTTCTGGCAGAAGAGGCAGCAGGAACATCTGTTCAACAGGCACCTTCTCAGCAAGACTCACCCCCTTCAGCAAACCTAGCGTTTTTGCTTTGGCAAGGCCTAGCGTTTTTCACCCAGATCAACCCTGGCGATTTGGATTGCAGATCAGCCTCGGCAGCAGCAAGACAGCAGGAACCCCTAGCGCTTTTGCATCAAGAAGACAGATTCAGCCATAGCGTTTTTGGATCAGGCAGCAACCTCAACGTTTTGCAGATTCATCGCGACAAGACCTCAAGAGAGACCAGCGTTTTCAGTTTTCAGCAGTCAGACATCGCAGTAGGACCCTCGAACCTCGCAGATCTCACCTTCCCACAGCAGATCCTCGCCGCACGATCAGATCTCGCGAAGTTTGCAATTTCAGCCCGGAAAACGCAGATTTCAGCATCTGCGTTTTCAGCACGCCGTCGTTGCATCGTCGCCATCGACATCGTCATCGACATAGAGTCAGAATTCAGCAGATAAAGATCTGCAGATTTCAGCCATTAGCGTTTTCAGATTTCAGCCTGTCTCGTCGTCGTCCTCATCGTCGGCAAGTCCAAGCATTGTAGAGATTTGTGCAATCAATAGTAGACCGCTCTCGCCATAGAGAGTGGGGCCTTCGGAGGAGGGTTTTGACAACATTCTGGTGTCGTATTCTTCTCTCTCTCAATCTCATGCACCTTCATTCACAATGTTCTTTGTTTGTGTCCATTGCACTCTCTCACTAAAGGAACGGAAGGCTCTCCCTTCTGTAAGTAAAAGGAACCTTGAGTATAGTTCGGAGCACTCATCTTGAGCAAAGTTCAACATTCACTTCCGTTGCACCTTACATTGGTATCAGAGCTTTGGTAGTGTTCTGTATCACTCAAGGAAAGAACCACAAGAACCACAGAATTTTTTTGCTTGTTGCGGTCGCACGTAACCCAAGTCCACTTCGGCGTGTCGATTCCTAATCGTGTTTTTGAAGAGTGACAGGAAACCCAAGAAAGAAGGGCTTGTCCAGCCTTCCCCTTGTGCCTCTTTTTCACTCATTGAGAGCGGACCGTGAACTAAAGAACCAAAGATCTCAGTGTATGGTCATCACCCGAAGCGGAATGGATACTTTGCATGAAGGGGGTGAGCATGAAGAAGGTGAAGAAGAATTTTCCCCACCAGGAGGTTTTTCTGACCCTCCCCCTTCTCCATCTACGCCACGGTTTGCACCAAATCCTATGGAGGCTTTGGTCAAGTCGATGATGGACATGATGGCACAACAACAAGAACAAGAAGCGAATCGGGTTGTGATGGCACAACTAGAAAGACAAGCAGAACGACAGGAAACCTTGGCTCGTGAAGCACGCTTGGCGGCCGAGGAACGAAAAGAAAGAAAAACAGATCGACAAAAAGCCGAGGAGCGTGACCGCCAAATCAAACAGGAAACCTTGGATCGCGAAGCACGCTTAGCGGCCGACGAACGAAAAGAAAGAAAAGCAGCACGACAGGAAGCCATGGAGCGTGAGCGTGAGCAAGCGCGCTTGGTGGCCGAAGAAAGACAAGCAGAGCGTGAGGCACAGAGAGAACTACGCATGCAAGAGTTGATCCGACAAGTTCTCACCTCGAAGTCCGATCCAACAAAAGATGTTGGTAGTTCATCAAGTGGCGCAAGCCGAGATTCAAACTCCAACAACCCAGTCACCGAGAAGTTGACTTTCACTAAGTATGATGGTAAGATGGATGCTACGATTATTCATTCTTGGTTGCATCAATTTAATGCTTATTTTGCGACAACTAAGAAGACAGGAAATAGCAAGGTTGTGACGGCAGCTATGTACCTTGTCGGTGATGTCATTAATTGGTACCACGCATGGCAAGAGCCACAATTGACCGCGCACCTAGAGGAAGCCGAGGACGGCGCGTCCCTTTCCTTCAATTGGGCCAACTTTCAAGACAAGCTCAAGGTGCGGTTTATGCCACCACAGTACCTAGCACGGTTAAAAGAGAATTGGCGCAATCTCAAGCAGAATGGTATGCCAGTCATGTCTTTTTCTAACCGTGTTTTGCAGCTCGGCACCCAATTACGCAAATCGGATGATGAGCGCAAAGAGGCTTTCATTTTCGGGTTGGACGACTATATCAGGTTTGATGTCGAAGTCCTCGACCCAATCGATCTCGACAAGGCGGTAGTGATTGCTCTCGCACAGGAGATGAAGCACAACAAGAGAAAGCCTAAGGAAAACAAGACTTCCACAAGTACCTCTCAGACTTCTCAGAACCCTCAGAACAGTAACAGTAAGAATGGTAAGAACAGTAACTCTTCTAACCAATCTTCCAAGTCTCTCTGAAAAGAACTCTCAAAATGAACCTAAGGGTAAAGCAACCACAATTGCTAAACCTAAGCTCACTTCAAATGAAAAGGCAGAAAAAGGAAAATTTTAGGCGGATGCATCACGTCGGAAGAGCAAAGCATTTATTCTAAGGAAGGTCGTTGTTTTCATTGTCACATTAAGGGTCACATAAAAAGAACATGTCCTAAGCTTGAATCGAATGAATCTAAAGAACCCACAAAACCCACTTCCTCTGTCAATGCAATAAATGACAACACGAGTGTGACCCAAGTCTCTCATGATCCTCCCATTGATGAGTCTCTCATTAAGTGTTATGGTCATATGAATGGTCAGCATTTTGTCATATTGTTTGACCCAGTTAGTATGCATGATGTGATTAGTGACTCTCTTGTTGAAAGAGCCTGTTTGGAGGTTAGCAAGACATCTCCTTTCGAGGTGTCGGGCTTCGCTCCCGGTAGGGACTCTCTCATCACGAAAGAGTGCCTTGATGTTGTGTTCATTGTCCACTGTTCAACAAGCGTCCTTCCGCAGAAAATTTGTAGTCTCTCCTCTCTCAAGATGTGATATGCTTTTAGACACCCAATGGTTTCGTGAGCATAACCCTCTCATTGATTGGGCAGCTAATACGTTCACACTCAATGCTAAAAGTGACTCTCCCATTGTCATTCGTGGAGATCAAGTTGTTCATTCTTCATCTCTCATTTCTAATGTCCAGGCGAAGATTGATAGGATTCACGAGAAGGAGACTCTCTCAGTCTCGTCTTCTCCAAAGCAGGATACACATGATTTGCATGATAATGACAAGCATGATGATTTGCATGGCAAAGATGTGACTGTTCACAAGAATGATGGGTTAGTTGATGCTTCTTCTAGTGAAGCTAACCTCATTGCACATTCGATCAATCACCAAGAACCGATCTTGGCTCTCAAGTCGAGGTCCAAAGAACCCCCACAAGAAGATTCGATCGATCACGAAGAACTGATCTTAGCTCTCGAGTCGAGGTCCAAAGAACCCCCATAGGAAGTATTATGTGTTCAAATAATTAGTCAGCAAGCATTGTTCGAGTGTTTCATTCGTGATGCTTTCCTGTATTTTAGTCACCATATTATGTGATCCCTTTTCACACGCATGCCATATTGTACGATGAGCACGATTCACTCATGAATGAGCACGGATGTATGCGGATGATTCATGAAAAGATGAAATGTTTGCACCCAAGGAATTCACAATCCATGTCTCTTCCTTGGCATGACATAATCTCAAAAAGAGCACAAGAAGGATTGAGCATTACGGATCGGCATTTCCATTGTGATTTGCCACAGTTGATTGATTTAGATCCGAAAGTCAAGATTCAACCCCATTGTTTGCGTGTGTTTGATGAACGGTTTGGCACTCATCACTTTGTTCATCTGCATTGCATGCACAGTTTTTTCGAAGGAATAGTATTTTTCCAGTCACTTTACATGGAATGGGTATGTTCATGTTTTTGTGTTGGAAGTGGTTTCAGGAATTTTCATCCTTGGAGATTCTTTAAGAAGGTAGACACATAACTATAGACGAAGTTGAAGCATTGAAGGAGCCACAGATGACTTTGTGGCGCTTTCGGCGCGGCCTAGAGAAGCAAGCGTTGCAGACCTTTATGAAGTTCAAGTATCGCATGACCCACGCAACAGAGTGGACCGGCGAAGAGTCCTTTCTAGGATTCTAGACGCTGTTGGCGATCTCCCTCGACGCCATACAGTTCGGTACCAGTACCTCACTTTGAAAAGGAGGGGATGTCACGTGCACATCTAACCCTATGTGTACGTGGACAAGCTACTTCATGACATGGGTTCAGTTCAGTTAGATTAGGAAGTGTTCTGGCACTTTTGTGAGTATGTTCGCATACCGTGCATGTCCAGACACTTAGAGTAGATGCATATCCTCTGGTTGCACACAGCATGATCATTAGATTTCCATCAAAACCCATCAAGAGCATTTTTATAGTGCATAGACCTATTTTCCCTATTTTTGACATTTTTCACTTATTATTTTTAAGTGACTTTTGTTGGGAACTCAGTAGGGCAAATTCACCAAGCAAGTACATAAGCAAACTAGCGCTAGCACTTTCTGGCAAAAGAGGCAGCAGGAACATCTGTTCGACAGGCACCTTCTCAGCAAAACTCACCCCCTTCAACAAACCTAGCGTTTTTGCTTTGGCAAGGCCTAGCGTTTTTCACCCAGATCAGCCCTGGCGATTTGGATTGCAGATCAGCCCCAGCAGCAACAAGACAGCAGGAACCCCTAGCGTTTTTGCATCAAGAAGACAGATTCAGCCCTAGCGTTTTTGGATTAGACAGCAACCTCAACGTTTTGCAGATTCATCGCAACAAACCTCAAGAGAGACCAGCGTTTTCAGTTTTCAGCAGTCCGACATCACATTAGGACCCCTGAACCTTGCAGATCTCACCTTCCCATAGCAGATCCTCCCCACACGGTCAGATCCCGCGAAGTTTGCAATTTCAGCCCGGAAAACACAGATCTCAGCATCTGGTTTCCAGCGCATCGACGTTGCATCGTCGCCATTGACATCGTCATCGACATAGAGTCAGAATTCAGCAGATAAAGATTTGCAGATTTCAACCATTAGCGTTTTCAGATTTCAGCCCGTCTCGTCATCGTCCTCATTGTCGTCGACATCGTCGGCAAGTCCAAGCATTGTAGAGATTTGTGCAATCGATAGTAGACCGTTCTCGCCATAGAGAGTGGGGTCTTCGGAGGAGAGTTTTCTGGTGTCTTATTCTTCTCTCTCTATCTCTCAGTCTCATGCACCTTCATTCACAGTGTTCACCACTTTGTTTGTGTCCATTGCACTCTCTCACTGAAGGAACGGAAGGTTCTCCCTTCCGTAAGTAAAAGGAACCTTGAACACAGTTCGGAGCACTCTTCTTGAGCAAAGTTCAACATTCACTTCCACTGCACCCTACACTGAACATCTACGCGCCCAATGTGGCGAGTGCACGTGCAGAGTTTTGGTCCATATTGTAGAGTCTCTGCCGCAGGCAGAGCAATGGTGCATTGGGGGTGACTTCAACATGTTGGAGGACCCCTCTGACAGGATTGGAGGTAGCCATACTACTGTGCATGGAGTTGAGTTGGCAGCTTGGCAGAGGTTATGTATGACTACGGGTTTCAGATGTGTGGTAGCATTCTAGCTTTGTGAGGCCTCCAGACAGCCTGGCCTTTTCTCGTTCGAATCGCAGAGTGGGAGGAGTGAATCTATCTCGGATAGATCGCTTCTACACTAGTGACCATTTCTGTGACTTGGGTGGGTCAGTTGGCATTTTGGCTGGGACTTCGTTTTCGGACTATGCACCAATGATCCTCACAGTGACAAATAGACAAAGGAGGGGGAGCACGTTGCTTCGCATCCCTGAGAGGGTCTTGCTGGACTCTGCGCTCAGAGAGCGAGTGGTGGCTCTTTGGACAGAGGGCTTAGACTTGCAAGATTCTCCCGCTGACAGACTAGCCTCTGGACTTGCTCAGCTTAGTTGGCTTTTTCTCCAGGAGTCTACGGCCCGCCTCGCTGCAACGAGAGAGGACCAACGTCTCCTACGAGACTCCTCGCATCAATCAGATTCCCGGGTGGGAAAATGTGTGACAATTTCACCCAGAAACTTAGTCGATCTCAAGTTTATTAATAAATCATTTTAATGATTTATTTCTATAACTTTGTCTACCTAAGCCTAATCTCTTAACCAGTAACCTAACCTACAAAGGGAGCAGAGGAGCCATCAATTTGGACAATATGTGCAAGCACTAGAATTCAGTCCAACGTTTTTGCATCGCGTCTGCAAGCTTGGCATTTTTCTCCTAGATCCCAAATATTAGCAGATCAGCCCAACGTCTTAAAATTTCAGCCCTTTTCCTCACCAGAACCAACTCGTACTTGCTAACGCTAGCCTTTTTGTTGCAGCTCGATACTTTGGCAGCCTACTAAGTCTCTTTTCCGCCATTTCCTCACTGCAACGGGTGCTCCCGTTGTTGCCCATCATCTGCATTGCAATTGAGCCATGTGGACAAGCTAATGCTACAGTCTAGCATCGGTCTTACTTTAGCTTAGGATCTAGCCTGGCACTTTGTGAGCCTCTAGCAGGACGTGCGTGTTCAGGGAGGTCATAGTTGCATACCCTTTATTGCACAATCATTTTCAGCTTATAGACGTGTGAACAGCCTCTTAAGTCATTTAATAATAAGTGACATTTTAGCAGTTTAACAAGGTGGTTCCTAGTCATACTTCTCGACCCAGAATGGTTTTTCTATATAGGTGACCCTTGGGGGAGGGGGGGGGGGGGGGGTCACACTTCAAGAAAGAACAAGTACCAGCAGCAATACCGCAGCACAAGTACAGCAATACCTAACGTTTTCAGCAGTACCTATCATTTTCGGCAACACTTCAACGTTTCCATCATTAGTCATCCAACATTTTGGAAGCCTCATCATCACCAGCGTTTTCCACCCATTCAGCCAGCGTTTTTGGCCACAAAAGACCAACATTTTCAGCCCACACACGCCAACGTTTTTCGAGACGTTTTTCAGCATCAACATCATCAATTTTCAGCCTTATCGCCATCAAGTAGCAGATCTCGATTAGAGAATCATTAACGTTTCGGTTTTCAGCGGTAGCCTCGCAGTACCAAGCATCTACATCAAGCACCCATTAGCATCTTAGCATCTAGGATCATTGTACGTTGTAACAGCATGTGTGCAAGTCAATAAAAAAGTACTTATTCTAGCAATTGAGCAAGGGGGGCCTTGAGGGTGGTTGGGACCCAATATGCAATGTCGTCTCTCTTTTCTCTCTCTGCCTCTCGCCTTCATTGTCTTCCATTCAGCCTTTCATCTTCAACCACAATGTTTTCACGAAAGGATTATTCGAGTGGTAGTACTTGCTCGCAAGGCAAAGTTAGCATCAAAGCTAGTATTTCTGTGACAGTAATAAGGCTACCTTGTAACTCGTATGGTCGGTGTTTACAGCACAACAGTACCTACATCCGTAGTATCCACAAGTTTGGAGGAGTTTTCATAGTCTTATGCATCCACAAGCATCCAAAGCATTCAACATCAGAAACACGGAAAGCGTCCACAGGTAAAAGTTCGGCAATTGTGTCTCACCTGTAATAGGGGGATGTCAAGTGCACATTGCGGTTGAGCCACAAGGACAATCTACTACTACAGTGTAGCGTCAATCTTAGTTTAGCTTAGGATCTAGCCTGGCACTTTGTGAGCCTCTAGTAGAACGTGCATGTTTAGGCAAGTCATAGTTGCATACCCTCTCTTGCACATACAGTCATTTCAACATATAGCGTGTGAACAGCCTCTTAAGTCATTTAATAATAAGTGAAATTTTAGCAATTTATCAAGGTCGTGGGGTTCCAAGTCATACTGCTCAACCCAACATGGTTTTCCTATATAGGTGACCCGGGGAGGTCACACTTCGAGAAAGAACAAGTACCAACAACAGTACCGCAGCACAAGAACCAGTAGTACCTAGCGTTTTTGTAAGGTGCAGCGGAAGTGAATCTTGAACTTTGCTCAAGATGAGTGCTCCGAACTGTGCTCAAGGGTTCCTTTTACTTACAGAAGGGAGAGCCTTCCGTTCCTTTAGTGAGAGAGTGCAAATGATCACAAACAAAGTGAATGACACTGTGAATGAAGGTGCTAAGACTGAGAGAGAGAGAGAGAGAGAGAGAGAGAGAGAGAGAAAGAGAGAGAGAATAATACGACACCAGACGGTTGTCAAACCCTACTCCAAGGGCCCCCCTCTCTATGGCAAGAGAGGTCTATGCTATTGATTGCACAAATCTGGTACAATGGCCTAGATGCAATGGACTTGCCGATGTTGTCGACAACAATCATGACGACGACAAGACGGGCTGAAATCTAAAAACGCTAGGGGCTGAAATCTGCAAATCTGCAAATCTGCATGGGGCTGATGAATTCAGACAGCGAGGACGGCGATGGCGATGACGCGACAACGATGCGCTGAAAACACAGATGCTGAAATCTGCGAACAGCGGGCTGAATCTGGAATCGTTGGCTCATCTAACCGTGCGGCGAGGATTTGCTGCGGGTAGGTGAGATTTGCGAGGTTTGGGGCCAATCTTGCGGAGTCTAAGTGCTGAAAACTGAAACACTGATGCTAGGGCTGATCTAACGGCGGGAATCTGCAAAACGCTAGGTGTCTACAAGATGCAAAAACGCTAGCCCTGATCTGCTGCAGAAACGCTGGGCTGAAACTGTTGGTGGAAAAACGCCAGAGGTCTTGATGGCTGAAAACACTAGGGAATCTTGCCAGTCTTGCTGAGAAGGTGCACTGCCAGTTGCTAGAACGATGCTGCCTCTTGTGCCAGAAAGTGCTAGCGCTAGGTTTCTTTTATAAAGATTAGCAAATTTGCCCTACCCAGTTTCCCAACAAAGTTACTCATTAATAATAAGTAAAAAATGGATAAAATAGGGAAAATGAGTTCTGTGCTCTGTAAAATGCTCATGATGGGTACTGATTGTAGTGCTGATGATCATGTTGTGTGCAACCAGAGGATATGCAACTAAAGTGCCTGGACATGCATGGTCTGCGAACACGCTCACAAAGGTGCCAGAATACTTCCTAAGCTGACCTAAACCCTGGAACTGAAGTAGCTTGTCCACATGCACATAGGGTTAGATGTGCACGTGACATCTCCTCTTTTTTAAAGTGAGGTGCTGGTACCGAGCTGCATGGCTTCCTTGTAGTCTGCCAACAACTCTGGGTAATCTTTGAAAAACTCTTCATCGACCCACACTGCCTCGTGGGTTCCTCGATCCTTGAACTTCAAAAAGTACTGTCTGACTTGCTTCTTTGAGCCATGGCGAAACCGATGCAACAACACTTGCTCCGGCTCCATGACTTCAGCTTCATCAATCATCTCCGGCTCTTCTTCTTCGGAAATGTCCTTCAGAGGTGTTCCCTGTAACACTTTCAATCAAGAAAGATGGAAAACGTTGTAGACTCCTGAGCCTTGCTTAGCCGAAGCTTCAAACTCTCTGAAATCTCATCCAGCGACTGACTTTCAGCATTGGCATCAGGCATTTGACTGACCGAGCGAGTCAAAAGTGACTAGAACGGACAGCCAATAGCTGTCTCATACGGAGTTCGACCAATGGCAGAGGAAAAAGAGTCATTCAAAATAGCCTGAACCAATGGGAGATAGAACTCCCAATGAGACTGTTGATCATGCACATAAGACTTCAAAACATCAAAAGCCAACTGATTGTAAATCTCTATTTTCCCATCTAATTGTGGATGAAAAGGCGCGCTTCTGCCCAGCCCAGCCCGCCCGCCTACGCGCATCAACCCTCACCTCACGCTGCCTCCCGCTGCCCCCTTCTCGCGCCGCCATCCCTCCCCCCCCCCCCTCTTCGTCATTCCAGAAGGTTCCTGCACTTAGCTCGGCATCACTGTTTCTTCGGACAATCCTCGGCGTGCTCGGTTGCAGTTTCTCTTCACCGTCCGTTTCTTCGCCACAGCAGTAGACACAAATGGAGGCTCCAACTCCGCCACACAGGGACTCATCCGAAGCCCCCTCGCCCGACCCAGCTGAGCTCACCATTCGACTTGCTCTATCGCCGACAGAGCAAGCGAGCCTTGCCGCAGAGGTTGAGCGTTTGCAGGCGACTTCGGTCATCTGCAAAATTCTCGGCACCCGTCCTAGCAGAGGAGAGCTGCGAGACCTTCTCCAGGCCCGCCTTCTCGCAGAGGTGGGCAAGATCTTGGATGTCCAAATTCTCGGACGGGGGTACTACCAGATCGAGTTCGAGACCTCCGAGATGGCTTCCAAGGTCATAGCTATGAGTCCACTGGCCATCCGAGCATCACGCGCCCACTTTCGACAGTGGCGACATGGTTTTGACCCGACTTCGGATGTGCTAGTAGAGGAGGCAGACATCCCCATCTCAGTCTGCTTTCCGGGTTTACGGAGGGAGTACCTACCACTTCTCTCCAGGATTGGCTCCGCCATCGGGACTGTCCTGGAGACACCTCGTACGACAGCATCAGTGGCTGCCAAGGCGGCTGGCATCCCCTCAGTTCGATTTTTGGTCAGAGATACCCACACGCTCCCGAAGGTCATCCTTCTACCTCGGGTGAGTGGGGGTTGGTTTAGACAGTGTGGAGTACTCGGGTCTCCCGAACCAGTGCTTCATTTGCAGACAGATGGGCCACCTAGCGAAGGCCTGTCCACGGAGGAGGCCACGACCTGCACCTCAGCCTCAGCCCCAGCCTGCCAAGGCTGGGCCGCAGCCACAACCACAGGCACAGCGCACAGATTCAGAGTCACCCTCCGAGCCTGGGGCTCCAGCGGAGGAGGGGTGGCATCAGGCCCGTGGCCGCCGACGCCAGGGGCCACAGCGACAGCCTGGCACTCAGAGTAGCCCTCGGGTGCCTACTCAGCAACAGTGGGTTCCCACGGGGAACCGCTTTGGTCCTCTTGAGCAGGAGGAGCCCCCTACGCCAACCTCCACCTCCGCTTCACCCTCGCCAGCCGCCCCCCCTTAAGAGTTCCCCTCCTCCTCCTCTTCCTCCCCCCGCCCTATACTCCCGTCCACTCCCCACCTCGCCCCTCTACCTTTGTCGCCCGACCCCGCTTTTCCTCCCCCCCCCCCCCCCCCCCCCCCCCCCCCCCCCCCCCCCCCCCCCCCCCCAGCTCCTTCTCCCCCCCCCCTGCTCCAATTCCACAGTCGACTCAGGAGACTAGTCCCTCGTCGGCGGCTAGGAGATCTCTTGGCAGCACCTTTGCCACGAGTCGACTAGTGAGAGAGGGTCACCCTTCTTGCGGCGCCGTCTGCAGATTCAGACATCTTCCCTTGCAGATATCCCTCGTGGTCTGACGAGCATTGACCTCCGACGCCGCTGGGATTTCTTCGACTACGGGTTCACTCGCTTTCTCGGCGATTCCGCAGAAGACCACGAGGCAGCCTGCTTCAAGGTCCATGCTTTGTTCCTCGCCGCTAAGGACAGAGGCCTTGGACTCAGCAGTTGGTTTCTCCTTCCCCCTCTGTGGTAGGACCGAGACAGAGTGGTCCCTCGACTAAGTGGTGGGATGGTTGCATACACAGGTTCTCGAGTTCTCTCACCACATGGGAGAACTTGGAGTTACAGATTTGCTACAGACTTTGTGGCCACTGGCCAAGTTTGCAGTGACACCCCCAGACTCAGCAGGATGTAGGCACATTGTGGTGTACTTTTTTGCAGATACACAGTGTTTGCCTTGCTATGTATACATTCATGAGGACTCCTGGACAGAGGAGGTTGCTTTACGCACGGCTCGCTCTGCTTGGACTTGGGGTAGACACTCACTACAGTCTCGCCTATCTAGAGGACGCTCGGATGCGGATTACTCGCCATCCAAGCCAGCCTCGAAGATAGCCCGTCTTGTTGCTGCGGCAGCATCTGTTCTCTCTCGCTCCCCATGAGGATCGTCTCGTGGAACGTGCAGGGACTAGGTGGGCCCCAGTTTCAGTGACAGCGGGGCCGATTGCGTCAGGAGCTTCAGCGTTGCCTTGTGGGAGGAGAGATTGATCTCCTTATGCTTCAGGAGCACCATCTGTCTGAGAGCCGCATTCGGCGATGTGGTCAGATTTTGCGTGGACCATATGATACCTTTTGGTCAGCTGCTTTTGGACCTGGAGGCATCCAGGGTGGGGTATGTATGACTATTGCGGACTCATTGCAGCAGGCCATTGTGGGCAGAGGGATTATTGTGCCAGGCAGGACTCAGTGGATTACTATGCAGGTTCAGGGTGGCCTTGTGGGCTTCCTAAACATCTATGCGCCCAATGTCGAGAGAGCTCGTGCAGAGTTCTGGTCACAGATTGTTGAGTCTTTGCCACAGGCTGACCATTGGTGTGTAGGAGGGGACTTCAACATGTTGGAGGACCCTTTTGACAGGATTGGAGGCAGCCATGCTACTGTGCATGGAGTCGAGTTAGCAGCTTGGGAGAGGTTGTGTATGACTTTGAGGGTCTCGGATACATGGCAGCACTCTGGCTTTGTGAGGCCTCCAGAGAGTCTTGCCTTCTCTAGGTCGGACCACAGAGTGGGAGGAGTGAATCTATCGCGGATAGATCGCTTCTACACTAGTGACCACTTCAGTGACTTGGGGGGATCAGTGGGCATCCTGGCACGGACATCCTTCTCGGACCATGCACAAGTGATCCTCACAGTGACAGACAGGCAGAGGAGTGGGAGCACGATTCTCCGCATCCTAGAGCGGCTCTTGTTGGACTCGGCACTCAGAGAGAGGGTAGAGGCTCTCTGGACAAAGGGCATGGACAGCCAGGGTCTACACAGAGTGGCCTTAGGCCTAGCTCAGCTTAGCCACTTTTTTCTCCAGGAGTCTCTGGCTCGACGGGCTGCAGCGAGAGAGGAGGAGCAACGTCTCAGACGAGGCATTGCTTCACTACAGAGGATGCAGGAGCAGCATCCAGACAGTCCATGGTTTGAGGAGCAGTTATAGCAGGCTCGCCAGGTGCTTGCTTGCACAGAGGAGAGGCGTCATGAGTTTGCCTTTCACCGACAGGCATCTCAGTGGACTCAGGTGGGTGACAGAGTGACAGGTTCTTTTTTCGAGACAGTGGGACCTCGGCACTCGCATGCCAAGGTCAATCAGTTGAGGAGACCCGATGGGTCAGTTGTTTGTGAGCTCGAGGATATGAGTGCAAGTGCTACTGACTTTTACCGTGAGCTACTGTCGGCTGAGCCTCAGTCAGAGCGGCAGGATGCATGCAGGGAGCAGGTTTGGGCACAGATGCCTTGTCTTGTGACTGAGGAGATGCGCCGGAGGCTAGAGATGCCTCTTCAGCTTGAGGAGCTGCACACGGCTCTTAGGGCCCTCCCTCGTGGTAGCTGTACAGGTGAGGATGGGCTGACTCCCAGCTTCTTCTTGGAGTACTGGGACCTGCTTGGCCCAGATCTTTGTAGTGCCTTTCAGTACATTTTGCACATAGGAGTGATGCCGGATAGCATGAGTGAGGGCCTGATTTACCTCATTCCAAAGGAGGGTGGCTCCTTGGATGAGATTCGACAGTGGCGCCCCATCACCATCCTCAACTCAGCCTACAAAATTCTTGCCAAGGCTGTGAGTTTGTCGATTCAGCCACTTTTGGAGAGCCTTATACATGGGACTCAGACAGGTTTTGTCAAGGAACGCAGTATCCTTGACAACATCTTCACTTTCTGGGAGGCTTCTGCCCTGGCACGGCTCCGTGGGGAGGACCTTGTGATTCTTCTTCTCGATTTTGAGAAGGCATACAACAGAGTTGACTGGGACTTTCTAGAGGGCACCCTACGCAGGATGGGCTTCTCAGATGCTTGGATCAGAGGGGTGTCAGCTTTGTACAGACAGGCTCAGAGTCAGGTGCTTTTGGCAGGAGGTAGAGGTGAGCGCTTCATGCTCACACGATCGGTCAGACAGGGTTGTTCTCTTGCCCCCTTACTCTTTCTGTTCTATGCGGAGGCGATGAGCAGATTTTTGGTGTTAGAGCAGGTTGGTCTGAGGGGCTTAGCACTCCCTATACGTGGAGATGAGCTTCTAGACGCTGAGTTTGCCGACGACTCAGCCTTGTACTTAGAGGGCCAGGAGGCCAGTCTCCACAGATGTGAGCAGGCTTTGGAGACCTTCTGCTGTGCATCGGGCGCACTTATCAACTGGAGAAAGACAGTGGCTTTCTCGGTTGGCAGTGCTCCTGTGCCAGATTGGATGCCAGGAGAGGGTTTCAGGTGGATTCCTCCAGGGACTGCAGTTCGATACTTGGGTTGTCACGTTGGTTTGCACTTGTCCCCCGAGCAGGAGATTGTTCCTCTTCTCCTATCCATCAGGAGAAAGCTGTTACATTGGAGCTCAGCACGACTTTCGCTGGCTGGTAGAGTAGTAGTTGCCAACCAGGTGTTGTTGGCGACTATGTGGTACATCACTTCTTGCTGGATTTTCTCGAGTTCTTCTATCAGCCAGGTAGAGAGGCTAATCAAGAACTTCCTTTGGTCAGGTCGTGACACTCAGATTGCCCGAGCCAAGGTGGCTTGGTCGGTCATCACACTTCCTTGTTCTCAGGGAGGGCTTGGGATCATTGATCCAGCATAGCAGAGCAGAGCCCTTCTTGGGAAGTTGGTCGTCAGAGGACTTCTTCCAGGCGAGGAGCCTTAGAAGGAGTTCTTGCTGTAGAAGCTTCGTGCCAGGGTGCGTTAGTCAGGAGGCCCTTGGCAACCTTCGACCAGATGGATCTTTACAAAGTTGCGCCGAGTTGGTTTGAGCAGGAGACTGGCGGACCGCTTCGCTGTGAGTTTGCTTCGATCTTGGGAGCTCCTACGGCGTGGCCTAGAGCAGACAGCCGACGTGCATGGAGGAGCGCCTACGGCAGCCCCTCGTCTGGAATCCCATGGTTAGCACTCAGAGAGGCCACTTGGTTGGGAGTCGGCCTCATGTTTCTTGGGGTCCCATGGCAGCAGGTCCAGCGCGCTCTCTAGGTGACTGGCTAGAGTTCACAAGTTTGTCAGAGGAGGTGCAAGGTGTCCAGTTACACGGCATGAGAGGGGTGCAAAGCATGTGTCAGGACATCTCAGAGTCAGTTCCAGCTGAGTGGTTCACGCCTCTCGCATCAATAGCACCCCACTGGATGGGAGCCTTCACACGACTGGAGGTTCTCATTTCAGCCACGGCCTGCTCAGAGATTGTCCCAGCCCTTTTCTTCGAGCTTCAAGGTGGGGGACGATTACAGCGAGTCGCAGTAGAGGCCCCGCAGGTAGCAGAGTGCTGTTTCCACAGGATCCGAGTTGTGGGCATTTGTGGGAGGACTTGCCTCATAGACCCTGACCCAGCAGCTCTTGAGACTGGACACTGGAGGCTATGGGCTTGGGAGTGTTGTCCACTGGCACGAGTAAAGTGGGATCCTGGTGAGTGGCTATGGAGGGACCCCTTCTCTTTTGCAGACCGCCCAGGAGTCCACTTCTTTCAGTACACTGTTCGGCTTGGACGTCATATACTTGCAGCACAGAGAGAGGCCCGCCCCGCTGCAGCACGTCATTGGCAGGAGGAGGGCCTCACAGTCGAGTTCTTGGCAGACTTTTGGCAGAGGCTATGGGACTCCAGACAGCCGAGGCGCGTCACTTTGTTTCAGTGGTTGGTTGCACACAGAGCCACAGCAGTAGGGAGCTGGCTTGTACATAGTGGTCTCTCGACCGCATGTGCAGCCTGTGACCAGTTGGTGGAGAGTCAGCGGCATTGTCTTTGGGACTGTCCCTCGGCCCAGCAGGTGTGGCTACGAGTTCTTCGGCTGATGCCTGCCCTCTCCTCGGCTCGATAGTACACTTGGGGGACAGCGGCTTGGTCCACCCTCACGGGCCCGGCACTTCAGTTTGAGCTATCTTCCACTAGCAGGATGATAATGATGCAGGGGGGGCGACCTACACTCCAGCCTGCTACAGAGCTTACTCCACAGGAGTGGTGCAGTGAGAGGAGTGTTGGGAGCTCATCAGTTGCCTGACACTCTGGTTCCTCCCGCTGGCCCGCTGTTTCCGCATCTTTGAGGCTCGCCCTATGCCACCAGCAGAGACTGTTCGTGACTTTTGACTAGAGCTGATCCATACTCTCAGAGGACAGCTTGAGGGACTACAGGGCAGCTCCGACCGCATGCGGGAGCGCTGCGAGGCTTTCCTTCGACTCTGGCGCCTTGGGCCTTTCTACACCATAGTCCAGGGGGTGCTCAGATGGCACTACTGTCCACCTGTGTGGCTCTTCCCTCCCCCCATCTCTTGATTTAGCCTCATTGTATATATGTTGTTTTTTCATTGGGAGAGTCTCCCCATCATGCTTGTTGTAGCCCTCTCTTGCAGAGGTGGTTGTAGCCCTATGGGCAGTTTTCATTAACTAATAGAAGGATCTTTTTCTCGAAAAAAAAAAAATTTGTGGATGAAAAGCCGATGAAAACTTCAACTTAGTTCCAAAATTTTCAAAGAGTGCGCGCCAAAAATTGGACGTGAACTTAACATCCCTATCTGAAACAATCGATTTTGGCAAACCACAGAGGGGGTACCTGTAACAGACTTGGACACTCCAAGTCAAGAATCAATCACGACAGCACCAAATAACCACTTCAAACAGTTCACACTTCACAATAGATTTGCACTGGCCCGGCGGAGTTCCGTGCCTAGAGATATTGGCCCCCAAGACTAACCCCCCTTTCGGTATTTCTTTATGTATTAATCAGTTCTAAGTACAAGAGTGGGTAATCAGTTCAAAGTACAAGAGTGGGTCGAGTTCTCACTCTCAGACTCTGCGTCCAGATGCTCTGCAGAGTGTGAGCCCTCACCACATATTTAAATTACAAGGGATGCCAAAAGCAGAGCCCCAAAAGCTTCATATGAAAAGAAAACTCTTTTTCTCTCACAAGCTCTCTCTAGGGCTTTAATAAAATAAAGCAGAGTATTCTCTCTCTATCTCCAATGCGTAGAGAAAAAGCACCAGCTGCCGTCGCCCAAAAGCTGACAAATCTGCTGCAAAAGCAACCCCGCAATTTCCGAGCCTGGCCGTACAATGCCACGTCATCAAGTCAGCGCTTTTTCCGGGGGTTCAACCTGCTGCCCTAGGGTTAGGGTTAGGGTTTATGGCATTTTTTAGGGTTAGGGTTTTTAGTAGATTTTAGGGTTTATAGGTTTTAGGGTTAGGGTTTCCAAAATTACGGTTTTCAGCAGCAGTCAGGGTTCGGGTTTCCCGCATGCTCTCGGGCAGACACGTCATCAGTTTGTGACATACCCCCCTCTTGAAAGCATTGTAATCGCCCTCGATTACGCCTACAAAACAGACAGAAGCCATAAACCGTCTTAGCAGACACTGACCGTTAGTACCTACGTACTAGGAACACACATCTAGCACATGTACCAATTGACAGTCACATCACAAGACATCACTAGACATCACGGGACATTCAACATTCATTCGGATCTTAGACCATGATTTATCGGCAATGTAGCTAGCAATCACATCTAGATCCAATCGGGACCTCATCGATGTCCGATTGACTAACCCCTATTGCAACCATGTCTATTCGCGATCAATCAAACCAAAATGCTGCAGTCATTTCGTCTATCAGTTCCTGCACTTAAAAGAAGTCAAGAACAAATCAGGAATTCCATTTCATAAAGTCATACAGCAGAATACTGTCAGCTTTCACTAGGCTCCCACCGAGTGAATGGAGCGCAGTTAGTGGTGTGTTAAGAGGTAGCAAAGGAAAATATTGATGATTAGAGAGTAAATGCGAGAGATAATTGAGGATTAGAACATAATTAATGGTTAATATGAAGAGAACAAGAAAATGACACATATTTTGATGTCGCAAACAACAGAATTCTTCACAGTCATGATCTCTGACAACTTTGTTACAATTCAACCGCATACGCCAACGTTGGTATGCACCTCGATCTGAAACCCCCGATTAGAAATCCCCTAGTTGAAGAACCCCACCCTGTTGACAGCAAAATCTCCACCCCTTTTGATCCCCGTACTTCTCTTGAATCCATGTTGTCTTCTTCCCCAAGATTCTCTTTTTTACAAACCCCTTATCAAAAATTCCCTGCCCATTGAAAGCAATTGTCTTGCTTTGTCTTCACTTCCCTACCCTTTCCTTGGCGGCTCCTCCGTTCATGCACCACTTTGATTGAGAATGAGAGCGAGAGCGAGAGCGAGAGCGAGAGCGAGAGCGAGAGCTCTCACCTTCCTTCCCCTTTTGCTTCACTTGCATATCCTCGTTGATCGAGAGAGAGCATGAAAGCTTCTTCCTCCCGTCCTTCTTGCCCGTGGATGATCCCTTTCCGGCTTGCCTTCGTCAAGATTCCCTTCAAGCTCACCTTCCTCGAAAACCCCTTTCGAGCTCACCTTCCTTGAGAACCCCTTCGAGCTCGCCTTTCAATTAAAAAGAACTAGGGGACTAAATGGCTTAATTTAGGAGGGAGCTTTGTGTGCTTAATTGAGAGCAATTTGTGCTATGACGAGCTTGAATTGAGCTTTGAGTATAAGCCCGAGAGTTTTTATGGATCGAGCTCTTGAACCTCGAGTAATGCTGCTTCCTCTTCCTGTTGGGAGTCCTCGTAGCCTCGTCTTTTTTATGTGGCCATTAGGAGCTCCTCAGGTTGCCCTTGTTTTTGCCCTCCTTTTGATATGGCGGCCACTTCAACAGCCTCCGTAGCTGCTTATTACCTTGCTCTCATGCTTTGCCACCTTCCCCTTGCGCTCTTGATCGAGCTTCCCTGCATCCTTCCCAAGGCTTTTTCAGTCCTCTTTCATACAGTCTGCAGCCCTGCTATCCGCTACCCCTCCCTCTCTGGCAGCCCTACTCTTCCCCTCATGCTGCCCCCCTCCACAGTATGCCCTGGCGGCCCTCTTGCTCTCCACAACATACACTGGTGGCCCCCCCCTTGGTCTCCAAAGCGTGCCCTGGCAGCCCTCCCCTCTACTGCATGCCCTGGCGGCCCCTCCTTGTTCCACCCTTTGGCCACTAGCGATATCGCTAGTGGTCCTCCCCTTTCCTTCCTGCTATCTCGTGAATGCCCGCCCCCACCTGACGTGGCGGCACCTCCTCATGCAAGCTGCACACCTGCAATGGCGGCACTTCTTCATGCAAACTGCAGTGCTCTGTTTAGTAGCACCTACCCTTCCAGATTCCCCATGCAGCTCTCGCTTTTCTTTTTCTTTTTTTTCCTTCAATGCTCTAATACTGTATGGTGTTCACCACCCTCAGTTGGAAAAATAAAGTCCATATTTTAAAAGAAAATCTCAACTTGGCCTCGTTTCACACCAACTAGGAGCCGACCTCTACTCGAAGCTTCATAAAAAGGGCCATCTCTCACATTGATGATGACATGATCCCAATTGATTATCACTGAATGTAATCAACTCTTAAAACACATGATTCTCAAAATATCCATTGAGAATAGCAATATCTCTCCAATCGTTGACAAACTCAAGTCGTGATGGCTTTAAATCGAAAAACTGCTAGTCATCGGCCTTTGAGCACATAAAAGAATATAGTTTGTTGAACATGATCCATCTCTGCATTCATCATAGCACCATGTGAAGTCGCGATCCTCCAACCCTCGGCACCTTCAACCACCACAACCTGGCGAAGTTGTTGATCTGCCTTCGCTCAATTAAGTTGTTGATCTATCCCAACTGCACCTGTTGCAATATGCTTCTAGCAAATGCTCAAGACCGTACCAGATGATGCTATCATCCGAAACCCTGTAAAATCGAAGTAGATCACTTGAGCACATATCCCAACTCCGGTATAAATATAGCAGATTCGACCCCTGGAAAATACTAAATTGCCCATACTTTTTCATCCAGACTCCAATCGACGAGCTGTAAAGACAGGCTTGTAGAGCATTCTAGGTAGTACAACTTTGGTCTTTAAAACTTTATTCTAGCAGCATCACCATAGCTTGGTCTGTAGGCATCAATCTTTATTTCTTGGCTATAAATCCATAAAAAACATACATATCAGTCAATCCTGTTATCATATCAGATTATGGCATAAGTGATAAATTTGGCAAAAATTGAAAAATGCTTGCTGATCCTTCTTTTTCATACGGTGCCCGCAAAGCGGCACGACAATGTTCTAACTTCATGTCCATCATGATCTTGTTGAAAGCCTCCATAGGAGTTAGCGCAATCCTTGTCGTAGATGGGGAAGGGTCGGAAAAACCTCCTGGTGAGGAAAATTCTTCTTCGCCACTCCCATGCTCACCACCTCCAAGCGAAGTATCCATTCCGCTTCAAGTGATGACCATCCACTGAAGTCTTGGGTTCTTAAGTTCACGAGGAACTTGGGTTCTTGCGGGTCTTGGGTTCTTCAGGGTCTTGAGGTTCTGGAGTCTTGAGATTCTTCTTTAGCTTGCAATCTGTGTTAGAGAAGGATCTTCTCTTCACCCGAGTTCTTCTCTTTTCCACGGGCGCACCCCTTGGCGGCCTTGCGCTCACACCAAGGTTGCTTTTTCCCACCTCACGTCGATTAGCCGGCCGCTAAGTGCACGGTCCGCTCTCAATGAGTGAAAAGAGGTTCAAGGGGAGGCTGGACAAGCTCTTCTTTCTTGGGTTTCATGTCACTCTTCAAAAACACGACTAGGAATCAACACGCCCAAGCGAACTTGGGTTACGTGTGACCTCAACAAGCAAAAAAACAAAATTATGTGGTTCTTGTGGTTCTTGTGGTTCTTTCCTTGAGTTATACAGAACACTGCCAAAGCTCTGATACCAATGTACGGTGCAGCGGAAGTGAATGTTGAACTTTGCTCAAGATGAGTGCTCCGAACTGTGCTCAAGGTTCCTTTTACTTACGGAAGGGAGAGCCTTCCGTTCCTTTAGTGAGAGAGTGCAATGGACACAAACAAAGTGAATGGATACTGTGAATGGAAGTGCATGAGACTGAGAGGTAGAGAAGAGAATACGACACCAGAGACGTAAAACCCCCCTCAGAAGGCCCCACTCTCTATGGCGAGAGCGGTCTACTTATGATTGCACAAATCTCTACAATGCTTGGACTTGCCGACGATGTCGACGACGGTGAAGACGACGACGAGACAGGCTGAAAACTGAAATCGCTGAGGGATGAAATCTGCAAATTTTTATCTGCTGAATTCTGACTCTATGTCGGTGACGATGTCGGTGACTATGTCGATGACGACGATGCGACGACGACGCACTGAACACGCAAATGCTGAAATCTGCGTTTTCCGGGCTGAAACTGCAAACTTCGATGGATTCCACCGTGCGGCAAGGAACTGCTGCAGGAAGGTGAGATCTGCGACGTTCGGGACTTGTTCTGCAATGTCATGCTAATGCAAAAACGCTAGGGCTGAAAATGGTCCTGCTGCTGCCGGTTGTCCTGCAAGTGCAAAATGCTAGGCTTCTTGATTGGTCTTGCAGTAGCCGGGGCTGATCTGTTGTGCACAAAACACCAGGCTGCCTGTGGATGAAAATGCTAGGTCCTTGCAGATGCAAAAACGCTAGCCTTGCCGAGGTGGGGTGTCTTGCTGAGAAGTTGCCTGTTGAGCAAGGTGCTCTTGCTACCTCTTCTGCCAGAAAGTGCTAACTCTGGTTTGCTTATGTATTATCTTAGCAAAATTGCCCTCCCTACTTTCCAACAAAAGTCACTTAATAAATAAATGAAAAATGTCAAAAATAGGGAAAATAGGTCTATGCACTGTAAAAATGCTCCTGATGGGTTCTAATGGAAATCTGATGGTAATGCTGATGATCATGCTGTGTGCAACCAGAGGATATGCATCTAATCTAAGTGTTTGGACATGCACGGTCTGCGAACAGACTCACAAAAGTGCCAGATCACTTCCTATTCTAGACTGACTTGACTGAACTGAACCCTGGTCATGGTGTAGCTTGTCCACAGACACATAGGGTTGGATGTGTCACGTGACAGGACGAGTCACGTCCCGAAACGGAGTCAAGAACGGAACACCGTTCCCGTGGTGTAACCGGAACGGTGTTCCGGAATGGGGGAAACAAGGCGGAACATGAGGTGGAACGGCGAAACGCGGGGCGGAACGGGCAAAAGTAGACATTTGGGGGCAAAAAAGTGGGCTTTTGGGGGCAGATTTGGGGCTGTTTGGGGAACATATTTGGTGCGGTTTGAGGGCAGGTTAGAGGGAAGATTTGGGGGCAGTTTTGGGGTTGTTTAGGAGTTTATTTGGGACTAAGCTAAATGGAGGTAATTCAAGCCTTACTTTAGTCGACCGTTCCGGCCCTGTTCCCGTTCCGGCTCCCCCTCCTCCTCCCCGTTCCCGTCCTGTTCCGGACCCTCCCATTTCCGTTCCCCGTTCCCGTTCCGAGTAACTATGGAACTTCAATACCTGTCTGGAGCCTGAATGCTCTGGGTAACTGGAGAGGCATAGATGAATGCCTCTTGTGCTCCTCTTCGTTATTCGCGCTTCGCCTGCACATGAGAAATGAGAGGCAAAGAATGCAGACCCTCCTCAACACGAATGATCATGGAAGAGTCACTTTTGGCATTTAGAGTGAGAGTATTGTCCGCCCAATCAATGAGAGGGTTATGCTCACAAAACCATCTAATACCCAAAAGCATATCACATCCTGAGAGAGGAGACACGACAAATTTCCTACGAAAGGCAGCCTGTTGAGCTGTAAATAACACATCAAGGCACTCTTGCGTAATGAGAGAGTCCATACCGGGAGCGAAGCCCGATACCTCAAGAGGAGATGTCTGACTAACATCTAGGCGGGCTCTCTCTACAAGAGAGACACCAATCACATCATGCATACTGCTTGAATCAAACAATATGACAAAACGCTGACCCTTCACATGACCGTAACATTTAAAGAGAGACTCATCAATGTGTGTGTCAGAAACATGTGAAGAAGACTCAGATGGTTCATTAAAGTGCTTGTGGAAACTGTTGGTGCTTTGGGTTCTTTAGGTGGAGCTGTCTTAGGACAAGCTGCCTTAATGTGACCCTTGACGTCACATTGATAACAACGACCTTCCTTAGCATAAATGACTTGTTCTTCTGCCATTATGTATTCTCCTATAATTCCTTTTGCAGCTTTTTTATCCGGGGTTAGCCTAGGTTTAGCAGGTATTTTAGCTTTACCCTTAGATTCATTTTGAGAGTTCTTTTCCGAAGGATTAGAGGAATATTGGTCCGAAGGATTAGAGGAAGATTGGCTAGAAGAGTTACCGTTCTTACCATTCTTACCGTTCTGTGGGTTCTGAGGAGTCTGAGAGGGACTGTGAGAAGACTTGTTCTCCTTAGGCTTTCCCTTGTTGTGCTTCATCTCTTGGGAGAGAGCAATTGCTACCGCCTTGTTGAGATCCACGGGGTCGAAGACTTCTATATCAAACTTGATATATTCGTCCAACCCGAAAAGGAATGCCTCTTTGCGCGCATCATCCGATTTGCGTAATTGGGTGACGAGCTCCAAAACACGGTTAGAAAAAGACATGACTGGCATACCATTTTGCTTGAGATTGCGTCAATCTTCTTTCAACCGCGCTAGGTACCGAGGAGGCATAAACCGCGCCTTGAGCTTGTCTTGGAAGTCGGCCCAATTGAAGGAAAGGGGCACGCCTTCTTCGGCTTCCTCTAGGTGCGCGGTCAACTATGCCTCTTGCCATGCGTGATACCAATTAATGGCATCATTGGCAAGGTACATAGCTATTGTCAAAACCTTGCTATTCCCTGTCTTCTTAGTTGTCGCAAAATAAGCATTAAATCGATGCAACCAAGAATGAATAGCACTAGCATCCATCTTACCGTCATACTTACTGAATGTCAGCTTCTCAGTGACGGGGTTGTTGGAGTCCGAATCTCTGCTTGTGCTACTTGATGAACTACCAACATCTTTGCGGCTCGGGCTTCGAGGTGAGTGCCTGTAGGACCAACTCTTGCATTCGTTGATCTCTCTGCGCCTCACGTTCTAACTCCAAGGCCGCTCGTTTGTCTTCGGCCACTATGCGTTGGGCTTCGCGTGCTTGCTCACGCTCAAGCTCAATAGCTGCCTTTCTTTCTTCGGCCGCGAAGCGCGCTTGCTCACTCTCACGCTCCAAGGCTAACCGTCGTTCTTCGCACTCACGATCCAAGTCTGCCTTTCTTTCTTCGCGCTCGCAATCCAAGGCTACCTTTCTTTCTTCGCGCTCACGATCCAAGACTGTCTTTCTTTCCTCGGCCGCCAAGCGCGCTTAATCACATTCGCGATCCAAGGTGGCGCATTGCACTTCTTATTGTAGCATCATGTCCATCATCGTCTTGATTAAAGCCTCCATAGAATTTGGTGCAAACCGTGGCGTAGATGGAGAAGAGGGAGGGTCGGAAAAACCTCCTGGTAGGGAAAATTCTTCTACACCACCTCCATGCACATCACCTTCACGCAAAGTATCCATTCCGCTTCAGGTGATGACCATACATTGAGATCCTAGGTACTTAAGTTCACAAGGAACTTGGGTTCTTGTGGTTCCTGGGTTCTTGAAGTTCTTGAGTCCTTGAGGTTCTTGAGTTCTTGAGGTTCTTGAGGTCTTTCTTTAGCTTGCAATCTGTGTTAGAGAAGGCTTTTCTCTTACCCAAGCTCGACTCTTTCCTGTGGACGCACTCCTTAGCAGCCTTGCACTCACACCAAGGTTGCTTTTTTCCACCTCACGTCGATTGGCCGGCCGCTAAGTGTACGGTCCGCTCTCAATGAGTGAAAAGAGGAACAAGGGGAGGCTAGACAAGCCCTTCTTTCTTGGGCTACTTGTCACCCTTCAAAAACACGATTAGGAATCAACATGCCCAAGTGGACTTGGGTTACGTGCGACCGCAACAAGCAAAAAAATTCTTGTGGTTCTTTCCTTGAGTGATACAGAACACTACCAAAGCTCTGATACCAATGTAAGGTGCAACAGAAGTGAATGTTGAACTTTGCTCAAGATGAGTGCTCCGAACTGTGCTCAAGGGTTCCTTTTACTTATGGAAGGGAGAGCCTTCCGTTCCTTTAGTGAGAGAGTGCAAATGATTACAAACAAAGTGAATGACATTGTGAATAAAGGTGATGAGACTGAGAGAGAGAGAGAGAGAGAGAGAGAGAGAGAGAGCGAGAGAGAAGAATACGACACCAGACGGTTGTCAAACCCTCCTCCAAGGGCCCCCCTCTCTATGGCGAGAGAGGTCTATGCTATTGATTGCACAAATCTAGTACAACGGTCTAGATGCAATGGACTTGCCGACGATGTCGACGACAATGATGACGACGACGAGACGAGCTGAAATCTGAAAACGCTAGGGGCTGAAATCTGCAAATCTGCTAACTGATGAATTCAGACATTGTGTCGGCGAGGATGGCGATGGCGACGACGCGACAACGATGCACTGAAAACGCAGATGCTGAAATCTGTGAATAGCGGGCAGAATCTGGAAATGCTGGCTAATCTGACCGTGCGGCGAGGATTTGCTGCGGGTAGGTGAGATCTGCGAGGTTTGGGGCTGATCTTGCGGAGTCTAAGTGCTGAAAACTGAAAACATTGATGCTAGGGCTGATCTGACGCCGGGCATCTGCGAAACACTAAGTATCTGCAAGATGCAAAAACGCTAGCCCTGATCTGCTGCAGAAACGCTGGGCTGAAACTGCTAGTGGAAAATTGCCAGAGATCTTGATAGCTGAAAACGTTAGGGAATCCTGCCGGTCTTGCTGAGAAGGTGTACTCCCAGTTGCTAGAACTCTGCTGCGTCTTTTGGGAGAAAGTGCTAGCACTAGGTTTCTTTTAAAGAGCTTAGCAAATTTGCCCTATCCAGTTTCCCAACAAAGTCACTCATTAATAATAAGTGAAAAATGG
This sequence comes from Adiantum capillus-veneris, assembly GCF_014529385.1. Taxonomy (NCBI): domain Eukaryota; kingdom Viridiplantae; phylum Streptophyta; class Polypodiopsida; order Polypodiales; family Pteridaceae; genus Adiantum; species Adiantum capillus-veneris. The sequence goes on from NC_140940.1 coordinate 36,762,658, forward strand.
ATAAAATAGGAAAAATGGGTTCTGTGCACTGTAAAATGCTCATGATGGGTATTGATTGTCTCCCGGTCTCTCTCCTTTATTGTCTTCAATTTAATTTCTCTTTTCAAATGAAGTAAAATAACCTTGTGTTTGTGCGAAGCACTAGATCCAAGATAAATCATTAACACTTACGTTGTACCTGGCAGTTGCGTGACAGATCAGCTGCGTTTTTACAGCCAGATCTGCATTTTTGCAGCCAATAGAGTGTGCATTGAGGTATTGCATGGGTGTATATTCCATTTACGCAATCAAAGCACATCGGCAACGGTGTGGGGGGTCCCTGACAGGGTTGCTTGGGACCCCATCGGGTGTTCTCCTTTTCTTTCTCATTTCATTTCTCATTGTCTCTCTACAAGGAAATAAAAGGAGCCACCATTCGTGCTAAGTAGCACACATTCAAGCAAGGAAAGAAGTAAAGATTTGTAAAAGTGTAAAGTGTAGATCTTGTCACCATTTCAATTTCGTTGCACTTGATAGCCCTAGAGTTGCTTTTATAGGGTCTGGAGGGCGGTTATAGGAATAGCCAATCAAAACTTCTGTAACAGTAAGAGATGGATGTGGCTATAGAATAGCTGACATGAGAGACACACACAGAGAGAGAGAGAGAGAGAGAGAGAGAGAGAGAGAGAGAGAGAGAGAGTTGGCAATAGCTTTAGAGAGAAAAGAGAGAGTTCACTGGCTGTTTTAGCAGATTGGGGGATACTACCTATTTCGTTATGCTGTATTTTAATGAGCGGTTGCACTCGTTCAGTTTTTAAAAAGTGTGAACCTGTTTAATAACTAAAACAAAAACTCTGTGAGTTGAAAACTCATGCTACACAACACTCCCCAAGCGTCCATGGATGCAACCTCATGCACAAATGCAATGCAGACATAGATTTTCTCGCGGCAAAGCATCTCCTTTTCCAAAAAGCACTTAAAAATATCCTGCTTTTTAGAAAAAGCTTCTCGAAACCCATCTTTATTCTTGTGAGTGCGTCATCCCTTTACTTAGTTCAGATTTCCTGCCAAACCAATGGGATATATTTCCTATCCAATGCTCCTGTCACCCATCATGTGACGCATCGGGAATATCCATTTCCAAGTCTGTCCCACCGAACTTACGGACCAAATGCTTCGCGATGCTTATTGTCACCCATCGTATGAAACATCGGATTTATTCCTTCCTGATGGCTTTTACCAGTTCCAGTAGATCTACAATTTCTAACTTTAACAATTAAGTGTACACATTGAATATCCTAATTTCATTAAACAGAAATTACTCAAAAAATAAGAAAATAGTCCATTTCGCAACAAGGCCTTAATCTTGAATTCAAAGTTTACTGATTAAAAGTTTTGTACTTCCTATGGAATCACGTGATTGACATTAAGAAATCAGAGAATAGCTTGCTTCTTATCAACATCAACAGAAGAAGGCTTGTTCTAAGAGCGCCTAATGCTAATTGCAGGCTGCTGTGAGTCCAGACTGTCTTCAGTGACAAGCTCCACATTGTTTTCCCCAGAGAGAACTTCCAAGGAAAGGCCCTTGGTCTCAGGCACGAGGAAAGTGCAAAGGAAGCCTAGGCCATTGATGATGCCAAGTAAGATAAGGGCCGTTCTTACTCCCAAGCCCGTCGGGTAACCAACCTCTTGATCCCCTTCTTTGCTACTTTGTGCAGCATATAAGAAGCCAAATGCACCAACAATGGCGCCCGCCTTCCCGGCTGCTGCTGAAATCCCATGACATGTCGACCTAAGTCGTGCCGGAAAGAGCTCTACTGGTATTATGAAGGTGGTGGTGTTCGGACCAAAATTAGCAAAAAAGAAGGTAAATGCATAAAGCACAATAAATGGCAGGTAATGACCCTCCCTCAAAGTGTAGTAGGGAATGGAGAATGCAAACATGAAGGCAGTCATCATGGCAAAACCCATGAGCTGGATCGGCCGTCTGCCTATCCAGTCAATGGTGAGGACCGTAAACCAATAACCCGGCACCGTAGAGCAAAGCGCAATGAGCGCCTGTGCACGGCTTATCCTAAAGACTTCCTCAAGAGCACTCATGGTTCCTGCTGGGGGTAGCCACTTCACTCTTGTAAAGATATCCTTTTGGAAGAGGTTTTGGCTATAAAAGGCAATGTCAAGCAGAAACCATGTGCTTGTTGTGCCCAACAAATGCCGGCCATGCCTCCTTGCAAACTCCCTAGAGAAAAGGCTGTAATTGTCAACCACCCGTAACTTGTCCACTTTGGCTTGCTCCACCACAAACTCAACAGCCAGCACCTTGGTCATATCCATTGCCGCCTGCTGCGCATTTCCTTCGACAAGAGCTGTGTAACGTGCCGTCTCCGGCATCTTCATTCTCCAGTAATACGTAACCACAGCAGGAATGGCACCCAACATGAATACAAGCCTCCAGACAATGTCTGCTTCCTGAGGAGTGGAGGCTATGGGGTCTTCATCGAATGATGGATGAGGGAATGCCCTGTTGAATATTGCTGAGACGATAATCGAGACTGTGGCACCGGCAACAATACCCGTGCCCTGCATTGCAAACACGGCAGCAATGAAGCTGCCACGAGTACGCTGGTTGGCATACTCTGCCATGATGGTGGCAGAGAGAGGGTAGTCACCACCAATCCCAAATCCCAGCCAGAAGCGGAAAAAACAGAGGGTTGTCATGACTGACTTCGCTGTGCGGCCGAACGAGAGCCCGGAGGCTATGGAACATATGACCATGATTTTCAGTGTGGCACCATAAACCTTTTTCCTGCCCATTCTGTCTCCAAGCCAGCCAAAAAAGAGTTGCCCAGCTAAAGTTCCGCAAAGAGCAACGCCATTTACAGTGGCCAACACATTGGCCGGCAGGGTTCCAGGGTGCTTGGTGGTGGGGTCATAGTAGTAGAGGCGACCGAGAAGCCTTGAGACCGTCGAGATGCAGAAGAGGTCGTAGGCATCTGTGAAGAAGCCCAAGCCTGCAATAACAATGGCAGTAAAGTGATAACACTGGGTCTTGGCCCTATCCAAAGCGGATAGGACCTGGAGATGCGGACTGCTATCATCAATGCCAATACGCACCATAGCGATGCTCGATGAAATACTGAGTGCAGTGACAATTAGGCTCCAAGCCTTCAAGGCAAGAGATGTGCCAAATAAATGCTCTTTTCTGGGCTTATGAAGCACTACTATGTGCAGTCACATTTGAATCAGGCAGAGACAAATGCTTGGCATCCAATGATTACATGCCATTTATGGGATGTGTCAGATACTATGGTAGCAAAGACGGCCACAACAAAATGTTGTCAGGGCCGGGATGACACTAAATGTGCATTGACCCAAAAAAAATTATACATTCATTTTTTCTGAACCGCATGGGTGCTCTCTCTCTCTCTCTCTCTCTCTCTCTCTCTCTCTCTCTCTCTCTCTCACACACACACACACAACATTCAGATGACCTAAGCAGGGCGTGTGATGAGCATATACCCGTTGACTCCCGACAAAGGCTTCCCTCGTCAAGGATGCTCCGGGAATATTCGTAGAATATGCTAGCTGCAGCCTGCGACTAGAGTCAAGTCGTGCGTCGCCCTCGCAGCCGCAACAGTCAACCTAAGAGCCGGGTCTCGCGGGGAACTAGTGAATTTAGTGGAATTAAGGCTTCCTGCTATATTATTGTTGTCACACTCTTTGTAGACCCGATTGTTTTCTCTTACTTCTACATTATTGTGGTCACACTCTTTGTAGACCCCGTTGTTTTCTCAAACATAGACTTTTAGGTGAAAGTTCTCCTTTTTGAAAACTTTTGCCTTGATCTGATTTGACCAGTGCATTGTTGTTGTTTTTTTTTTTAGAAAAACATGAATTGGAATCATAAGGAAGAAAAAATACAACTTTGCCATCGCTAGAAGGGAGAGAGGCATCCCAAGACAATCAAGCTAGAGACAAACCTGCAGAAACCATACAAAGTCTCTCTTTGGAGAAAAAAGAGAGAATATCATCATGCCAATTGTGCCATCTAAGGCATCTTTGAAGAAAAGAGATAGAGTTACAGGCTACATCTTTCATTTGCTTGGTGGTGAGAGCAGCTACCTTTTGAGGTCCAAAGTGAAAGAGACAATGTTGTTCCTACACTTTGTCTTTAAAAATTCTCATTTCTTTGGGTCCAACAAGCCCACAAGTACTCCATCCTCCATAGATTCCATAATGGAATATCTAGCTTGTTGCATTCACCCAAGAGCAACTCTTTGACTATAAAAGACTGAGGGTGCATACTCTTGCAGCAATTGTGAAGAGCCTCGAGCTATTTGGCATTGAATTTGTAGCCTCGAAATATATGTTGCAGGTCCTCTTTCTCATTGCATCTTTTACAATTTCCATCACCTGTCCTGGCTTGCATAGCTTTCACTGAAGTCTAGACACCTTGATGTAAGATAGGACCACGCAAGGTAAATGTGCTTGATAGGGAATGCAACACTCCATATACATTTGAATCTATAGATCCATTGTTTGTAATTCCATTTAACATTCCATATCCGGTTGAGGCTCTTCCTTAAAGTATCATCAAACGTTTGGGTTTTATTAAAGTTAGAGTAAGCTTTCCAAGCCCAGTCCTGAACCTTCATCTATTTGTTGTGGTCAAACCCTTGCTCCTAATGTATCAACTTCACCACAGCTAACCTGCATAACAATTCAAAAATGTAGCTAATAGATAGATTAGAGTTTTCAATTAACTGGTCTGGTGTCATGCACTCCCCATTTAAGCATAGATCTTTCTAAGATCTCTACCCAGCTTTAAAGCATTTGTGAGCTTTAATGGATAACTTCCTGCATGTCCTTTTGGGGATGGCACCTACCCATATTGAGTCTTGCATCAAAAACTTGAAAGATAAAGCCTAGTTGAGAGAAATGTGCATTCCTTTTCTGATTTCAAGCCATGAACACCACATGGCTATTGTTAGTGGGCTGCCTACTGCTTTAATGGAGGTGCCAGAGGTGATAGTGTCACAAAATTAGACCAAGCCTTGTAATCCTACAGGTAAAATTTCTTTATGTTTCTTTGTAGTAGGCAAGCCCAAAAATCCTCACTAGAGACAGCTCTGACAATCCATTTTCCTGCCATCTTAATTGCCATGGTTTCCAAGTCTAGGATCCCCAGATCCCCTCTTGTTTTAGGCATGCAACAAGTTTTCCATAAAACCTTGGGCACTTTTTGGAATTCTTATGTTTCTCCCCAAAGGAACCTTCTAGCCAAGGAGATTACCTGTTTTAGCTTATCTCTTGGAAGGTTTCCAGCATGAGATGAAGTATATCAAGGATGGGAGCAAATAATGGTACAACAAAAAGGTTCTGGCAAACAAATTAGGTTGAAAGGAATGCCACATCAGACTTTTCTTCCTGAACTTCTCCACAACCCAAGCCCATTTCTAAGCCATTGATACCTTAAAGCCCATTGGGATGCCAAGCAACCTGAACACTTGACCATCTAGTATTTCTTCACAACCAGTATTTGAGACAGTCTGAGGAATGTTTCCATTAGATTCTTTTACCCCTATTTTGTCATGGTTAACTTATGATCCACTAGCAAGACAAAAGATGTTAAGGCAACCCATAAAGGCATCTGCACCTATTTTGTCATGGTTAACTTATGATCCACTAGCAAGACAAAAGACGTTAAGGCAACCCATAAAGGCATTTGCAGAGTCTTGATCTAGCTTGCACACAACATTAGTGTCATCAACAACCATTTGTAAGCATAAATCAACATCAGACCCTTCTATTTGTATTCTTATCAGCTTTTCAATTTCATTTGATTTCTCACTAGCCAACTCAATGCATCTGATACAATAGCAAAAAGGAAAGGAGCAAGAGGAAAACCTTGTCTCACTGATCTTCTCACGATGTTAATATCTATCAATTCTCCATTAATACTATTTTTTTGCAAAGGCATATCCTAGTAATACATGCACAAATTTAACATGAACCTTTTACCAAAGCCGATGTCACTCTATCATGTCATAAGCTTTTTCAAAATCCCACTCAATCGTGTCATAAGCTTTGTCAAAATCCACTTTGAAGAACAAATACTCTTGCTCAGTTTCTGTTGCATACTCCAAGCCTTCTCACTGGGAGATAATAGCATCGAGGATGTACCTACCCTTTATAAAGCCTTTTTTATCTTTTAAAATAATCTTATCCATCAAAGGGTTTAGTCTTCTAGCCAAAGATAGAGCAGAAAAAATGTAAATAGAAGTCAGACATGTTATGGGTCTCTAGTTGCTGAGATCCTTCTTGTTCCCTTTTTAATGGACGAGTTTGACCACCCCAATGTTAAAGCAGGTAGGAAGACCCTTTCTTGATATTTTCTTGCCATGTTAGAATCAAATAAGGTGTAAGAAATTCCTTATAATATATGTAAAATTCATTGGGTATGCCATAGATTTTCTAGCCTTGAGGTTACCAATAGATTCTTTGAGCTCCCCTTTAGAGATGGGTTGTTCTAGGGAGTGTGCCATTTTAGGTGAGACTGTCTTCCCTCTTATTTGGGCTATCTGTGCCCTAGCTTCTTGAATCTTCCTATCTCTTTTGGGAGCCTCAAAGAATATATTGGTAAAGAACTCTTTGGAAATGGAAAGATTCTCCTTTAGTGACTGTGTTAAGTTACCAGCTTGGTCCTTGAGAGGGGGAATGAATTCCTTAGCTTTTTTCCTTTTCAAAAGTTGAAACATTTTCTTGGTTGGTCTATAAATTTTACTAGCTCAATACTCTCTAGTGAAATCAAGGGCACTACTTGCTTCAAGAAGCTCTTCCTACTTGAGAGATTTTTTGAGCTCAATGAGCCTCTCAATGGGTTGGTCAGCACTAGATATAAATGTTTCTAAAAGAGAAATCTCCCCAGATATCAACATCCTTCTTTCGGCTCTTATCTCTCTAGTTAATTTTTTTAATAGCCAGCAAGGGTCCTTTGAATCTGATGCATTTGCCATCTCCCAAGCTTTAGCAAGGGATTTATGTGATGGAAAGGATTCATCCGAAATGAATGTGATTTTTTCTTGTATGCATCTAATGCCCAATAGAGACTGATCTAAATGAGGCTAGTCAGATTTAAATACAGACTCAGACCTTAGCAAATTAAAGATGACAGGTTTATGATCAAACAATTCCAACTGCACATCCCCCTCTGCCACCAAAATGGTTGGAGTAGAACCACTTGTACATGTCTTGTATTAAACGAACGTATTAAATGCTACCACATCAGTGATTTTGCGATTTTGTATAATTTTATCTTATTTTTTATCAAAAACAATTTTCGATCGCAAAGATTTTTTATCAAAAATAATTTCAAACAAAAAAAATCTTTCAATCAAAAATTCATTGTATATATATAGCCGCCGCAACTTCTCATAAACAATCATTTCAAGTTTAGAATTCTTCCCGAGATAAAAAGTTTAGAAGGTGATTTTTTAAACTAAAATTGTTTTTAAAAAAAAGAGTTATTATAAAATGACATTCTTCAAAATTTTATACTTAAATAGATCAAATTTTTGTTGTCTCTTTATTTTGTGTTGGAGTCTCACACTTAAAGAGAGACATTCGGAACATTTAGATGCTATCTATCATTGTGTGGAGTGAAAGCTCACACTTGGAGATAGTTTAGAAACATTTAGTTGCTATCTATCATTGTCTAGAGTGTAAACTCACACTTGGAGATACTTTACGTTTAATTTAAATTTAAGCATTACTTACTAATGTGTAGAGTGATTAACTCACACTTAGAGATAGAATTTCATTTATAATTTATTTATTCAATTTTGTTGTATAGAGTCTATGACTCACACTCCAAATTGAATATAGAAATAGATTTTCTCTCCTTGTCTCAATGTTGGAGCCATGGTCTCGCACTTGGATAGAGATTTACAATGAGGTAAATGTTATTTTACAAAAGAAATATTGTGCAAAGAAATATATTAATACTTCAAATATAATTTTCAATATATTGTTTTTTAGCACACATTTCGTCTTTAATTGACATAGTACACTCTTACACTTCAGCTCAATCGTCATGATTTTTAGTGCAATTTTAAACAAAGCAAAGCTATCAACCTCTTAATCTGGGTAAACACAAGAAGATTATCAGAGTTCAAATTTGTGGTCCCTAAACCAAAGTGTTTGCCTATATCGACGGGATCTTGGACCTTGCTTTGTAGAACACAAAGTTGTAATTAACGTGAAAAGCGCAACATGTAGAGATAGTGAATTGAACATGCACAGTGTAGAGCGAGTATGTTAGGTAGATGTTTAGATGCACATTACGTTAGTCAATAGGACTGATAGAAATTTGTATTTATGATTGCATGCCATTTATTGTTATTGCCCATCATGGAAGAACCCAAGTGGAGTTACAGAGATGAGGTGGTGGTGGAGGAAACAGTGTCGTGCTTGAGATGGAGGTCATGTGCACATGTTTTTAGTGAGAATGAAAGTAGAATAAAAGAACATCTATTTAAAGTTCCTAGCAATGTTGCATCTTGTAAGTATCCACCAAGAGAAATATTTGAAATATTTCTCGAATATGCCAAGAAGACGAAGGCAATCATAGCAATTAAATGAAAGGGTGCATCCAAGGGTGTGTCTCCATCAATGGCAATGGAGGTGGAGGCTTCTCTTAGAAATGAAGAGATGCAACCAATAATCTTTATGCTCTATTCATACCAAAGTCTCACAACAAGATTTGTGAAAACTTATTATGTGCTATCAACATTGCAAGATGTGAAGGCCGCTCTAAGAGACGGATGATTCGGTGCCCGTATTCGAGCAGGATGATGAGTAAGCCACAAGTTGTAATTTTCAATAGTTTGTAACAATGTCATGGCATTTACAACACTTGTGCTATCAATAATATCTTGCAAAAGTTGTTGATTCCAAGTATTTTCAAGTTGTCATTTCAATATTTCAAACATATTGTAAAATTTAGGTTGAAGTCTCTCTCTCTCTCTCTCTCTCTCTCTCTCTCTCTCTCTCTCTCTCTCTCTCTCTCTCTCTCTCTCTCTCTCTCTCTCTCTCTCTCTCTCTCGTGTGTTGATTGATCAAATATACATTTTCTATTAAGATAAAAACACTTCAAAATGGTTTGCATTTTTGTTTTTAAATTGTATAAAAGTTATCATTATGGGAGGAAACAACATAAAGCATGATGTCTCAATTTAGGCTTTGAGAAAAATCTCCCATGATGTTTGAGAGTCTAAATTTGTCTATCTTGAGTGACAATCCTCGTGGGCATGCTTCAAAGGCCTGCACTACTGGATTCCCCTCTTCTCGCAACGCCCCATAGGCTACAAAGTAACAAGCAATCCTTCTCTTTGAATTTTGCAACTTGTTCATTGAAATTTGTAGCATGTTTGGTAGGTTTTCAATGGTTTCTTGAAGGCATGCCATTGTATCACCTTGGATTGCAAGCTCTCTCCTTTGCATTTCCATGGTCTTGATCATGCCATTGTATCACCTTGGATTGCAAGCTCTCTCCTTTGCATTGCCATGGTCTTCATCATGGTCTCTCCTTTGCATTGCCATGGTCTTGATCATTGCGTTCTCTTTAGGAAGTAGGACAATGGATGTTTGCGGGGGGCGAGGGGAGTGTTCTCCATGCTCGCATCCACTTGTCTACAATTCAATTGCAACCAACACTGTCTATGCATGGATGATTGTCCTAGTCCACTCACCTTCTCAAGATGTATTGGACATAACACTATTGAATGAAGTAGAAAGCTACTTGATTGTTGTATGGTAGAGATCACTCTTGAGGTATGAACCATTGTACTAGCACCCTTACTAATCCCACATGTTTGAGGTCAGACAACATCAATGGTGGAGTCTCCTTAGTGTTACCAACCACTGACCCCAAATAAACTATTGTGCGCGGAGTGATTGTTGCACAACTTTCTATACTCTTTCAAACTCAATGACTTGCCTTCATGCTCACCTTCATCTTCCTGTATCTGCGCGATGGAAATCATGTCTTGGGCGCTACAACAAATTTTCTCTACTTGCAAAAGATGATTGTGCTTGCTCATAATCTAACTCTTCGGCTATAATTGAAAACCAATACACTGTGATCAAAATAGATTCTCTGAAGTCACTAGCATCACTTAAGTCATTAAAATCACACAAATCACTTAATTCTCTTGAATCACTTAATTTCAAATCATTAAAATCACTTAATTCACTTGAACCACTTAATCACTTGAGTCATCAACATCACTTGAATCACTTAATCGCTCAAGTCATCAAGTCATCAATATCGCTTAATCCGCTTGAATCACTTAATCTCTCAAGTCACTAAACCACTTGAATCACATAATCCACTTATTTCAACACTTAAGTCAGTTAAACCTCATAATTCATTTAAGAATATTTGCAAAACATGAGATTTATATTCAATCATTGGTTGTTCGTAGACCAAAATTGGGTACAAGATCGTAACCATGTACCCAATATATGCAAAATATGAGATTTATATCCAGTCATCGGCTGGTCGTAGACCAAAACTAGGAACAATATCATAACCATGTACCTAGTTTTGGTTGTAGACCAAAACTAGGTACCATATAATGATCGTATTGATGGGCTCTAGTTGAATGCATTAATTCTGCTTTCAAGAGTGTGGATTTTTTTGGAGATTAGATGGTGTTGTATATTTTTTTTAAAAAAAATTCTCAGGATCTAGAAACAATTACCCACTTCTCATAGTCCTCCCCCTAGCATGCCATGCACCATGCGACTAACTTGTCGAGATGCCCTAGCTCTCCAAGCATAGAGAGGTGATTCGTGGCGAGGCCACGTAACTCACTGAGTTACCAAAAGGACTTGCTACGTAACTGGACTAGTGTCGTGATACAGCCAACAAGCCCACGAAACTTGACGAGTTGTGTGGCTTAATTCGTCATGTAACTTGATAAGTTACGTGATGAATAACCACATAGAATTAGGTGAATCCACAAAAAATAGGTTTTTTTGTTTTAAGTCCTCAATGTTTAGCCATTTTCAACAATTTGTAGCTCACAATCGACTCCAAATCTGTGCGGGCTCGTCTCACATAAAATTGTTCACCTTGTCACTCTCTTCAGTAGTTGTGCAACACAAAAAATTCACATTTTACTTGGATTCTCCAAAAATCAACCTACAAGTTAGCAATTTCTATAGAAACTATGTAGACCAATATTTTCTCACTTTTTTTTTAATCTATGGGCTGAAACAAGCATCAAAATGATGGAATCTAAAAATACTTGAAGGACCAATATTTTTCCTTGTGTTTAGGATTACGTTTTCTACATACAAAATTTTCCCCAAATCCGATCTTAATACCCTTAAAAAGGCCCCCCAAAGTGTGCATGGGTCAAAATTTGAACCTGAACAAAAAAAGCAGATGGAACTAGACTGTGGAGAAAGTTTAAAACGACCAAATTTGGCTTCAAACAAAATTTATTGCTAAAAATTTGAAAAATAAGTCCTGTTACACATGAACTCGAACTCGAGTGTGGAGAGAGAGAGAGAGAGAGAGAGAGAGAGAGAGAGAGAGAGAGAGAGAGAGAGAGAGAGAGATGCAAAGATAGTGTGATGCAAATGACCAAAGACGAGAGAAAAGTTTGATGGCCATAGGTTATCTTCTTGTTGATCTGGGACTGTGTATGTGATTTCTAAGCCCCATACTGACAAGACGATAACCAAAGGTCATGAAAATTTGTAGGGGTAGGTAATCCACCATACTCCTTGCCCTTATAAAGTTTCATGGTTATCAATTATTTTCTCATTAGTATGGGACTATGCAATCGCTAATTTCTTACCCCAAGGCTCACTTAGGGCCCTATGGAAAAAAATCGGTGTTTGCGCAGTTTCAGACTGATGAGACGATAAGTGATGACCATGAAACTTTGCAAGGGTGGGGAGTAGGGTGTATTACTTGCTCTTGTGAAGTTTCATGGCCATCGATTACCATCTCATTGGTATGAGGCTACACAATCACCAATTTCTAACCACAAGGCTCGCTTAGGAGCCCATGGCAAAAAAAAAATCATTTACGCAATCCCAGACCGAGATATGATAAGTGATGGCCCCGAAACTTTGCAGGGGAAGGGAGTAGGGTGTATTACCCACCTGTGCAAAGTTTCATGACCATCAATTCTATCTCAGATATATAGGGCTACACAATTTCCAATTTCTTACCACAAGGCTCATTGACGGGCCTATGGCAAAAAAATGGTGTTTGTGCAATCCTAGATCAAACTTTGCATAGACAAGGAGTAGGGTGCATTACCTGCCCTTATAAACTTTCATGGCCATTGATTACCGTCTCGTTGGTATGGGGCTACACAATTGCCAATATTTTACAATAAGTCTCGACCAGGGCCCTATGGAAAAAATTTAGCATTTAGATTGTCACAGACTAGAGAGATAATAAGCGATGGCGTGATAATTTGCAACGGTGGAGAGTAGGATGCATTACTACCCTTACAAAATTTCATGACCATCGGTTACCGTCTCGTCGGTCAAAGTCTTCACAAACACCAATTTTTTTTCATAGAACATCATATTAAAGAATTTGGGAATTTCTTTATTTCCTCTTTCAAAATGATCTTAAGATTTGACCACATGGTAAAATATTAGCCAAAGTTTTGAGAGCATGGCTAGAAAGAGATTTTCAAGTACTACCTTGTGCAAGGATTTGGCATTAAAAAATAGTTTGAAATTTGTCCATATGGCCAAATCTTTAAGACATTAGTAATTCTCAAATTGACACTAAAGTCTCAAAATCTCTAACATGGTGTTATAGGGCCTTAAACAAGCCCTATGGAATAATTCGATTTTGCTCGGGGGGTTCACTATGTAATATTGTATAGCACATGTGTTCAAGAGGTATCTATAAAAGCCCCTATTCTACATTTTTTGATGTTTATAAAGACCCCTTACATACTACTTTTTTCAATAAAACGACCCCTTATGTACCAAAATTTTTACTTTTTCAATTTGGAACGAGTTATGTGTATAGACTCTAAGCTGTCACACATGTTTGCTATATGGATGCCAATTAACTATGGCAAGATATCCTTGGAAAAAATTGATAGAGTATCCCTTGTAAATTTAGCAAAAAACTCAAGCAAAATCTCAACGATAAACCATGCCAAACTGACAACAAAATGGGAGGTCACTCGACCACTACACAATCATGAAAAGCATGATCAATGGCATCAGAATTGATGCTCACATATGCATGAAATAGCTCCACAATCTGCTATCTATAGGCATACAATTTTGAACAAACAACTCAACCGAGCGTAAAGCACATAACCATATATGCAAGTAGTGAGCAAACACACTCAAAATGCATCCCACAAGAAAACTGTCTGGCAAAAACCCTATGAAACTTGTCATTGCCTATAATCTGTAGCCACACTAGCATATGCTATCCTCACTCTTGTGAGAGTGGATATAAGAACACTAGTCCATGTCCAAAAACCACAAAAATTGTCAAAGTGGGAGTCATACTCGACCACTAACCATCAGAGAGTAAAATTGCAGATAAATATAAAACATGGTGAGAATTTGGGAAAATTTCTGTCGAGCTTTCCTTGAAAATTGAGTATAAATGCAAAAAGTCTCACCAAAACCACATGAAAATAGACACTCAGTGTCTCAATAAACAGATCCACAAATGGCATACATGCATTGCCAAAAGCATGGCAAACTAGCACACTCCTGAGCAAGTGGCTCTATGGACATGTACCTATCCAAAATTCATGTGAATCTATCACCTGTGAGCTATAGCTAGCTCAAGTTGTATTCACATATGTTAACATAGCATGGATTGCACAAAACCATGTTAAAATCACTCTTTGGAATGCCCCACATAGTCATACATGACACTACATGTGCGACATAAAATTTGCACTACAAGAAATGCACAACTTGCGAGTAAACCGTCTGAAAGGTGCACACTACCTTGTTGGTTAAGAAGCACGTCGACCAAAAACTAGACACAAAGTACAACCAGCCACCTATTGTCATAAACACTGTCCAAGAGCCAAGCGCGCTCGAGGAAAATTGGTTTCGGAATGGTCCGTTGGAGCCTTATGTGTGTCACTAAAACAGGAAAATGGCCCAACTATCCAAGCCGAATTGTTGTTGGGGGGGGGGGGGGGGGGGGGGTCACCATGGTGACGCTGTGGAGACGAGCTACTTCGATGGAGGCTACAAGAGAGCCAATGCCGCTCTCACTTGATCTATCTCTTGGTAGGTCAAGTCGAGAAGCCAAGGATGTCTGCCGGAGCAAAACCGCTTTGGAATGGGTGTGGAAGGAAAAACCGATGGCAAAAATATGTTTGAGGAGAGCTAAACTACTCTCTCTCTCGCTTTCATTATGTTGAAGTCGAGAAAAAAATGTGATGTTACCTTCCACCGTCGGTGGAAGCATGCTAGCCAAATCTATAGCTATCAAATTGTTGAGTCGATGCTGATCCTAAGAATCAATATCAAGAAGCAAACCTCGGACGCAAACCACTCCAAATATGCCGAGAACCTGAGCCAATGCGGATGCTGATCCAAGTCATAACCGAAGGAGAACACTTGAAAAAAAAACAAACCAGTACGATCATTGATATCGTATACACGCCGAGTCTGAGAGCCTGGCTCACCGATACGGGGAGCCTAACGCCAATGCTGATAATGGGATTGGGAGAGATGTTTAATCTCTCTCTCTCTTGCTCTCTCTAACAAAGAAGAGGAATCTCTCTCTCTCTCTCTCTCTCTCTCTCTCTCTCTCTCTCTCTCTCTTTCCCACTGTTGATCGAGATTGCGTGTGTGTGAGCACACCCTTACACACACACACACACACACACACTTTTGTTGCTTGATTTAATTGCTTTGCTTCAAAAAACAAAAATTGAATGTTGATTTTGCAGGTGTTGGCCCAATTCTCTAGAGCAAGCCCTACTCGATTATGCTCTGCAGATCTCAAACTCTATTCGCTACCCTAGTCTACAATTGATCATGCCTAGCGCTGCTTAATGAGCTTGCATTCCCAAGCTCTATTGCTTTTTTTTGTTGTAGTGTGGCTACAGGGCTGCACATGACTCAGCTTGCATGCACACCTTCATGGACGTGCTCCGGAGGACACCATCTCCAAGTTGGACGATACTTGGTCCGGGCGCTCTGACACCCTTGGACCACCCATCGATGAGCGCCGAGTGTGGAAACACCAAACCGGGCTAGGTGGGGCTCAAACCACCTTGGCAAGAGAGGTAGATTTCACCATCTAGAGTGTGGCCCCCGCCTATGGCCACCCCTTTGACGAGCTACAAGACAACACTTCTTTACTAGTAGGGGCGATAGTGGACCAAGGTGGCCAAGCTAGGCTATTTAGTGGCCAACCAAGTGACTAGTGGCCAGACTCACCAATGGCTTCACTAGGCCACCACTAGTTGATATTTTTAGTTGCCAAGAGTTTCCTTGGCTATATATTGAACTAGTAGCATTAGATATATGGTGGTCCTGTGATGGCCTTGGCTTTGGATATATACAACATCATGTGGATAGAATTGGGAGACAATCTTGAGAGTCTACCCAGTGTTTTGCGAGTCTTGCCATAGCCTTAACATTGTGTGTGTCACCACCTAGAGTACTTGCCTTGAACTCTTGGGATTTATCATTTGGAGCACTTCACCTTGGTTGTCTATAGTCGATGGGCCTGTGAGCCTTGTGGTCTTGTCATCTAGTTACATTGTGGTTTTTAGTTGTGTTGTACCCACTGCACTCTCCATTGCACCTCTTCGCCTTTATCCTTTGGAGCACTTCACCTTGGTTGGGCCTGTGAACCTTGTAGTCTTTTCATCTAGTTACATTGTGATTTTTAGTCGTGTTGTGCCCACTGCACTCTCCATTGCACCTCAACCTCTACATCCCCATTGTACCTTGTTGTGTACTTGTGGACACTGGGCAGAGTTGTCGACATCCAGGACTAGTCTTGTATGATCATTTGGTTATGTACAATGTGTTGCCTTGGAGGGCTTGTGGTTGTCTGCTATACTATTTTAATTCACTTAATTGTTCGGTCTTATTTTCAAGTTTTTGCATTGTCTGTTAGTTTTGAGCTAGCTTGTGAGTCCACATGCATAGTGCACCCAGAGCACCCCAATACAAGAGAGCATTGTGCACCATTTCCATCATCTACTCTCATTTTTGGCATGCCTGGTGTGACAACTCTATGTGGCCTTGTAAGCTAGCCAATAGTGTGGCCACATTCTAGAGTCTACTTACATTGTGGTTTTTAGTTGTGTTGTGCCCACTGCACTCTCCATTGCACCTCAACCTCTACATCCCCATTGTACCTTGTTGTGTAGTTGTGGACACTGGGCAGAGTTGGCCACATCCAGGACCAGTCTTGTATGATCATTTGGTTATGTACAATGTGTTGCCTTGGAGGGCTTGTGGTTGTCTGCTATACTATTTTAGTTCACTTAATTGTTCAATCTTATTTTCAAGTTTTTGCATTGTCTGTTAGGTTTGAGCTAGCTTGTGAGTCCACATGCATAGTGCACCCAGAGCACCCCAATACAAGAGAGCATTGTGCACCATTTCCATCTACATCTACTCTCATTTTTGGCATGCCTGGTGTGACAACTCTATCTGGCCTTGTAAGCTAGCCAATAGTGTGGCCACATTCTAGAGTTCCATAAGAATTTGTAGTGGCTCCGACCACCTACCCTAAATTTTAGCCTAAAATTTAGGAAACTCTGTTGCATCTATGCATGCCTATTACTCGCTCTAAGTTCAGTGGAGCACATCCAATAGGTCATGTGAAGATTCAACATTGTTGTCACTTGTACTCGCCTTTCGCCACCTCGCTTGCACCATTGCCTCTACCTTCACCCAAGCCTTTCCCTCATCCACAGAGGTCACCTTCACCATCTCTGCCATCATCGCCCTCTCCAACCTCTTCCCTGAAACCACCTTCCACCTCTCTCATCAAGCCTGCCATGGCGGAGGAATTGACAACCCTTCTCTAGAGGGTCAGCATCAAGTTTCCCACTTTCAAGGGACTATCTGCTCAGGATGTCATCAACCATGTGAGGCGGTCTTTGTCACTCTACCGAAGACGTGGTCTGAACCGAGAAGATGCCTATATGGTGCTTTTCCCCTCCACACTAGAGGGACTGGCCGACAAGTGGTATAGTCAGTTTGCAGCGGGCCACTTCGCCAGCTCGAATGCCCTCAAAGCAGACTTCACTACTGAGTTTCAACCAGGTGACTATAGGGAGAAGGCCTTGGATCAGTTGGAAAGCTTGGAGTTGGGTTGTGGGGAGACCTTCGCCTAATTGATGACACATGCTAGTTCCCTTGTAGCCAGGTTACCCCAACAACCAGGAGATTTGATTATCAAGAAGTGGGTGGAGAAGGCCTTGCCTGCTTCAAATCAGCAGAAGTTTTGAGAAACATTGCGGGCTGAAGCTACCATGGAGGATTTTGTTGTGGCGGTCACCCGAATAAAAAAAGCAAGACTGCAATTTGTCAGCTCACCAGGTAACTCTTTGTCTGTTGTTTTTATGAATAACCCTACTACTGACCCTGCTAGCTCTCAAAGGGAGTTAGAAACCCTTAAGTCGCAGAGGGCACTACAAGATGAAAAGAAATCATTAGCAACATCGTCTCGATTGTCTCAGCAGATAGATATGGTAGAATAACTCAAAAGGGAGCTAGAAGAATTGAAAGCACAACAAGAGGCCAGGGCCCACGTATGGTGCAGGAACTGCAACAACCCTGGCCACTCGCCTCATGAATGCCCCATGATTGTCCACTGTCAGTTCTATGGTAAAGGAGGTCATGAAGCTAATGATTGCTACCATCTTTGAAGGGTGTTCACCATCTGCACCAAAACTTGACCTCAACCATGCACATGAGCACTGCTCCTATGTCCCTCTACTAGTTCACCTTGGGCTACCCACTTAGGCCCTAGTATATCCCCACCGTTCTTAACATCCCGCACTATACCTATTGTGCCCCCCTACGGTGGTCCTTTGATACATGTCTTCTATACCACCCCTAGCTCAGATCAAGTTTTCGCTCCTACGACACCTCGCCCTCCACGCCCCAGCAACCCTAGGCTAGCCAACCAACCGATGATGTGCTATAGGTGTGGTGAATATGGTCACTACCAAAGCAGACGCTCCCTACTAGTAGAAGGAGCTCCACCATGCTGATACTGTTGAGATGCCAAAGATCACTAGTCGAGAGATTATACAAAGCAACACCCATCTTCTTCTCTTAACATGATCTCGGTAAGTTCTTTGCTTGCTTCAAAGGGGCCCATTGTATCCAATTTTCCCTCACCATTCACTCATGTCCTCACTCCTCATCACTCTTCCCCTTCACCTGCTACTTTGGCTCAAGAAATCTGAGGCACTACTGGAGTGCTCACAAGATCTCAAAGAATAGCTCATAACCTCCCCTTACCCATAAAAGAGCCTCTTCCTACAAGATAACATAAGGAGTCAACATGATTGTAGCCAATAGTGGAAGGACAGAGAGAGCCCTAGACTGCAGTTATTCCATTGGCATTAGAGCAAACCCATATTGAATCCCTAAACGACATGGAGTCCCAAGCTCTGCCACAAGGAAGGCTGCATAGGTTAACATGCTTGCCAATTGAGGATATTCTAAAGACCACTTACAAAGGTATCTCTTTGTAATAACTACTCCAAATAGACGCTTCTCTTAGGGATAACCTTCTCAGGGAAATCCAGGCTCTCTACCCCTTGTGCCCAAATAGGGCACTTGCCGATACTTTCCTCTGAAGAGTCCTACATGATTTCCTACCCACTAGCACGCCTCACTGACTACAAGAGTCCTCACCTCACAATGTCCATTTATGGCCAACAGTTTACATGTGTCATTGTGGATGGTGACTTAGGCATTAACCTCATGCCAGAGTTCACCATGCAACTAGTTGGCTTGGTGCCCACCAAGACTACCACTTTTACTGTCACTTTGGCCGACCAACGCAAAGTCCACCCAATAGGAGTAGTGGAACAAGTCCCAATGGTAGTAGAAGACTTCACTTTTTGGCTCGATTTTGTGGTGGTCCAGCTACCCAAAGTGGATGGAGGTTTCCCTTTGCTAATTGGTATGCCTTGGCTATGACATACCCGTGCACTTCATGACTAGGGTAATGATACGATTGGATCATCACACCAAGCACAGGGCATAGGCAGATCCAATTGGAAAGTGGAGCCGACCCATCCAATAGAAGGTCTTCCCTCAATATTGCACAGCAGAATGACCAGAAGGCAAAAGATAAAGCGGCTGAGGAGATCGGCACAAAAGAAAGAGGTTTTACCCATAGTACCAAGTGAAGACAATGAGCTTCTGAAGTGGTTAGAAGCAGAACCCGACCCTCACTATTTGGCAATCCTCACATGGATGGAGGATGGCACAAGTATCAAAGAAGAAGTGGAGTCTCTTGGTCTCAGAAAGCCCATCACTAACCACATGTGTGATAAGAAGTCTCCCCTATAGGTGAAGCAAGAAGAGGATCTAGAGCATGACACTGAGCCAAATAATTCTTCCCACTCCAAGAGCAAGGCTACCCCACTAGAGTCAGCACACCAACTCCAAGAAAAGTAGAGAGGACTTGCCTCTGGAGGAACTCCCTCAAGGATAATTACAGGAGCAAGCACAAGACTTTCCCATTGATCAGACTCCTACTTATGATGTGGAAGCATTGGCCAAAGTTCACCAGGATGTAGTTGAAGAGTGGAACCCAAAAAACTATTAAGATCCAATCAAGGAAGTCAACCTAGGTACTGCAGAAGAACCCAACCCAGTGTTGCTGGCTGCATGGCTCCACGATCTTCCACAATTACTCAATTTGATGGTTTCATTCATTACCAGTTGGAAGGATTTTTTTGCCTAGTCATACAAAGACCTCACATGACTTGATCTGGCTCTCGGAGTTCACTCCATATCCCTACAGCCCGGGGGATTCACTCTATATACAAAACGGGACGCCACCTGTGAGCAGACAAATTTGATAAAACCCCTATATATGACTCATATTAGGGAATATGACCCCCCTTTCTACGCTTATACAAAAAACCATGCAAAAAACTATCATACCCCTATCTTACATATAAAATTTAGCTCTTACATTATCTAAATGAGTAAAACTAGTCAAAGAGCGTGTAGCATAGTGACTGGCAACGTACTAAGGAACCACTTATATTGATGACTAGATGTACCCTCAATGTGTCTTAGTTTGAATTTGAAACTATGTGCGCGTTCAGCCTGCACTCTACCTACTCGTCGAAGTCCCCTCCAATTTTGACCCATCTAAATTACTCAAAAACCATGGTTATAAAGTTTTGTTAGGTTCTCCATGTAAATTTTCATCTATACAAACTCTTTATAGCTTTCATCCCTCAACAAATGAACTATATACAAAGTAGTGTTAGTTCTCGCATGTATCTTTGTAGCTATGGACTCACAAGTTTGAGGAAAGAATCTTTTGGGAAGCCATGATTTTGAACACAAAAACTTCCTCTCATGTTTCCCTTTTCTCACTTCTCCCCCCCCCCCCCCCCCCCCCCCCCGCTAAATATGATACCCCTTCCCTTATTTTTAAGCTTAGGAGATAAATTATTGGGGGCCTATCCCTAGCTTATACGCTTATGTAACTTGTAAAAAAAAACCCCTCCCTTGCACTTACGTGGTGCGGTAAGTTTTCCATGGTGAATTCCCCGGGCCTTACAGGAACATGCCAAGCCTGTACGAGGTCGGGCATACAAGCTCAACCCTAAATATGCGGTAGCAATCAAGAAGGAAATTGATAAGATGTTGGATGCATGTATCATTGAGACCATTGAACACACACAATGGCTCTCTTCAATGGTTATTGCGCCATAGAAGAATTCAAACAAGATCAAAGTTTGTGTGGACCTTAGAGATGTCCATACTAGGAGATGACAGGATCAAGACAACTTTTATTACTCCATGGGGCATTTTCATCTTCAAGAGGATTTCTTTTGGCTTAAAGAATGCACTAGCTTCCCAAAACAGAACAACTTACATTGTGTTGAGCCCTTCCTCAACAAGTTTTTGCAGATTTTCATGGACAATTTTTCTTGCTTCTTGGGAGAAGGTTGTGCAAGTCGTCCAGTAGAATGCTTCTAAGAGCACATGGAGCAATTGGCCCTCATTTTTGCTCGCTATAGAGAGGTAAATCTAAAACTTAGCCCTAATAAGTGTCATTTCATGGTCACCCAAGGCACTCTCTTGGGTCAAATTGTGTCTTTTGGGATTTGGGATGTAGGGTTTTAGAAGACTGATATGGAATACATTATGGACGTTGAGGTGTTCAGGTAGTTTTAATTTGTAAGCTTGATCACTGATTACTTTAATCACTTCATAAGGTCCACAATATCTGGGGCTTAGTTTTTTGTATTTTCCCAAGGATAAAGTGCTTCTCTTTGGCCGTACCCTAAGGAATACTTTATCCCCTTGTTTGAAAAATTGATCAGACCGTTTTTTATCAGCATAATGTTTTTGGCGGTCCTTAGCTGCTGCTGAATGTCCTGTCGTATGGCTTTGGTTTGGACATCCATCTCCTCCAACATTTTTTTTGAAGCTTCTACTCTTGTAGTAGGGTCAAAAAAGTTTATGGGTGATATACATTCATGCCCATAAAGAGCATTAAATGGTGACATCCCAATGCTTTTATGAAATGAGGAATTATAGGCGAATTCCACCAGAGGAAGAAATTGTATCCATTTTCGGAGTTCTCTACTACAGTAGGCTCTAAGGATGTCTTCAATAACTTGATTCACTCTTTCCGTCTGGCCGTCCGTCTGAGGGTGATAGGCTGTACTGAAACATAGCTGGGTACCTAAGGATTCAAATAAAGCTTTCCAAAATTTTGAAGTAAATTTTGCATCTCTGTCATTGACTATTCTTTTAGGAAGTCCGTGTAATCTGAAGGTCTCTTTGATAAATAAACGGCTTATGTCTGATGCAGTGTAAGTTGTTTTTACAAGCATCAAATGAGATG
The DNA here is from genome assembly GCF_014529385.1 of Adiantum capillus-veneris. NCBI lineage: Eukaryota > Viridiplantae > Streptophyta > Polypodiopsida > Polypodiales > Pteridaceae > Adiantum > Adiantum capillus-veneris. The sequence continues at coordinate 36,784,754 of NC_140940.1, forward strand.
CTTTAGTCAGCATATCCACTACCACCATAATGGAGTCGTATCCCCCTTGAACAGTGGAAAGGCCTGTTACAAAGTCCATGCTAATGAGTTTCCACTTCATTGGAGGAATATCCAGAGGTTGAAGCTTTCCTGGCATCATTACTCGTTCAACCTTAATCCTTTGACAGGAAAGACATTATTTGATGTAGCGAAGTATATCTCCTTTCATTCTTGGCCAAAAATAGCTTTTCTTTATGGCATTAAGGGTCTTTGCATAACCAGGATGGCTGGCAACTGGAGCGTTGTGTCCTTCATAAAGGATTAACTCTTTTAATGTTGGATTCTTAGGAACGTAAAGCAGATACTTATAATAGAGAAGCCTATCCTCAAGTGAGTAATCCTTGATTCTTTCTTTCTCTTTCTCTTTTAGGTCCTTTTGATTAATAACATGTAGGAGTTTTTGATAATCCTCATCTTTCAGGGAAGCTTCCTTAACCTTGTTTAGGATTGGCTTGTCGACTGTGAAAACAGCCCCAAGAAAAACCTTACGGCTAAGGGCATCAGCAACCACATTCTCTTTCCCTGGTTTATATTTTATTTCAAAATCATATTCCTATAAGAGTTCTATCCATCTTCTGTGCCTCATGTTGAGTGTTGCTTGTGAAAAAATCCATTTTAGACTCTGATGATCAGTGATTACCTGAAACTTTCCTCCTAGAAGATAGTGCCTCCAGATTTTAAGAGCATGGATGAAAGCTAGGAGTTCCAGATCATGAGTTGGATAATTCATCTCGTGGATTCTTAATTTTCGAGAAGTAAAGGCGACTGGTCTGCCTTCTTAGTTTAAGACTCCTCCTATAGCAAGACCGTCGGCATCTGTTACTACTTCAAACTCTTGGGTGAAGTCAGGAAGTTTGATTACAGGGGCTGATGTGAGATTTTAATTTAGTTTGAGGAAACAATCCTCCTGTTCTTTTCCCATGTAAGTTTGGCTGTCTTTTTAAGTAGTTGCGTCAACGGTGCGGCGATGACTGCATAATCTTTGACGAAGATTCTATACCATCCTGTAATGCCCAAGAATCCTCGAATCTCACTGACCATTTTGGGTCGTGGCCAATCTATAATATCCTTAATCTTTGTGGGGTCTACTGAAATTCCTTCAGGGTTTATTATAAAACCAAGACAACTAACTTCAAGTGTAAAAAACACACATTTACTCATCTTGGCATATAACTGATGTTGACGTAGAAGATGAAGTACTTTACGTACATGGCCTTCATGCTCTTTTTCATCTTTGGAATATACCAAGATATCGTCAAAAAATATCAACACAAAATCATCCAGATATTCTCTAAATATATCCTGCATGCCAACGATTAAAAGTAGCCGGAGCATTCGTAAGACCAAAAGGCATCACGATGAACTCATAATGCCCATACCGGGTGTTGAATGCAGTTTTGTAAATATCTGCCTCCTTAATCCGGATTTGATGGTAACCTGATCTGAAATCAATTTTTGTGAATACCTTGGCTCCATGTAATCTATCAAGTAATTCGTTGATGCGAGGAATAGGATACTTATTCTTTATTGATACCTGGTTAAGTCCCCTATAATCGATGCAGAGACGTAAAGATCCATCCTTCTTCTTTTGGAATAGAACAGGCGCTCCCCATAGTGAAATGCTTGGTCTTATGAATCCTTGTTCAATAAGTTGACGAAGTTGTTCTTTTAATTCAATAGCTTCAGGGAGGGACATTTTGTAGGGTCTTTTTGAAATTGGTTCACTACCTGGAAAGGTTTCTATTTTCTGGTCTATGTCCCTTGAAGGAGGTAAATTTGAGAGATCTTCCGGAAATATATCCGAAATTTCCTTAAGCCATTCTGGAGTTGTGTTGTCCCTTGAATCATCAATTTACTACAAAGATCTGTTGCCCCTTGCGTAACCCCTTCAGAAGTCAACTAGCCTTAACTAAATGAGCCTTAGGTTTCCCATTTGATCCTTGTACTAACTTTTCTTCACCTAACTGATTTTTGAAGGATAGTTTCCCTTGAGCACAATGATTATGGGCTTGATTTTTGATTAACCAATCCATTCCCAAAATACCGTCATAGATTCCTACTGGTAGAGTCCGAAAGTAAGATGAAGTAAGAGTTCCTCCTAGTTCAAACTCAACTTACGCGGCTATAAATTGAGATAGAACCTCTTTCCCATTTGCTAGTTCTACCACTAATTTCTTGGTGGGATATTGGTTCAATTTAAGTTTCCTTAAACATTTAGGGGAGAGAAAAGAGTGTGTGCTGCCACAATCTATAAGTAGTTCAAATTTTTCACCTTCTCTGTTTGCAGTGGTTTGGATGACAGCATACTGTTGCCGAGCTCCAGGGTTATCAATGGTGGCAAAAAGAGTAGCTCTTTCGTCTTCCTCATCCAGCAAGGTTGGCTCTCCTATTGCAACATAAGCTATGGCTCCTCTATCTCTTCCTCTGCCCCGTCCTCTATTTCCTCTACCTCTTTGATTATTTCCTTGTCCTATCTGATTCTGAGGAGTGGTTCCAGTAGCAACTCGGGGATTTTGCCCCTCAAGACATTGGCTCCTGTAGTGCCCCATTCTATTGCATCCATAGCATCTGATGTTTGGAATAGTCTGCTCTATAGTGGCTGCAGCTAACACTGCCCTTCGTTGATTTCCTTGGTTGTAATTTCCCCTTGCTCTTCCTCTAAAGTTATTGTAGTTGTAATAGCTCCTTGCAAGGGGGTTTCCTTCAGCTGCTGCAAGTGGTTTAGCTCTCAGAAGAGCATCTTGAATAGATATGGGTCTCATAGCTTCTAAGCGGGTACTTAAAGGTTTGTTTAGACCCTGGCAGAAACGAGCAATCTGTTGTTCCATTGTCATTGGTGGTGCATAACGTCGTAAAGACACATATTTGGTGTAGTACTCTTCCAAAGTAAGCCCTAACTGTTTGAGGGCGAAGAATTCATTCATTTTAATAGCTTGGTGAGCTGGAGGAAGATATCTTTCCTTCACTGTCTGCTTCATTCTTTCCCATGAGGACTGAAGGGTTATCTCTACAATATTGTTTCCACCAGAGTTTTGCATATTTACTGAGTCAAAACATTCCTAACATTGCCTGATTTTCCGAAGCAGTTCCTGCTGCCAAGAAATAGTCATCCATGGCGTCGAGCCAAGCTTCGGCATCACGTTCTAATTTGGTTCCCTCTCTCTTGAAAGTTGGGAGTTGAACCTGTTTTAGTAGTAGTTTCTTTTCTTGGGTGAGAGTGTAGAGGATTTTTGCATTCCCCTGGGTTTTTAATTAATAAAGATCTTTTAGTGATAACAATAATTTTGTGTTGTCATGCAATTTTTCTAATCTATATACTTTCAAAAATTTGAATGAAAACAGAAATCCGACAATTACTATAACCATGCCAATTAAAGTACACAAAGCATGTCATAAAACCATGGTATATACAAAAGTTAATACAACACTAACTCATACTATGTACAAGATGGACTCATACTATATACAAGATGGAATCATACTATATATGGACTCATGCTATATGTAAGGTGTAACTCTCTTTACCAAAATCCTCTTCACTACTGGTGGGTCTGACAAGGGATCAAAAAAGATAACATCTTTTGGTCCCCTAAATTTTGGGCCTACCCTCATTGGTCTGATCCTACCTGGGTATATTACTTTGGCTTCTTGATCATATACCCACTGATTTTGTGACACTTCTACCCCATCTATAGTAATGGTCTGATCTTGATCTTCAGTCCCACTGAAAAAGAAAACTTCGATGGTCCGAAGTGTTTCTGCCCACTTGAGTCTTTTCAAATTGAGTGTTAAACCTTCTATCTGTCCCGCATCAATCAGGAAAATTCCGCCAAACTGCCACCAGCCGATTCCCCATGTAGGAGGAGGGGAAAACATTTCATCTAGTAATTGCATGATGCTCTTGCGAAATAAAAATTTACTGGAGTTGCAAGCAGCCTCGAACATGATGTTGAAAATCACAAACTTTCGGTAAGCTTGGCGGATATTTTCCTGTATTGATAGGGAAATTCTCATTTCACAACATACTATAATTAAAAATGCAATATAACTTGTGCCTATCCTTTTAATTTTTTCATCCTAGGGTCAGGACCTTGTTAAACCATGCTCTGATACCACTTGAGACAACCCCAAACCCGCCGACACCAAAAGCGGGATGGGACCCTTGATAGGTCTCTAGGCCTAATAAAATCTGAGTCCCTAAACAAGAAGAATTCCAAGGAATTCACCCTTACCATTGATAATGGTTTAGGTTTATAGCCCTAGAAGGAGACCTAGTCCTGTCTCGCAGTGGAAACATGACAACTTGTTGAATTAAAAAAAACTATTCTGGCCCTATAACTTCCATCATTCAGATTAAGGTTTCCTTAGCCAACGCTTTTTTCCCCCTAACATATGTGAGGGCACAGCCGTTGGTGGATTCCTCTTCCAAGTGAAGAAATTTCTAGACGTTTTTAGTGCACGGGAATGGATAGTTACCTGATTAATCAGGTCCACCTGTCCATGCTTGACAACCTTAGTCAATCCCCATTTACCACCCCGCACTCACACATGATTCTTTGTTGTTTAATCACTACCACATTCTTGTCACAATTAAAACAATGATTTCTTTTAACTTTCATAACTGAATTCATTAAGATAACCCTCGAAAAACAGTATTGAAAACATTCTTTCAGCAACAAACAAACATCTTTAGACTTAACACAAGGTACTATCATTCTAAAGTATCTCTGACCAGTACTGGCTTGTCTCAAGACCACCTATACAGGGATCAAAAAATGGCACCCATTGCTTATTTATAAAAACCAGGGTGGAAAAAGCCATCACCCATAGTCCGAGCACCCATACGCCAATCGGTTGCCCATACAACTGGGTGGTTCCTCTAGGATAAACTTAATATCCTAAGTAATATCCACAAGCACAAACAAGCACGGGGTAAAGACTCTACGCACACTAAGGAAACCGACTCATCCATGGCGGAATCACCATCATTACTCATTACTCAGAGTAAAATATTCCAAGGAATCAGAGATGTCTTGAGACAAGCTGTCTTAAGGATGGTCAAACATTTCTTTCCTAGGTCAATCAGTCATAACCCAATCATTTCTTTCCTATTTACAATCATTGCTCATTGGTTTCTTGGAAGTTACCTTCCATTTATAGCCAGTTTATCCTTTTTGACCCTTACATATGCAATGTTTTTTTTTGTTGCAAAACTCACAATTGTGAGTGAATTATATTGAGCAGCCAAAAAAATTACAAGGTTTTGTCATGCTCATGCTAAGCCATGATAACATTCAGGAATCAAAGGGCAGCCACTCCTACCGATGGCCAAGGTTTGCCCCCATCCTAGGTATTCCGTTTGCTGACAACAAGGCACAAGTAGTCCTAGACCCATCCTCCAAGTGATGCTTGTGTCCGAGTGCCCATATTTTTACCTATGCAATGTTAACTTAGAAATGAACTTTAATATAATTAAAGACTTAAGTGAACAAAATAGAAATCCACCGGGGACTGGTCGTCCATGTGCTGCTGCGCTGGTGCCTGCATACTTTCCTCCGTAGGCCTATGACTAGGCGCAGCCTCATGGTCATGAGTGGCTTTATTTCTTTTGTTGCTAATATCCTTGGTAAGAGGATTTCCTTTGGTTCTCTTTGGAGCCATATTGGCAGCCTTTATAAAAGGACTTAATTGATTAGAGGATAAATTGAATAATCTTTTTTTTTCCTTTTACCTAAAAATAAGGATTTTTGAAATAAGTAGGTATCCTTGATAGTTTATTGGATGAGATATTTCTCATGTAACTTCCTTGTACTATTAGTGTTTTCCCATAATTATCATATAATTAGGGGAGCTATTTTACTGGGTTTCTCCTTAGTTTATATTCCAATGATGTCTTATATTTGGTCTTAGTAAGTTATAATTCCTATCTGCTAGTGGATTACTCACCCTAGATGTAATTTGATATGTTCTATCTTTAGGAATTTTCATAAAATTGATTTATAACTTTTCCCTTCTATACTTATCGTCTAATTCAGGCAAACTTTGTCGACAGTAATTTGTTATACCAATCATTTAGGTTAAGGTAATTTTCCCAACCTTCAATAGTGATTTTTGACCTCAGGTATTTATTGGGTAATTATGTAAATTTATTTACTAATTTCCTTTCTCTAGTTTATACACAAAATTGGATACTTTTAATGAAGATAAGTATCTAAACTAATTATCTGAGGTTAAGATATTTATCATAGGTTCCTCAAGGTTTTTCTTACCTCTTATAATTATCTCAAAGGTTTTTGGATTAATTTGTTATTTTTTCCCTTTTATTTTCTCCTAAAAATAGTGTAATTCTACTAAGATAATTAGTTAAACTAGTTATTTGAGGTTAAGATAATTATCATGGGTTTTTAAAAGTGTACCTTATCTTTTATAATTATCTCAAAGGATTTTGGATTAGTTTGCTATTATCCCCCTTTTATTTCTCCTAAAAATAGTGTAATTCTCTTGAGATAATCAGTTAAACTAATTATTTGAGATTAAAATAATTATCACGGGTTTTGTAAGATGTGATTTATCTTTGATAATTATCTCAAAGCACTCTGGATTAGTTTGTTATTTCCCCCCTTTTATTGTCCCGTAAAAACAGTGTAATTCTATTGACATAATTAGTTAGACTTATTATTTGAGATTAAGATAATTATCACGATTTATATATGATATGATTTACCTCTGATAATTATCTCAAAGCATTTTAGATTAGTTTGCTATTTTCCCCCTTTTATTTTCTTATAAAAATAGTGTAATTCTTTTGAGATAATTAGTTAGACTAATTATCTGAGATTTAAATATTTATCACAAGTTTTATAAAATGTTATTTACCTCTGATAATTATCTCAAATCATTTTGAATTAGTTTACTATTTTGCCCCTTTTAGTTTCTCGTTAAAATAGTGTAATTCTGTTGAGATAATTAGGTAAACTAATTATCTGAGGTTAAGATATTTATCACGGGTTTCTCAAGGTGTATCTTACCTCTTATAATTATCTTAAAGGTTTTTAGATTAATTTTCTATCTTCCTTACTTATTTTTTGCTAGAAATAGTATAATTCTGCTAAAATAATTAATTAAACACTTTATTTGAGGTTAAGATAATTATCATGGATTTCATAAGATGTGATTTACCTTCGATAATTATCTCAAAGCATTTTGAATAAGCTTGCTATTTTTACCTATTTATTTTCTCTTAAAAATAGTGTAATTCTATTGAGATAATTAATTAAAATATTTATCTGAGGTTAAGGTAATTATCATAGGTGTCATAAAATATGATTTACCTCTGATAATTATCTTAAAGCATTTTGGATTAGTGTACCATTTTGCCCCTTTCATTTTCTCCTAAAAACAATGTAATTCTATTGAGATAATTAGTTAGACTAATTATCTGAGGTGAAGATAATTATCACGGACATCATAAGATGTTATTTACCTCTGATAATTATCTCAAATTATTTTGGAGTAGTTTGGTCATTTCCCCCTTTACTGTTTTCTTAAAAATAGTGTAATTTTGCTTAATTAATTATGAAAATTACTCAAAAAATTACAAGATAATTTTTCTAGCATAATCATAGGCTAACATAGCTTTGATAATTATCTCATCTTAATCTAAACTTAATTAGTATAATTATCATTAATTTATTATTAAAATGAGTAATTTCAGCCGTAATATGATATAATAATTAATTAGCTTAATATCCGTAAGCTTAATCACAATAATCAGCAGAGAATTTTAAATTAAGAGAGGATTTTTGAGTATACATAGGTTTAATCTTCAATTAATTAAGAAATTTGTAAATATGTTGACCTAGCTTTGCTAATTAGGAAAGGTTAGTGCTAATTACCGTTGATTAACCAACTAGAGCTTTGCTCTCTAGTGATTTTTGCGTAGAGGTCTCTCTAGATGAAAGAGAATGTACAAAGGCTTCGAGTCTAATTTTTTGTGAAGGAAGGGGGTCTTTTTATAGTTTTTCTGTGCCCCTGGGCTGTTCTTGGCAGGTTCTGGCACCTCAAGCAAGGCCCCAGCTTCCAGGTAGCGCCACCTGTTTTGCTAAATCTGTCCTGGGCAGGTTCCCCACAGCTCCACACAGCCCCCTCAGCTTCCAGAATCGATTTTTACTAATTTCATTGATTTTTAATGATGAAAATTGGAAATATCAGTAATTTCTAGAACCTTAGGATAAGAAAGCCTTTATTAATAATAATTACTAAACCATCTAATTTTACTTAACTAATTGAATTCCTAGTGTAACCTTTCAGGGCCCGTAACTTTTCTAGATTTTATCGGAATCTGATTCTGAAAAATACTAACCATAGTAAAGCTCTGATTATGATTCCAAAAATACCAATATCAGTCATAGTTGAATCATTCTACAATGTTTTCAAGTTAAATTTAACAGACTTTGTATAATTTCTAAGGTTTTAGAAACTAGAAACCTTACAACACCACAATCATTATACCATCTATAAAGGAATCGAGTGCAATATATATATATGCATGCATCCACATGACTAGCACACATGTGACTTGCACATAGTAATGTAGCACATAAGATGTTTATACACCCGCTTACTCATTGATGCAAATGGTAATTTTGCATAATGGGTAACATCTACATAACAAAGTTCTTGATTCTATTAAATCAAGAACATCCAATGAGTACTTTGATGTACAAGACAACCTATAGATGGAGAAATTCAACATTACCTGCAAGCACATGTTTTCATTGTAGAATTGGGATGACAATTATGTCTACATGTAGAGGTTTTTTTTTTCTTGGAGACGCTCGAGTGCCCGAGTGCCCATGACCCTTCTTCCTTGCTAGTTGGCCTAACAGATGGCCTATGGGGAGTCATCTTCTATGTTGATTATGTCCCTCCACCTTCCCAAACAAGAACATATGGTTCCTCCCGAACGAGATACATGTCACATGTGCTACAAGAAAAGTCAAGCATGTCATATGGATTATTAGCCTAAGTAGCATGAAAAGTTACAACACTTTTAACTAACGCAATAGATTGTCATTGTTAGCATTTAGAGATTATAAAGTAGGACCGATAGCTGAACTAGCATATGGCAATGCTCACTACCATGGTGGCACTGATATCTAGCATAATGGCCATGCTAGCTAGCATATGCCATTGCTAACTATTATGGTGGCACCTATATCTATCATAAGCATATGACACAAGTAACTAGCATGGTGGCATTGATATCTGACATAAGAAGGATATGACATTGCTAACTAGAATGGTGGCACTCTAATTAGCATCGTAGAGTTCTATGCTAGATATCATGACAGCATTGCTAAGTAGCATGGTGGCACTACCATCTAGCATTGTAGATGTCTATGCTAGATATCATGACAACACTGCTAATTGACATGGTGGCACTAATATTAAGTAGCATACCTATGCTAGATATCATGATGACATTGCTATACATGATACTGTAATTGTTGTCCACCATATGGGCTAGTATTAACGGGCATACTGGCCTTGGTATATAGCATAGTGGTATGTACCATTGTTAACCCTCACGGCTCACGGACACCCCATCACCTACGGCGGACGTGTATTATGTATTTGGTAGAGTCAGGTAACGGGCTTGTCGGACCAATAGGAAAAGGGTAAGAGTGATCGCCGATGAGAGGCGCACTCTAACTGGGACATTCAAGGGATTAGTTGGTTAAGCATGGGCGCCCAAGTGTGAATGGGTTGAGCTCATATAAAAGCCAACTAAACCTAAAATTCACTCATTCTCTCATTTGTGCAATAGAAGAGTGCTCTTGCTCCATCTCCATCTCCATCTTCTTCTTCTTCACCTCCTCGTGTGTGTGTGCATGTGAGAGAGAGAGAGAGAGAGAGAGAGAGAGAGAGAGAGAGAGAGAGAGAGAGAGGGAGAGTGTGTGTGCGATCGAGCATTACGAAGGCACGATGATGGCGAAGCGGTTGAGCGCGGCACGACTGCAGCTTCTTCTTCATCGCGGCAAGGAATCCTCCACGGCAGGAGCATAGAGCGGTGAGTGACACACCATTGCCCTCTTTTGAGCTTGCTAGATTAGTCTTGTTGTGTGCTTGGAGCCATTTGTGGCTCTCACACGGTGTATCGGCAAGTCCCTTGCTTCGACAGTGCGGCAAGGAGCGCACATTTTTGGAGCCGCTGTCGGGGAATCGCCCTGCACTAAGCCCAAGAGGCACTTTGTGCTTCTCCTATGAGTTGTTTGTAGTAGGAAAGAAGAGGAAGAGGAAGAGGAATGAGTTGTTTTTCTGTAAGTTGTTAATTTCTGTGTTGTCTCTGCAAGTTCTGTGATTTCTGCATAATGTTGTGTTTTCTGTTTGCACACAGTCTTTGCACAATTAGTAGTCGTTAGCTTGTTTGCAGTGAATGAATAAGTAGGAAGGCAGTTAGCAATTTCTGTTTGCACACAGTCTGCACACAGTTTTCTGTCAAGGTTTGGCTGCACACAGTGTTTGCACAGCAAGGTAGTGAGAGAGGAAGTAGGTGGACAGTTAGCTCACTGTGAGCAAGTAGTTAACAGATTAGTTAGTGGTTAGTAGCACTGTTAGTAAGTAGATAAGGTAGTGAGTTGTTGACTGGGAGGTTAGGTAGGTGACAGTGTGTGTGGCCAAGAAAGGGTCACCAAAACCGCGCGCGGCCGTCGCCCAAAAAAAAAAAATTATTTAAAAAAAAAAAACCGAAAATATTTAAGCGTGAGTGACTGGGGGACTACAATAAAATTTTGATCGGGATCGGGATCATTTCCCCAAGCCCAAGCCCAAGCCCAGGCCCAGGCCCAGGCCTCAGTCCTATGATATATACTAGACTCACTTTTATATATATACCCTACCTCCTCAAGAGGGAATGAGAGCATGTGGGGCAAGTCCTCCACTCTCCTCCCTTCTCTTCCCACTTGCACCCTTAGACTTTCTAATTCGGGCCTAGTTCCCTACTAGAAATTGACGGTTTTAGGGATTCAAAGGGCATAAAGTGACCAAACAGAGGGCTGTAAAGCACGACACGTCCCTCTGACCGAGACGCTCATTTTGAGCTATCATACGTTCTATTCTATAGCTGGGTAAAAAAAAAAGGACCAAAAAATCAAAAAATAAGAAAAGACTTGGGTTGCAAAACACCCAAAATTACTAGGTGAGCAGCCTTCACGGGCCCTCACTGACACTTCTAGGGGATCCAAGTCATATGAACCTACGCTCTGGACGAGTGTTAGAGAATGAGCATATTGGTAGTGCCTCCATTTACGCGGGCACCCATTATTCCTCCACCCTAGGTTCTGGACCTTCGGCCGGGACTCAAGGTAGCGCGACCCAAGATCCTCATATCGCGTCTAGTGATTCTTCGTCTGACTACGAAGTCATGGAGGGGTATCCTACACCAAACCCTGATAGTTCAAGTCAAGACATGCATGCCATGGGCCCACGGCCCGGGTCCAGCGTGTTTAGCCGCTTAAAAGAGACCCTTAGTAGAGCTACTCGCTCCGAACATGCGGTTAATGAAATAAATGAAGGGAGTGGGGAAGTAAATTCGTCATTCATGCCTAAAATGGACCCTATGCTTCTTGAGAGTGTGCATGTGAATGTTCCATCCACTGCACCTCCTGATCCTTTAGGACTATCTCCCTCTGAGGTTTTACTACCCGATGGTAGGAGTCTTGCCGAAGTACAAGAGATCGAACGCTATATGCAAGCAACAAGGGAGAGGGAAATTGAGAACCTACGAAGGCTAGAAGAAAGTCGAGCCCTGAAAGCGAAGGCTATGACAACAATCATGCCAGCCGAGCAACCGAGTGCTCCCAAGGTAGCAGTCACGGAGGGGCAAGCTATGGGGAGCAATAATGCTTCAACTTCAAGGGAAACCTCCAGCACGCCAGGCCTAGATGGGATATTCCTAAACGAAAATTGGGAGTATGACCTACAAGCAGAAGCTTTAACTGATCGGTACACAGGACACACCTATCATGTGGGTTGGTTAGATGTTCTACAATCCACATCTGGTGCTCCTAGCATAGATGAGCAACAACAGAAAGTATGTGATGTCCTCCATAGGATTGTCGAGTTAGAAAGACAGAACACAGCGATCAACATGCCTTCAACAGGCCTAATGAGATTCTTGGATACGGGAAAGGCCAACCAACCAACCCTATCACAAATGGAGACTCCCTCAGTGAGCCCCATTGATCCTCCATATGTTGTTTCGCCAGGAGCCTCAGTACAATCTGAGCCCACAAGTGGCAGCTTTACCTTCCCAGATCTAGCTCATCTTTCTCTTAATGACACTACGGCTACCATGCATATCCCAGTGGTGAGCATGAAAAGAAGTACACCATGGAGTTTATTTGTTAATACTGCGTTGATGCCTAGTAGCACACTGCCCCCAACTATACCTACATGTATGTATCAATCATGTGCACCTGCCGTACCTCAGCCTCATGTAGCTCCTACACCTCTGATTATTCCAAGAGCTTACAATCCACAATGGAATTATCCAAGCTCTTATACAGGTGGAGCCATGCCATTTAATAATAACATGCCATATCAAGCACCCCCTATGCCTAGGGCCACGCCTGTAAACTTTGGACCACCGTCTGGTACACCACCATACGAAATTTGGGACCCAGGAGCCGCGCGTATGCCAAGGCCAAGGCCAACTCCCATCTCACATGTGGTTCCAGGAGCACATACACCCATTATACCTGCTCAAATAGGAGATTTGGCAGCATTTGCTCAAACTATCGGTCGCTCTATTGCGGAAAACATGCGTAGTGCACCTGGTAGAGAGCCTAGGAGCAAGGCAGTTCAAGTAGCTAAGCTCACACAGAAATTCAGTGGAGACGGAGATGCTAGAAAGCATATGGAAGTCTTTGAACATGTGTGCGATTCCTTGGAAGAGCACAATGAGCTACATAAGTGTAAGGCTTTGAGTTTGACCCTAAGCGGAAAGGCTGGAGATTGGTATAGAACCTTAAGAGTAGAAGAGAAAACGATCTACTCTACTCTTAGGAGACTGTTCTTAAAAGAATACATACGAGAGGGAGTACTTTGGGGTGTAGCCTCTCAGCTCCAGAAAGCCCAACGAGAAGAAGGTGAATCCGTGAGAGACTTCATTAGTCGCCTAAAGAATTTGAATTCTCGATGCAATCCAAACGAGCGATTCAACAACAACCAATTGCTCGATAGATTCATTAGGGGACTACGACATGAAAGTATCTATAATGGCCTAGTCATTAGAGGTATCACTACTTGGGAAGCAGTCACCATGAATGCAATCCAATTGGAGGATAATTTAATGATTGCAGGAGAAAGAGTGTCTGCCGAGCTGAAGTCTAGTAGCTCGCAAGCATCAGGGCATGAGCCAATGAAGATAAAGCCAATCGTGAAAGAGCAAACGATATCTGAGATGACTTTGGCAGATCTCACAAAGGCCATCCAAGAAAGCCTTAGGGGTAATCGTGCTCCACAAAACACTCATATGTATCCAAGAAGGGAGCAACAATGGTGCTCAATTTGCTTGGGCCCACATACTACGAGTGAATGCCCTACTTTCAGAGTAAAGTTTAACGGGACTTGTAACGCGTGTGGTAGGTATGGCCATCAAGCGAAGGATTGCCTAATGCTTAAACGCATCATGGAAAATAGACCGCCTATAGCTTGGGCAGACTCACCTCGAGTTCATGCATTGATGCCTACCCCACCCATGGAGCAACAGTTGCCATTACAGCACATGGTCCCTAGAACCCAAAATGTGGTCCAAACCACACCGTTGCCACCTCCAGTGCTAGGACCGCAACCCCCTCATCCAAGAGTTACACCTATGAACCAAATAGGTTGCGAGCCATCTAGTACTTATGTAGATTGCGAAGAGGACATAGACTCTAGTATCACCTATGGAGTCGACATGCTTGAGGAGTGTCCCATGTACTATATGGAAGACCATTGGGGACAAATCAAACCGGTATATCAAGCTACTGCGCTAGCAGCAAGAGGCCAAAACATTAATAGTTTTGCCAGGAGACCACCTCTTCAGTGCTACAAATGTGGTGGACCACATCGAGGAGCTGAGTGCCCCATTAGAATACAAAAGAATGCCGCACTAATGCAAACAAGTCAAGGGAGTGCATTGGCAATGCCAATACTCACTTGTAATCGTTGTGGCATAGATCATTTGATCGCACAGTGTCCTAATAATCTAAACGCACCGAAAATCACACCATTGAACATAATAGAGATTGTTGATTGGACACCACCAACTATAAACATAGCACCAGTGAATGCACTCACACGGTTGATGCTCCAAAAGCAAAATTACATCCTCGAAGAGAGAGATACTTCATCCATTGGCCGAGCGAGAAAGAAGAAAACACGAAGAAAGAAATCCCTTAATGCTTCTAGCTCAAAACCTAGTTCAAAGACTAACATAGGGACAGGAGAGGATCCCGTGTATATGAATGACCCTGAGGATGACTCAGATTCGATAGAGACCACGGAGACCAAAACTATTACTACAAAGGAAAAATCCAATGAGGAGGATCACGAGAGGGAATTACGACGAGCACCAAAAGAGTATTCAAAGTTAAACCACCCAGTTGCGAACCCCCAAGATAAGCCACAAGAGACGAAAAATGAGGATTGCAAGAGAAATATTGGAACCTATCCAAACCCAACAGTGGAAATTGAACGAGTCCAACAACTGAGGGTTTTGGTGGAAGAAACTCAACGAACATTAGAACCTAAACCCAAACATATCCAAATGTCGGACACAGTGTTTCCCACACAAGTTCAACCTCACAAGAACTACAGGCCGTTAGCTATACCCAGTATCATTCGGGAAGAGAGTGAGGGTAGGACATCTGAAAGTGGACACACACCTTTCCTACTAGAGAGAATGTTTTGTGAGGGAATACCCGACTCCCTAGAGGAAGTGGAGATTCCATCTTCACCATTCTCTTGTCAGGGTCCTACGTCCCACAAGATGCCATTAAATGTTGCCAAATTGATGGATTTCATGTCTTCAGAAGTTAGAACCACCATCATGTCCAAACTATATAAAGACCCCGAGCTAGTCTCAGCTCTTCGAGCCTTCCTCAATGGAGAATTACAGGCCGGATTACCACAGTTTGCACATATGAACAAACCTGACTTGGTAATGAATGATGAGGAACATTTAGCACCACCATCTGACCTAGCGGGACATGAATCTGTAATTGAAGTACCCGTTAACAACTTGGGGCAATACTTTGAAGGTGATGAATCTAATGCTACTCTGCCAATCACTACTAAAGGATTAACTGTAAAGGGAGTCCTTGACGGTGGTGCGGGAGTCAGCATGGTGACAAAGAGTTGTTGGGAGTCTATGGGGCGACCTCACCTTGAAGCCACAAGCGTAGTGGTAAAAATGGCTAATGGATCTATTGTTATGCCTATTGGAAGGCTAAAGGATCTCAGAATCAAGGTCTTGGGACACAAGGTAAGGCAAACTTTCATTGTTATGGATTTTTCCAAGCATCCTATGTCATTTGAGATGATCTTAGGGCGTCCATTCATGAGGGAAGCAAAAATGGTGCATGACTGGTCCAAAAACCACGTCTACTTACAGTTCCAAGACTCTGTCATTCGAGTTGATCTTTTAAGTGGTCGAACGCATCCTTTAGGAAATAAATTCATCATTGATAATCGATCAGACACAACAATTCACTCAGCTCCATTACAGTATTGTTACACGTGTAACGAAGACACGGATATTGGGGAGAACTCTCCTTATATGGATATCCTACCCGGAATGGCTGAGTCAGACAATGTCGATTGGGTACACCTAGCGGCAACTATAGATACATGGGGAGCTAGAGGAACAACTTGGGTAACACCAGATGGGGAAGAGATACCACACATTGCACCAGTAAACATGTTAGGTTTAGCGCATGTAACATCCGATGATAAGAAAGAGGCACACCTACCTGAGAGTGAAACTGATGATTCCTCAAAGGCTTCAGGCCAATACACATCAGAAACGGAATCACAGGGAGAAATGGATTCAGAACCTGAGGAAACATCGAGTGAGCCAAGTATAGAAACTGAACACTCAAGGTCTAGTACGACCATCTATGGTAATTTATATGAGAGTGAAGAAGATACAAGCGAAGACCTATCAAGCGAGTCGAGTTCAAACATTTACCAAAATCAAAACCTTAACAAGAAACAAAGGTCATATAAGAGACGACGATATCGAGCAAATGTGAGAGCTAGGATAAACAAGGAAAGATCTACTGCAGAATGGCTTAGCTATCTAGGGGCATGTGATGCTCATCGAAAGCTAGTAGACAATTGGGGTGAACATCTCCAGAGTGTCATGTGGTGCAGCCCGCGACCCATTGACCTCGCTCAATTGGAGGTTACAGAGCCGAAATTGAGTCGAACTATAAGAAGACGTCAAAACCGAGAGTTAGCACAACAACAAAAGGAGGCAGAACTAAAAGAAAGGTCTCCGTCAGGACAAGAGCCTGCTGACTTACATACTGCTCCTGAACATTTTAAATCTTATACCACGGGGGAGCGAAAGGTTGTGTATGCCAAAGCCCAACGAATACCTACCAATGGAAGCAGTGGAGTCTATGATGGTCCAGTGGTAGTTAAAGAGATAGAATTAGCAGAACCAGGTGAGGAGTCTAAACCAGTCTTTATTGCTCAAGACCTTACCGAAACTGAAGAGGCT
This sequence comes from Adiantum capillus-veneris, assembly GCF_014529385.1. Classification (NCBI taxonomy): domain Eukaryota; kingdom Viridiplantae; phylum Streptophyta; class Polypodiopsida; order Polypodiales; family Pteridaceae; genus Adiantum; species Adiantum capillus-veneris. The sequence continues at coordinate 36,801,567 of NC_140940.1, forward strand.
GTACTTAAGGAGCTCCTCAAGGAATACAAGGATATCTTTGCTTGGACATATCATGACATGAAGGGCGTTCCACCTTCTGTGGTGCAACATACAATTCCCATGATCAACACTGCTAAACCCATCCAGCAACGACCCTATCCAATGAATCCTAAGAACGCCAAAATTGTACAAGAGGAGATTGAAAAACTTATCCAATGTGGATTCATATACCCTATTGAGCACTCAGAATGGGTTTCTCCAATAGTCATTGTGCCAAAAAAGAATGGGAAACTAAGAGTGTGCGTGGACCTCAAGAAAGTTAATGCAGCCACTAGGAGAGATCATTATCCCTTGCCATATTCAGAACATGTGCTTGAAAGAGTTGCGGGCAAGGAATCTTATAGCTTTTTAGATGGGTACTCTGGTTACAATCAAATCACAATTGCATTAGAGGACGAAGCTAAAACTGCTTTTATCACAGAGTTTGTAGTGTTTGCATTTCGTGTTATGGCCTTTGGCTTAACAAATGCCCCTGCTACATTCCAACGATTAATAAACACTGCGTTTAAAGAATTTCTAAGGGAGTTTTGTGAAGCTTTCCTAGACGACCTTTGTGTTTATTCTTCTTGGGAGAAGCATTTGTTATATCTACGAAAAATATTTGAAAGGTGCAGATTTTATCGCATCTCATTGAACCCTTTTAAATGCCAATTTTGGGTTAAGCATGGAGTCATTCTAGGGCATATAGTGTCCAAGAACGGGATATCCACAGATGAGAGTAAGATTAAAGCCATTGCCGATTTGCCACCACCTACGAACTATAAAGGAGTTCAAAGATTTATGGGCCATGTTGGTTATTATCGAAGATTTACTTTAAACTTTGCCGAGATAGCGCGTCCATTGTACAAGCTTCTTATCGAGTTTCACTGGACGGAAGAATATCATCAATCTTTAAGTTCTTAAAGAAGGCCCTAACAAGTGCTCCAATCCTGCGAACACCTGATTGGAATGTACCTTTTCATGTGCATATTGATGCATCAAATTTTTCTATTGGGTGTGTTCTAACTCAACCAGGAGAACATAAATTGGACTACCCTATTAGCTTTGCAAGTCGCCAATTAAATGATGCCGAGATGAACTACACTACTACAGAGTGCGAAGGTCTAGCTATGATTTACGCAGTAAAGAAATTTTGCTATTACCTTCTTGCTACCAAGTTTGTGTTTTATGTTGATCATCAAGCATTGCTATATTTTGTAAACAAGCCGTGTTCCACAGGTCGAATTACACGATGGTTGTTAATTCTTCTTGAGTTTGACTTCACCGTTGTTGTGAGGCCTGGGAGGAAACATGTCATGGCAGATAATTTATCTCGTATCCCTAATGGCGAAGCTCCTATGGGGGTTGATGATGAATTGCCTGATACTCCTTTGTTCCTTGTTGAGACAATGCCTGAATGGAGTGAAAAGATTGTTAACTTCTTAGTTAATGGTTTTTCACCCAAAGAACTGCGAAAAGATATAGCTCGAAAATTAATCAAGGAATGTGAACCCTATTGCTTACTGGCTGGAACTCTCTATAAGAGAGGAAAAGATGATGTTCTTAGACGCTGTGCCCGCGAGGATGAGTATTTATATATTCTACAAGAGGCACACATGGGCGTAGCTGGTGGTCACTTTTCAGGAAACTTGACTGCCCGAAAGATCTTACAGTCAGGCTATTGGCGGCCCACTCTGTTTATGGATGCATCACTTTTTGCAAAGGGATGTGATGAATGCCAACGCTTGAACCAGCCACAAAGAAGGGATAGGATGCCTCTACATCCCATCAAGGTAACCCAACCATTTGAAAAGTGGGGCTTAGACTTTGTAGGACCGATTAGTCCGGCTGCACGTAACACGCAATCACGATATATCATTGTGGCTACCGACTATGTAACCAAATGGGCTGAAGCAAAAGCAACACGAAAGGCAGATGCAAAAACAACAGCTAAGTTCCTCTTTGAGAACATTATCACACGTTTTGGATGCCCCTTTGAACTTGTGAGTGACGATGGAACTCATTTTATAAATGAAGTAATAAAAGAACTCACATCAAACTTCATGATATCTCACCACAAGTCTACACCCTATTATCCCCAAGCAAATGGCCAAGCTGACAGTACCAACAAAACTCTCATCTCCATTTTGACAAAGACAGTTGAGGCTCATCGCACTGATTGGGACCTAAAGCTTACATCAGCTTTATGGGCTTATCGTACTGCGTATAAAGTTGTTATTAATTGCACACCGTTTAAGATGGTGTATGGCCAAGAAGCAGTTATGCCATGGGAGTTTGTCATTCCTAGTCTTCGAGTAGCTTCTCGAGAAGGTTGGGATGGTAACCCCTTAGTGGAGCGATTATATATCCTGGAAAGGCTAGATGAAGAGAGGCAATTAGCTGTGCGAAATGCTCTAGTGGAGAAGGATAGGAGAAATAAGTGGTTTGATAGCCATTTAAAGGATAAAGACATCAAGTTTGGTGATAAAGTTCTTATATACGGGGTACGTAATGAAAAGAAGAAATTGAAATACGCTGGTAAGGGGCCATATCGAGTGTGTGAAATTACCCCGCAAGGTACCATTCGTGTGGAGACTCTAGATGGAGTTGAAACCATTGGATTCCTTAATGGGAGTAAATTCAAAAGATATTATGATCCTCTAAGCCAGGAAGAGTTGCAAGCCATCCATCAAAAGAAGGCTGCCAAGGAACAAGCAGAGCTTTAAAAAATCTAAGCAAGAGTTGAGGCTCGAGAACGACAACAACGTCTTAGACGCCAACGAGAGGCTAATCTGGGAATCACGCAAGAATTTTTCGAGGACACAGATGACGACTCATTAGAATCTGAGCCACCCCTACGATACCCAATTGAGCTAAATAGCCTCTATGGGAAAGTACCATACAATGCCTTATTAGATACGGGAGCTAAACACAATTTGTTATCCTATGGAGTTTGGTGTCAATTAGGGAAACCGACCCTATCCCCGAGTACGATGCAAGTCAAGGGCATTAATAAAAAGAAAACTGCTATTCTTGGAGTCCTTCAGACCCCTGTTGTCTATGACAATGGAAGCATAGTGCAGAGGTTTCTAGTCATGCCCGCGGGAGCTATGGAAGGCAACGTAAACCTGGGACGTACGTGGATGTTGGCAACCAAATACACTATTGATTGGGATACTGTTAGTGTCACGACGCGACCACCGACTCTTACCCCTATCATTCAAGCAAAGTCACCTACGTTGCAAACTCTAGCAAAGTTGAAGGATAGCCAACATTCACAAGCCAAGGTGGTTAACTAGTCTTTGCCAGCTACCCATGAACCTAGCACTTCAACACTTGTAGTTGCAGCAAGCAGTAATATTGCAAGTACTCATCCACGACCTAAGAGTACATATCAATGGGTCCCCAAGGCCTTACTTCCAACTACCTCAACCCTCCCATCCATTCCAAGAAAAAATTTCCTGGGAAAACCAAGAGCGCGCCCTAGGAGAGTCAAGACCAAATCACGATGGATTCCAAAACAACTATTAGAAGCCCAAGGCTACTATGATGGAAATGAGCAAATTTGGGTACCTAAACGTAAAATGTGTCCTTCCCTATCGACAACAAACCCATATGAGTCAAACAGTGTAACGCTAAAGCCAATGGCAGACCGTGGGAAGGGAAAGATCACAGAATGCTACACACCTAGTCCAGAGCTAGTTTGGGCTCCAAGGCAAAACCAATTTATTCCACCTAGCTCAGGAAGGGGGGAGTTCCATGAAGCTTCTAGCTCCTCATGTAATACATCCATAGAGGTAAAAGCTTCTACACAGCCTCCATCTATAGTAATGGACCTCCATGAAGCTACAAAAGAATCCACACCTCCCAGTGTTCAAGAATCACCTGATGAACCACTTCAAGTTCGATCCTGGGAGAGTACCTTACCACCCTTGCAACTTGATGAGGCACCTAGGGTAATAGAAAACTACTGGCAAAAATCCTCACCTATTACCAACTGGAACAATTGGTTTCAAAGGGTGACGACATCATTTCAAACGGTATGATCTACCCAAGGAAGGGGGGAGTGTTTGGGGACATCCATCATTCACTTGCTTCCCTCTCAACCTTTCTCCCTGACCTCTTAATCTCCGATCGTAGGGAATGTATAGATAAAGCCTTATACTCACAAAAACAAGATAAAAAAGTAAAAGAGCAAGAGCCATAACACAAATCATAAAAACAAATTATGCACAAGAACACGACCCTTGTAATATTTGCACTCTAACCATCATCTATTTGCGTGTACAGATATGGCTAGTACGCTAGAGTCATCCACTCCTGCCTTGGGTGAGAGGTACCCTCGTTACTTTTCACAAATATTTCACATGGTCTTTCCAGTGCTTGCATGTGAATGGGATTTGATAGGTACGCTAGCATGTGAGAGGAATTTTGAGGAGTTAGAATGGCTGATACGTCTCTTGACCACGTCTGATCCATACTTAGTAGAGAGCGTTTCTCCCATTGCACAAGCCTACCCTTTTGACCAAGATGACTATAGGCGTCTAGTGACCTTCTTAGTAAACATGGGCACCTATGATGAAGAAGAAAATTTACACGACTACATGGATGGCACATATGGTCTCATGGATGATGACTTTGTTTATCTCGACGACGAGGATAGGGGTTTAGCCTTAGGGTTTCCCCCCAACCTCTACAATATCCTATTCCCTTGACTCTCTAGGGGGAGTGCAAATAATTAGGTTAGGGTTCCTTATGTTTTTTGTTGTGTTCAATAAGTGTTGGTACCTTTTTCCACTAATGTGCCTCCTGGAGGTATTCCTTTTGTTTCCTAGTGTGTACAGGAGCGTGTTGCTATTGGTAGGATTTGGACCTTCATGGAATCTTTATCTCAACTCACTCTTCAAATCAAGCGCAACCATCGACACAAACAGGTGTTTCTTGTCCATTAGCATTGCCCCTTATCTTTTTTGCATCTATGATTGTCAGCTTTAATTGTGATTGGTAGCCTAATATTCACCGCATTTGCTTAGTATCAAACATCTAATTCAATGTAATTTCTTGTCATAATAACTTGTCTAGGTTTAAAAATCAAGCAGTCCGACAAACTAGTTTGACCAAGTTAGGTGTTAGAAATCTTCTCTTAATACCATGGGGAATGCCTTCCTAATAATTAATGGTTACTTAGGTTCTTAATCCGATTTAGGTAGCATTGTGTGAAATGTACTAGGGCTTTCTAGTGGGCTTGACCCTATTGACCTTTAGCTTAAGTATTATAAAGGGAGTTTACTAGTGTGATAAGCCTGGGGAGGTGTATCAGTGTTATATGACCCCCCAAAGTTACAAAATTAAAATGCTGAAAATGAACAAACAAAAAATCAAAGTGCCACACTGTAAAATCTTAAGGTGAAAGAGAAATCTCAGCTTGATTTGGTACTTCACTCACATGTATTGCCTATGGTACTAGAGCCCTAGAGGTTCCCAGTATGGGCGCTTTTACTTGAAAAGCAAAAAACCCAAGGCATACAAAATAAGCACACACATCAAAATTGAATCACTGTGAAAAGACTTTGGGGGGTCAAAGAAAAAGTAATCAGTCAGGCGATGATTTCATGAGAAATTCCTTTTATGGTAGCTTAACTACAAGGTCTTCTAGATATAGCCTCTAGTCAGCCCTTGAACATGAATACTTGGCTCTCGCGATTAAACAACTTAATTGACCACAGAAAATTAAGAAGCTTACCCATGGTATTAATATTCGATCTCTAGTGCCTTTTGACCGTCAAATTAGCGACCCCAGACTTGTTTAATTTTTTACCTTTACATCTGTTTATGCATTTGATTACATTGCAATTTAATGTTCATTGCTGACAAATTGTTTGAAATTCTTTTACCAATCAATTTGTCTACCTAAAACTGCATATGATTTTTACTGTGCCAATGTTGTTTGATTTTGCAGTGACTGAAGAAGGCTAAGGACATTCATCTCAAATGCTCTTCCACCTCGACGAACGAGCTTCAACTCAATAGCTTCCGAGGACAGAATCTACATCAGGAAGGGGGGCATGTTAACCCTCACGGCTCACGGACACCCTATCACCTACGACGGACGTGTATTATGTATTTGGTAGAGGTAGGTACCGGGCTTGTCGGACCAATAGGAAAAGGGTAAGAGTGATCGCCGATGAGAGGCGCACTCTAACTGGGACATTCAAGGGATTAGTTGGCTAAGCATGGGCGCCCAAGTGTGAATGGGGTGAGCTCATATAAAAGCCAACTAAACCTAAAATTCACTCATTCTCTCATTTGTGCAATAGAAGAGTTCTCTTGCTCCATCTCCATCTCCATCTTCTTCTTCTTCACCTCCTCGTGTGTGTGTGCATGTGAGAGAGAGAGAGAGAGAGAGAGAGAGAGAGAGAGAGAGAGAGAGAGAGAGAGAGGGGGGGGGGAGAGTGTGTGTGCGATCGAGCATTACGAAGGCACGACGACGGCGAAGCGGTTGAGCGCGGCACGACTGCAGCTTCTTCTTCATCGCGGCGAGGAATCCTCCACGGCAGGAGCATAGAGCGGTGAGTGACACACCATTGCCCTCTTTTGAGCTTGCTAGATTAGTCTTGTTGTGTGCTTGGAGCCATTTGTGGCTCGCACACGGTGTATCGGCAAGTCCCTTGCTTCGACAGTGCGGCAAGGAGCGCACAACCATATAGACAAAAACCATATTGTAAATCTCTTACCATCTCTCTATACCACATCGAACTGAGCATCTCTTGGAATTTCTCTTGAGCTGTCTCAAACCACACATCGATCCCTATAGGCATGCAACATTTCAAAGCACATTGAGTGATATGTGTGCTTGCAGAGTAGCACCACCAGCATGACAACTTTGTTGACATTGTATCTGTGCCCACACCCAACACACGTTGTAGATAAAGTAAGGTCATCTATGGTGGGGACAAAACATAAGGTAGAGGTAGGAAGATGCAATCTCAGTACCCTACTCTGACCCTACTCATCATCTCTTGAACCAGGGCATGTTACCTCTCAACCTCCTTGATAGCATCAACATGGAGATCTATCTTATTGTGCAGTCAATCAACAAAAATACATCCATGTATACAGCCAACAATGTTTAAAAATAACTAGCCTAGAGATATTTTCCGGCTCGGTTGTTACTCCTCCAAGATCTGCCAACATTGATTCTTGTGCTTCAAGTTATGCAACAAGTGTGGTTCTTGTGATAGAATCTTCCTCTATCAAGTTTGCCAACTTCAACTTCGTTGCAATAATCTGCTCATGCAACAGTGCAAGCGCTTTAGCAAATTTCTCATCACTCAACCTCCAATTTGTTTCAGCTGCTTGCAAGTTCATCTTTGACCACTCTCACTCTCAACTCCGCATATTCAATGAGAGCTTTTGGCTTCCATGGTGTGGGCATGTAATTTGCATGCTAGCTTGATAAGTCATATCTTGTTAGAGGTGCTCTTGAGATAGGTGTCGCTTTGATCTAGGGTTCTCCTTTGACATTCTCCAAAGTAGTTTCAAACGCCATTGTTTAGCTTCCAACGTATTTAGTGGATATTGAAGTGGCCAGATTTGCACAAATTATTGTTGTGTTCTTCACACACAACACCCCAAGCAAAGACTTTTGTCCTACCAGCTTTTGGATTGTGTTCTCATTGTCGGTGCCATCTTTTCCATGCTCTCCATGCCATGAAACTAGCTCATGAATTCTGCAGATGAATTAGCATCAAATCGTTGCCCTCACTGCCAATGAACCCAACCATTGGCAATAAAACGCAAGCTATGCTTCTCCAAAATTATGGGAGCTCAGAGAAGTGCCTTCTACAAGAGCAATACTATGGCTAGTGATAGCCGCTTTTCGGCTCTCCATAATTACCATAGTAAGTTACTCCACCCTACCAAATTCACCCAAACGCTATGGCTATCCCTACCATTTCACTGTACATAGGCGTGCGTGAGTCATGGGACTTTTCCCATATCTTCTTAAAAAACCCTCAATTAGCTAGTCATTGGGCTAGTTGAGCCAAAAAAATAAAAATAAATAAAAAATATAAGTATATTATGGCCCATGCATATGTAAATATTTCTTTGTATATAGGGCCTAAATAAAAGATTTTTTCATAATTATTTTGGTATTTATTTAAATATTTCTACCTAGGTGTGTGTTATTTATGCTCTGTACATTGCCTCACCATTACCACAATTTTTTCTTACCATTTTTCATACTCTTTATTCCATATAGAAATATTTTCATGTAAGCTTCTCTTATATTTGGTGTAACTCCACCCCAACAAAAATCCAAAAAAACTAGTTTTATTTATGTGTATATTTTTTCACTATTGTGATTTTTCCCTTCCTACATCTATTTTGTTTTTTTTTGTTTTTAGTTAGAACACCAAAAATATTTATCTTTTTATGGTAGCCTCATAATGAGAGAGATTTCTTTTAACCCCTTTATATTTTTTTCCACTTATATTATTTATATTTGACATGTACATATTTTTTAGACCCTTCAATATTTGATTTTCTTAGTTGTACTATTCACTTATATCATAATCTCAACAATATCTTCAATTATAGACCTACCAAATAAGGTCAAGGGTAGGTGGCATGCATACATGCACTATGGAGGGCTCACTCTTGGAGGTATTCAAAAGAATCATCCAAAGAAGGACCCCACAAGGACCTTGTGCAGTGGAAAAAAACGATCGGTTTTGCTGAATTTTTAAAGTTCACTTGCTCTCCGAATTTGAAAAGGTGATACAAACAAAAGTTGTAGCTCGTGGGCTGAACTTTTGCCTCAAATTTTTTCATATTTTTTTGAGCTACGAGCTGTGAGCTATGATTTTATTAGTGGACCCCAGTTTTCCCATGCTATGCAGCCACACTCTCTCTTCCACTTTATCATTTTCCTCTTTCACACACACTTCTCCACTCATCATCCCCACCTCTCTCACCACTCCTCTTTGCACCCTACTCACCTTCTCCTCAACCTTGAAGAATAAGAGAAACCATGGTGAACTCATACCTCCCACACACAATTCCATTCCAAAATTGACCACCTAGTCTCATTTTTCCTCCTCCAATTTACCCATATCTATCAAAAAAACCACAAAATTCAGCCTCTTCTCTTAAAAGACAGCATCATGGTGGTTGATTACTCAGCTTCAATTACCTTGTCTCTCAAGGAAGGTCAAGAGTGGAGAAAAAATGTACCGTCAAAGCTAGTGGACCGTCAACAAGCGTCAAAATTGGCCCTACTCAAGACACTTGGAGCATCAACCTTGTAAGAAATCCACCTTTTCTTACCTCTTAAGAGTTTTTCTTCCTTATTTGTATCCTACATGGATACTCCCATTGTAAATATCCAATTCCATTTGTAAATTAATACTAACTCTACTAACACTAACCCAATATGAAAAGTCCTATCACCTCCATTTCTCTCCTCTCTCTTTCCCCACCAACTTCTTGATAATTCCAAGCAAAAGAAATTAGATAAATGGCTGAAAATCTAACCCAACCATGGTTAGAGGAGTAACCCTAGCCTTCAAAATTGCTATAAAAGGAGGGTGTGGCTAGCACAAAAGGGGGAGCCATAAGCAAGAGCACTATGCTATAACTTGAGAAGCCAAGCTCAACCTCTCTAGAAGGAGCTCTTGAGTGGAAGCTCATTGTCTTATGCATGTGCATGTGTTGTAATAGGGGATTAGCAAGGGAACTCTATGCCATTGTAAGAGAGAGAGTGATCATTCAATTGAGAGTAGGAAATCTATCATTTCTCCTACTACTATAAGCCCAACATTTGCTGAATAAAGGAGGGTGGATTTGGATTAAGATTGGATACTTTGTCTCCTTTCCAACGTGAAGTAATGGACAACAATGATGCGTAAGTGTCTTGGTGTTTTTTGTTAAGTTCTTGATAGCTTGTCTCTGGTGTTGTCATCAATCTAGCCATAAATCCCACATACTGTAAGAAGGCGACAGGGTGGAGAGGACTCCGCTGGCCTTAAGACAGTGATTGGGGTGGCTTTTCTTGTGATGTGTTGTGGTGAAATTTACGCAAGCTATGTTGAACAAATACTAATCTCACTTTAATTTGTCATGACAGATTTGTAAGAAGGTATTAATGCAACAAGCACCCCCTCCCCCTTTCTCTCCCTTTCTTACATATATATATTTATGTTTGCTTGATCATTAATGATACACTTCAAAGCAGCCCGAGCACCATCTCTCTCTCATCTCTCTCTCTCTCTCTCTCTCTCTCGTGTTTTAGTGTATAAGAGTGTTCCATTGGTGTTAGGTTTAGTGTAAATTCCTTGCTTGTTTGTGGGTTGCTCTAATGATTCTCCTCTTTTGCGTCCTAGTTCGCTCTTAAACTAGGTGGTGCCCCTTGTGTAGTTGGGATTTGGCTGTGGGTTTGTTGTTTTGGTTTGTGCTGTGTTGTGCCCCAGCCCCATTGAGCAGCACGGGAGCCTTGAAGGGTGTCTAAAGGTTGCTCTTCTTATTGCCCGCCCCGAACTGCCTCAAATTGGTGCCCCCACGGAGGACAGGCTTGTGTATGTTTTGTGAAGGCTCAACCTTTAGCATAATCAAGTAGCTTGCATGAATCTTGAGAATTTGTATGATCCCTTCATTCCCATTGCAAGGCAAAAGGTACACATAATTGTTAGTACTAAGTTGCAATTTCAGCGAGTAATTCGTAGAATTTTAGGTCCTCTTAGGTTAGCCGAGATAAACACTTCGGTAAATCCTTTTATTTTGCCTCTCATTAGGTACGATATTAGCTTGGACGTCTATAGTTTTGTGTTATTTTAAGATTAGGACATGCATAGGCCATGGATAATGGCCCAGGAATAGAGGTTTTTCCCTTTCATTTTACTCCACACATTAGAATAAACGTTGCAATTAGTAGAAAGATCCATTTTCAACAATGAATGGTGTTCATGTTTGGTGCCCAAAGAGCAGGAGAAATTCTTGCATCACCAAACCCTGTCATTCTACCTCTCATCAACTACCACACTTCTTTTGATGTACATGTGTTCATTTTATTTTAAAATGAAGTGCAGCCCGGCAAAATAGTGTGTATGTTTGTTTTTTCTTTGTCCAAGTTGTTACAAGAAACAAAAAAACGATCATTTGTTCTAACTGGGAATGTGTGTGCAGTGAAAGTTCAATCCTTAGAGATCTAGCTCTATTACCAATTGAGTTGCAGGAGCAAGTAGTAAGGCGTCTCCCTCATAACAAGAGGGTGGTGAAGTTAAGACGGAAGGTCCTACGCGTGGATTCCATTTTCCTCTTGTTGTTGGGCACTAAGGAAGACCGCGCATTCATCCAACTAGTGTGTGCCCTAAGATTGGTAAATAGAGTGAAATTTGGCGTTTGGCGAGTGCATTTCACCATTGAGGAAGACTCTTCAGGAAACTTGCGGCCAGAGTTCATGCTTCATAGACTCACATTTGGTGAATTTTTCCCTCATTTGCGTCTTATTAATAGTCTTCCTTTCGCTTTCAACAAAGGAGATAGGGAGCTATTCAGAGCTTGTCTTAATAAAGACAGCATAGAGAAGATTGCAAATTTGTATAAATTCTCATCCTTCTCTACTTTCTATGACACTTTGTTCATAGAGACATTGTAAATCTCTTTATGCTTTTGAATGATTTAACCATAATCCTAAGGTGTTTTTGTCCAGGAATTTTGTAGCACAAGTGGAGTCTTTAAATCTTGCAAACTTGATTGGACTTGATGAGGATGTTCTTTATGAAATTGTGAGAAGGTTGCCTCACTCCGACTGTGTGGAACTTGAAGGAAAGGAGCTCCTAGTCAATTGCTACTTTCTCACGGCCTTCGACGAGCATGAAGATCTAGTTTTTATACAAACCGCTTGTGCGTTGGGAATTGTAGAGCAAGTGCAATTTATCACTTGGGACGTGGTTGCTCTTTTGGATCCAGAAAATGAAGTTCTAGAGATTTCTGTTTATCGCCTTAGCTTTGAAGAATTTCAACCCTTCTTAGAGCTCATCAATAGTCTACCTTTTTGTTTTGATCAAACAAATCGAGACCTTATTGAAGCTTGGATAGCTGAAGAAGAAAACCTAGAGTGGTATTTTCTTACTTCTTCATTTGCAGGCGAGTGGTTATAAATCTCTATTGTATCCCTTATCGTAACTCGTGTTGTAATCTTTCATAATAATGGAGAGCCAACGCCAAATGTCTGGATATCCTCTTTTCTTTGGAGAGCCTGGAGAGGATGCAGAATTATTTTTAGCAAATTTCAAGATGTCTTGCCGTATCAAGAGGATAGTAACAGATCAAGAACGTGTAGAAATGTTTGAGGTGGTCCTTAGGAAAGATGCTAGTACTTGGTTTGACTCTTTGCCTGAGGAAGTTAAGGGGAATTACACAGAAGTTTTGAATCGTTTTAAGAGATACTTCTTTGATCCCCAAAACACTCAAAAACTATGGCAAGACATTGTTTCTCATAAGCAAAAAGACTTAGATGACTACTACTTGTACAAGCAAGAGTTTCTACGTCTTTGGGCTCTATGGATACGAAATGTTGCTAACCCTGGTGATGGTGCAGAATTTTTAAAGAAGGAGAGGTTCATAGCCGGACTCTTTCCTGACCTTAAGGTAAAAGTTGAGGCGGGTGCACCTGCTACTTTTGATGCAGCGGAAACTAGGGCTGCTGAGAAGTATAGGAAACTCAAGTGCTTAAGGGGAGACGTTCCAATAGAAGGTCTTAGACCCAAAGGTAAGTCACAAGCATCAACATCTAGGGAACTTCCTGAGGTATCGGCTGAAGTGATTGAGAAGTTAAATGAATCTTTAAGCAGCCTGTCAATTCACCTTGCACAAGCTGTAGGTCCAAAGGGACAAGCAAAGAAGTTAGAAGAGAGAGAGCCACGAACTAGGAGAGTCTTGCAATGTTGGAACTGCGGAGAGTCTGGACATGGGATGTATAATTGTCCTTGGCCCCGTAAAGAGCCAGGGAGACCTAACTTGAATTACCCAGTGATGAATGCAGGAGAAGGAGCTGGTCAACAACCAAGGCTTCTACAAAGGCCAAATGGACCAAGACCACCTCCACAAGGGGTAGAAGGAGTTCCACCTTTGCCAGATCCAAATGTGCATGTGGTAGAGGTGACAAATTCAAATGAGGTTGACATGGAAGCCAATGGCATTAAGCGTGGCCGAGGAAAAGGTAAAGAGAAAGAAGGAGTCACATCACAGAGTGACCATGGACAAGGCAAGAAGGCAAAGGAGACCAAGGAAGCTAAGAGGACTCGACGTCGTATCAATCTCCAAGACTTCCCTCTTGGACATGGTATGGCTCCATACAACCTGTTGGAAGACATGCGAGGTAAGGGTCCTGATATCTCATAGCCTTAGTTTCTTGCATTATGCCCACAAGTTAGGAGGGATTTAGCAAGGGCAGTTAGCACTAGGAGAAAGGTAAAAGAGAGTGTGCCTGTTGTAAAAATTTCACAAGCTGAAATGAATGAGGACATTACACTGGTGCTAGACTATTACATCAAAGGAAGATTGGTTAGGAAAGGTCTAGTGGATGGGGGTGCACAAATTTGCATCATGACAGAGGGACTCATGCAAAGACTAGCCATGCACATCCATGAGACACCTGAAATCAAAGTCAAGATGGCAAACAATAGCAAGGCTAGGTGTGTAGGCATTTGTAAAAATGTCTTTGTAGAGGCCTTTGGCATTAAGAAAGCGGTGGATTTTTATGTTATGTCGACCAAGGGAAGTGGTTATCCATTTATCCTAGGAAGACCATGGCTAATAAAAATGAGAGCTTTGCAGGATTGGGAGAGTGGAAAATTAATTTGCAGGAATGACAATCATAAGAAGGTTGTCTTTGACATGAAGGAGCAACGCCAAGAGGAGCTCCATGAAGAATCATCTCAAAGTGAGACGGAAGAAGGTTGGACCGATAGCACTTCAGAAGAAGAAAGTAGCGGCAGCATTACTGAAGAGGAGTCTTCCATCGAAGTCATGGGGGTAAGGTTTAAGCCAAGCAACCAAGAGACCTCTTGTCAAGGCTTGGAGGAGTTAGGTCCTCAAGAGAATGAAGGTGTTCAAGATGAAGGGATGCTGGAAGGTATGCTATCCACAACACTTACAAAGGATGAAAGAGAGGAGTTCAAATGTGTGCTAAGGAAGTTTCCTAGGCTTTTTGCTAAAGACTACACCGATGTGCGTGGAGTAGATGTTGTTCAACACAAAATTGAGTTGAAGCCAGAGGCCACACCTAAGGCTCACAAGCTACGAAGGCTAGGAGTCATCAAGGAGCAGGCTTTACTCAAGGAGGTAAGAAAGCTTCTAGCAGCAGGTTTCATTTATCCAGTGGAGAATTCAGAGTGGGTCTCTCCCGTTGTTGTCACTCCTAAGAAAAACGGAAAGTGGAGGGTGTGTGTGGATTACCATCCACTCAATGAGGCAACAAAAAGAGATCACTTTCCCCTCTCATTTCAGGATGAGATACTAAATGAGGTAGCTGGTCATGAGAAGTACATTGTGTGTGATGGCTACTCAGGCTACTTTCAAATAGGTATCGCATTGGAAGATCAATTGAAAACAACCTTTATCACTCCTTGGGGTTGTTATGCTTTTAGAGTCATGCCATTTGGTCTGACAAATGCTCCTGCAACTTTCCAACGCTTCATGAACATGGTGTTTCAAGCATTCTTTGGAAAGTCCATTAGGGTTTTTATTGATGATTTTTGCATTTATAGCTCAAAATCATTGCATCTACAAAGGGTAGAAGAAGGTTTAAAGAAGCTCTATGACATGGGAGGTCAACTCAACCCCGACAAGTGTCACATAGCTGAGGATGAAGTGATCTTGCTTGGTCACAAGGTTTCCTATAAAGGCATTGAGGTGGATCCTTCAAAGGCAAAGGCTCTTATTGAGCTCCCCTCACCCAAGAATCTCAAAGAGGTCATATCATTCATTCAAAAAGTGAAGTATATGTCACGCTTTATTCACTTAGCTTCGGAGTTGCTTCATCCTTTGCAAAAGTTGACACAACAAGTAGAATTTGCATGGTCTGATGAGCTTGAAGAGTACTTTTGTAACATTAAAGTCATTTTGTTAGAGCTACCAACACTCATGCCTCCATGTTGGGAGTACACATTCTTTGTTAGCTCTAGTGTTGGGAAGGAAACAATTGGTGTTGTGTTGCTACAACAAGATCCCCACAGTACAAGGATGCGACCCATCTACTTTGCTAGTAGGGTCATGAATGCTTTGGAGAGAGACTACACAGAAGCAGAACTCATGATGCTTTCTCTCATGTTTGCAGTGAGAAAGTTTAGATCCTACCTGCTACCAAAACCTTTTGTAATCCTCACCGCAGAGAATTTGTTCCCTTGGGTGTCATCTCAAATGAATCTTAGTACTAGGATCTCAAAGTGGATTATGGAGTTGCAAGAGTTTCAATACTCTTTCAAGGTAGAAGATAGTGTGCGTGCACAATTGGCAGGGATTCTCACTTATAGGGTGCATGAAAAGGAGATTAAGGTGCCTGAAGTAAAGACCCTACCATTGCCACCACCAAAAAGTATTCCTAATGCTTTTACCTTGTTTTTTGATGGAGCTTTTCGTCGAGCCACAGGAAAAGCAGGGGGAGGGCTAGTGTTGCTCAACCCAAGTGGAGAGGTGGTCATGAAAGAGAAGTTCAATCTACCATGTTCAGCTAGCAACAATGAAGCAGAATATGACACACTACTTCATGGTTTAAAAAGATGCATTGGCCATGGTATACAACACCTCATGGTAAAGGGAGATGCACTTCTCATTGTTAAACAAGATTTTAGGCATTTGGGCATGCAAGAATGAAAGCTTACGGACAAAAGTTCATGCCATTTGTAGATTGTTTAATCAATTTGAAGAAGTGCGACTATATCATATTCCTAGGAAACAGAATGAAGATGCCGATTTACTTGCATAGCAAGTAGTTACATGTGTTGAGAAAGAAGTGCAGGTCATCATGGCGGCTGTTGTGAAGCAACCGAGGTACCAGGGATTGGAGTCATTGGCTCCCATCATTGGCTACATTTTGGAGGTGAGTTTCCACCAGACTTCACGAAGGCTCAGAAGAGGAGACTCATGAAGAAGGCAAGCGCATATCTCTTCCTAGAAGGCTCCCTCTATCAAAGAGGGAGGGATCAAGTATGCAGAAGAGTACCAACTATTGAGGAAATTCCAGCCATTCTAAAAGGTTTGCATGAAGAAGCATGTGGTGGTCATTTTGCCCAAGAATTAACTGTGAAGAAGATTTTGCTTGCGGGGTATGTTTGGCCAAGTCTGCATGTGGATGTCCAACATTGGTGTAAAAGTTGTCACAATTGTCAAGTAAATGGGAATAGAAGATTGGTTTATGGTCCAAGGCAAATCGTGCTTGCAAATGGACCGTTTGAAAAGTGGGGCATTGATGCTATGGGTCCTCTGCCTAGGACAAAAAATGGTAAACTCTACATTCTAGTGGCTGTAGACTATATGACTAGGTGGGTGGAAGCACAGAGTGTGGCAAAAGTAAATGAGAAAACAGTGAGCAAATTCATCTACACTCACATTTGTTGTAGATTTGGCACACCTTTGGAGATTGTTTCTGATAATGGTCCAGGGTTTAGAAAGGGATTGCTCACAGAAGTCTGTGAAGAACTTCGCATTCTACATCGTCACAGTACACCCTACTATCCCCAATCAAATGTTTTGGTAGAAAAAGCTAATGGTGTCATTGCAGGCATCATTAGAAAGATGGTGAGAAACAAGACAAAGTTGTGGGATGACTTCTTGGATGGTGCCTTGTGGGTGTATCGAACCACATATAGGGAAGCCACGGAGTTTACACCATTTCACTTGGTCTATGGTCAAGAGGCTTTACAACCAATTGAGCTAAACATTCCAACAATGCGACTTCATGGCAAATCAGCACAAGATGATCAAGAAGCATGGATGGATCGACTTCTTACCTTAGCTGAGCTTGAGTGGAAAAGAGAAGCAGCATACGAGTGCTATAAGAGGAAAGCCACACAGACAAAGGAGAAGCTTGACAAGAAACTAAAGGACAAAGGCATCAATGAAGGAGATCTGGTGCTAAGGTATGACAATCGACTCGATAATCGTTTTGATGCCAAGTTTGAAACTAGATGGCAAGGGCCATACATAGTCAAGAAGGCTTTCAATTCAAGTTACTATCAGCTTATGGACTTGAATGGTAAAGAGCACTCCAGGAAAGTAAACAGGTATCGCTTGAAGCCCTATTTGAGTCGCCTTCTACCAAAGGATCTACCAAAGATCTGTCAAAAGGCCACTATCTCATGTAAGTATTGTTACATGAAGCATGAGTGTAAATCTAGCCAAAATTATGAGGGGCCAAACAATAAAAATCTCGTCAAGGACTCTGAAGCACTCTTTGGAAAAGATGCTCTATGATGGTACATGAATATACCATCATCCTGGGGGAGGGCTAATGATAGCCGCTTTTCGGCTCTCCATAATTACCATAATAAGTTACTCCACCCTACCAAATTCACCCAAACGCTATGGCTATCCCTACCATTTCACTGTACATAGGCGTGCGTGAGTCATGGGACTTTTCCCATATCTTCTTAAAAAACCCTCAATTAGCTAGTCATTGGGCTAGTTGAGCCAAAAAAATAAAAATAAATAAAAAATATAAGTATATTATGGCCCATGCATATGTAAATATTTCTTTGTATATAGGGCCTAAATAAAAGATTTTTTCATAATTATTTTGGTATTTATTTAAATATTTCTACCTAGGTGTGTGTTATTTATGCTCTGTACATTGCCTCACCATTACCACAATTTTTTCTTACCATTTTTCATACTCTTTATTCCATATAGAAATATTTTCATGTAAGCTTCTCTTATATTTGGTGTAACTCCACCCCAACAAAAATCCAAAAAAACTAGTTTTATTTATGTGTATATTTTTTCACTATTGTGATTTTTCCCTTCCTACATCTATTTTGGCTTTTTTTTTTTTTAATTAGAACACCAAAAATATTTATCTTTTTATGGTAGCCTCATAATGAGAGAGATTTCTTTTGACCCCTTTATATTTTTTTCCACTTATATTATTTATATTTGACATGTACATATTTTTTAGACCCCTCAATATTTGATTTTCTTAGTTGTACTATTCACTTATATCATAATCTCAACAATATCTTCAATTATAGACCTACCAAATAAGGTCAAGGGTAGGTGGCATGCATACATGCACTATGGAGGGCTCACTCTTGGAGGTATTCAAAAGAATCATCCAAAGAAGGACCCCACAAGGACCTTGTGCAGTGGAAAAAAACGATCGGTTTTGCTGAATTTTTAAAGTTCACTTGCTCTCCGAATTTGAAAAGGTGATACAAACAAAAGTTGTAGCTCGTGGGCTGAACTTTTTCCTCAAATTTTTTCATACTTTTTTGAGCTACGAGCTGTGAGCTATGATTTTATTAGTGGACCTCAGTTTTCCCATGCTATGCAGCCACACTCTCTCTTCCACTTTATCGTTTTCCTCTGTCACACACACTTCTCCACTCATCATCCCCACCTTTCTCACCACTCCTCTTTGCACCCTACTCACCTTCTCCTCAACCTTGAAGAATAAGAGAAACCATGGTGAACTCATACCTCCCACACACAATTCCATTCCAAAATTGACCACCTAGTCTCATTTTTCCTCCTCCAATTTACCCATATCTATCAAAAAAACCACAAAATTCAGCCTCTTCTCTTAAAAGACAGCATCATGGTGGTTGATTACTCAGCTTCAATTACCTTGTCTCTCAAGGAAGGTCAAGAGTGGAGAAAAAATGTACCGTCAAAGCTAGTGGACCGTCAACAAGCGTCAAAATTGGCCCTACTCAAGACACTTGGAGCATCAACCTTGTAAGAAATCCACTTTTCTTACCTCTTAAGAGTTTTTCTCCCTTATTTGTATCCTACATGGATACTCCCATTGTAAATATCCAATTCCATTTGTAAATTAATACTAACTCTATTAACACTAACCCACTATGAAAAGTCCTATCACCTCCATTTCTCTCCTCTCTCTTTCCCCACCAACTTCTTGATAATTCCAAGCAAAAGAAATTAGATAAATGGCTGAAAATCTAACCCAACCATGGTTAGAGGAGTAACCCTAGCCTTCAAAATTGCTATAAAAGGAGGGTGTGGCTAGCACAAAAGGGGGAGCCATAAGCAAGAGCACTATGCTATAGCTTGAGAAGCCAAGCTCAACCTCTCTAGAAGGAGCTCTTGAGTGGAAGCTCATTGTCTTATGCATGTGCATGTGTTGTAATAGGGGATTAGCAAGGGAACTCTATGCCATTGTAAGAGAGAGAGTGATCATTCAATTGAGAGTAGGAAATCTATCATTTCTCCTACTAGTGTAAGCCCAACATTTGCTGAATCAAGGAGGGTGGATTTGGACTAAGCTTGGATACTTTGTCTCCTTTCCAACGTGAAGTAATGGACAACAATGATGCGTAAGTGTCTTGGTGTTTTTTGTTAAGTTCTTGATAGCTTGTCTCTGGTGTTGTCATCAATCTAGCCATAAATCCCACATACTGTAAGAAGGCGACAGGGTGGAGAGGACTCCCCTGGCCTTAAGACAGTGATTGGGGTGGCTTTTCTTGTGATGTGTTGTGGTGAAATTTACGCAAGCTATGTTGAACAAATACTAATCTCACTTTGATTTGTCATGACAGATTTGTAAGAAGGTATTAATGCAACAAGCACCCCCTCCCCCTTTCTCTCCCTTTCTTACATATATATATTTATGTTTGCTTGATCATTAACGATACACTTCAAAGCAGCCCGAGCACCATCTCTCTCTCATCTCTCTCTCTCTCTCTCTCTCTCTCTCTCTCTCTCTCTCTCTCTCTCGTGTTTTAGTGTGTGAGAGTGTTCCATTGGTGTTAGGGTTAGTGTAAATTCCTTGCTTCTTTGTGGGTTGCTCTAACGATTCTCCTCTTTTGCGTCCTAGTTCGCTCTTAAACTAGGTGGTGCCCCTTGTGTAGTTGGGATTTGGCTGTGGGTTTGTTGTTTTGGTTTGTGCTGTGTTGTGCCCCAGCCCCATTGAGCAGCACGGGAGCCTTGAAGGGTGTCTAGAGGTTGCTCTTCTTGTTGCTCGCCCCGGACCGCCTCACTAGGTAGAGCATTGCCTTTGCAAGAGTGGAATAGCAGCCACTTCAGGAGCACTATTACCTGTCTAACTTCTATATATAAAGTTTTTGCCCTGTCCTTAGCTAGGAGATTCAATCCTCTCATGAACAGCTTCATTCTTCAGGAGCGAAAGGGTTTTATTAAAGGTTGATTCATGCTTGATGCTATCATCATCCTCTGGGAGGGCATGGAACATGCTATGGAAAATGATCAAGATTTCTTCTTTTTCAAAGTAGATTTTGGCTATCTTCGTTTCACCGCTTTGGCCTCAACCCACCTGGTGAGCCTTTGCTGCTTGAATCACTTCAATCTTCCTATCATCAATGGACATCCCCTGATGAGATTTTTTGATATGGAGCTAGGCAAAGGATTTATTAAATTTGTACATGTGCTATTTGGAAATGCTTATGCCAGAATTTGAGTTAATGGGGAATTAATAGATTTCATAAGGTTGATGAGATCTGTAAGGCAGGGTTGTCCTCTTGCACCTCTGCTTTTTGCCATAACTCCATATTCACTGGGATGGATTGTAAAGAGCAAAATGCAGGAAGGAAAATTGAAGGGTATTCAAATAGCTGGCTCCTCAAATGATCTTTGTTTGCAGATGTTTGCTGATGACACTAATGCCTGTTGAGATGTCGAGCTCTACACCTTGAGCTGGCATCCACTACGGGTCTTGGCCGCTTACGGCATTTACTCACTGGCGCGTTAGGTGACCGACACAGAGGATCTCTGCCAGTGATTCTACAGCTGGACTACACTTATAGTGCCAGCCTAGTACGCTTCTAGCGAGTTCACACTTAGTGACCGCATGTACATATGTGCTACTTTTCAGCTTTAGCACTTAGTCATTTTGTACTCTCTTTTCTGTGAAGAAGAAGAAGAAGCTTTCCATCTCTGTGTGCTTTGTGCTTGTCTTGTGTAGCTCTCTTGCATCCTCATTCTTTACATGGTATCAGAGCCTGGTGCAGGCAAGAGAGGCTAAGAGACCAAGAGCATCACAATCCGTTCGTTCGCAATCCACGACCAGAAAGGCTAAGAGAGCAAGAGCAACGCAATCCGTTCGTTCTGAACAGGTCTCCAAAGTGCAGTATACAGAGATTTACTGTACAAGTACAGTGGTTGTATGTACGCTTGATTGTGGACACTCGTTGAGTGTAGAAAGCGTTACAGGAACCACGATAGCAGGTTCAGCAGATTTGCAGGTTTTTGCAGATTGCAGCTATTTTGTCTTAGTGCTTCAAGATGTCTGACGGTTTCAGTCAGATTGTTACTGAGAAGCTTGAGAAAAATAACTACCCTGCATGGAAGTTCAGAATAACAAATTTCCTAAAAGGAAAAGGTTATTGGGACTATGTAGAAGGAGACAATGAAAAGGAACCAGAGATTCCCGAGGCAAATGCTACAGCAGAACAAAGGAAAGCTTTGAGGGACTGGCAACAAGGCCAGAGCAAATTGATGTATTGGCTTTCTATGAGCATCACAGATGGCATGATGGGCTATCTATAGGATGCTGAAACCCCCGCCACTGCATGGAAAAACTTAGGCAGAGTGTTCGAGGTGAACACCAAAGCCAGGAAGCTTCAACTAAAGTCGGAGCTAAATCAGGTTAAGAGGAACAACCTCTCCATCAATGATTATGCTTTGAAGATCAAGAGTATCATTGAGGCTCTTGGATCTATTAAAGTCCCAGTGGAAGACGATGACATTGTCCGTGCATGCTTGGATGGTCTAGGAGATGAGTATGTACATTTTAGGTCTTCCATGAATACAAGAGACGACATCCCCGTGTTCCAAGATTTGATTTCTATGCTTATTCTTGAGGAGAAGAACCTTGACACATCTTCTTCTCATGGCAGAAATAATTCTGAAGAGGCCTTCTATTCTAACTCCAACAGAGGTAGAGGTAGAGGTCGTGGTCGAGGCCCAAGGGGTTGCAGGGGCCAATTTCTGGAAGGTCAATCAAATCAAAACAATACAGGTGGCAGGGGAAACCAGTCTCAAGGCAGGGGGAGTCAAAGAGGTCGTGGTGCAGGATCAAGCAGGCAGCAACATACTCCAAATAGTAGAGAATGTTGGACTTGTGGTGAAAGAGGTCACATGTCACGTGACTGTCCAAAGGGAAAAGCAAGTAGAAAGAGAGAACAGGGCAACTATGCATCTACTAGCAGAGATGCAGATGACAGCAAAAACGAGCGCATGTTTGTTATGCAACATGTAATGAATACAATGACTGCAGAGAATTCCACCCAAGATGATGTTTGGTATGTGGATTCAGGTGCCTCTAATCACATGACGTCTCGTGGAGAGTGGTTTCGAGATATGCGCAAACCAGATGTGTCAGGCTATGTGCAGACAGGAGATGACACAGCTCACCCCATTGCTCATGTAGGGGACATACCTCTAAATACGAAGAGTGGGAAATCAAAGTACTTAGCAGATGTACTTCATGTCCCAAACATTACAAAGAATCTTGTTTCTGTTGGACAAATGGTTGAGCAGGGTTTGCAGGTTCGCTTCAATCCAAATGGCTGTTATATAGAAGATTTCCAGAATGGCTGTAAGCTGATCACAGAGGGCAAATGTGTGGGCAGAATGTTTACGCTGAATGTAGACATGCCTGAGGTAAAAGCTGCATTATTTGCACAGGGCACAGGTGTTGTGGCTGATGTTGACAGTTGGCACAAACGCATTGGCCATGTCAATGAGCAGAGATTGCGCAGCATGCAATCAAAACAGATTGTAAAACGTTTGCCCAAATTCAAGGTGGATGGTATGCATAAAGTGTGTGCAGCATGCCAGTTTGGAAAACAGTCAAAGGGCTCATTTCCACATGAGCGCAATGTATGTAAAAAGCCACTTGAGGTGGTGCACACAGATGTTTGGGGTCCAACCGATACTGCAAGTATACATGGTTGCAGGTATTATGTCTCTTTCATTGATGACCATACAAGGAAAGTATGGGTCTACTTCATGCGTAACAAAAGTGAAGTGTTTGGTCACTTTCAAGACTTCAAAGTCATGATTGAGAAGGAGACAGATATGCAAATCAAGACATTGAGGTCAAATGGAGGGGGAGAGTACTTATCCAATGTTTTTTCAGATTTTCTACGAATGCATGGTATACACAGGCAGTTTACATGCAGATATACTCCACAGCAGAATGGGGTCGCAGAAAGGAAAAACAGGCACATTGCAGAGGTTGCACGTGCATTGATGAATGAGAAGAACATGCCTCATCATTTCTGGGCTGAAGCTGTAAATACAGCTGTGTACATTATGAACAGGACACCTACAGCTGCGGTGCATGATGTAACACCTGAGGAAAAGTTTACAGGTACAAAGCCTAATTTGGCACACTTGAAAGTGTTTGGCTGCATAGCTTACGTGCATGTACCAGATGAGTTGCGTAGGAAATTGGATCCTAAAGCAGAGAAATGTATTCTTGTGGGATATTCCCTTGAACAAAAGGGGTACAGGTGCTACAATCCTACTACACGAGAATTACGAGTGAGCAGAGATGTAGTCTTTGATGAGATGAACAGCTGGTACAGTAATGCACATGGCACTATTGGGGCTGATGTAAAAGATGATGTGGTTGTACAAAATGTGAGGCCACAGTCACAGGTTTTGAGTGGACCACAAGAGTCCTCTTCTCGTGGCTCTGTTGAGAAACCATGGAATGGTAGACTACGTACGCAGGTTACTCCACCAACAGGTACAGGGAATGTATCACGAAAAGGAAAGGAAAAGGTTGATGAACCTCCCTTTATGGTTGATGCATCATCAGGTTTTTCACATGTAGACATGGATTCAGATGGTTCTGAACAAAGTCTTGATGAGGAATTTGGAATTCCGGCTGTCAGGACACCTGGTGTAAGGAAAGTACAAGAAGATGCTAGAGGGCAAAGGAGTGACCCAGGACCGCGCAGATCTAATAGAGTCAGAAATCCAGTTCAGAAATTGACTTATGATGGGTATCTAGCGCATCACCAAGCCTACATGGCTAAGGTGATACAGGATGTGGAGCCCACATGTTTTGAGGATGCAGTTGGAAATGTGCATTGGGATGATGCAATGAATGAAGAGATGGCTGCATTGGAAGCAAATGACACATGGGAGTTGGTGCCATTGCCAAGTGGCAAGAAAGCTATTGGCTGTAAATGGGTGTATAAAACCAAGCATAAGGCTGATGGTAACATTGAGCGTCACAAGGCAAGGCTGGTCGCAAAGGGTTATGCACAGACGTATGGCATAGACTATGAGGAGACCTTTGCTCCAGTGGCAAAGATGACGACAGTGAGAGCTGTCATAGCAGTGGCTGCATCTAGAGGATGGATTATGCATCAAATGGATGTAAAGAATGCCTTCTTGAATGGTGAGTTGAAAGAGGAAGTGTATATGGATCAGCCACCTGGTTATGTCGATCCAGGTTACCCAGATTATGTATGTAGACTTCTCAAAGCTTTGTATGGTTTGAAGCAGGGCTCTAGAGCATGGTATGACAGGATTGCCAAGTATCTTGTCAGTATTGGTTTTAGGAGAGCTCATGCTGATCATTCACTCTATGTACGTGAGAGTGATGTGGGGATTGTGGTCATTACCATATATGTAGATGACCTTATTATTGTTGGTGACAATGCTATGGAGATTGACCATGTGAAGGGTCTTCTCAAACAGGAGTTTGAAATGAAAGATTTAGGCGAGTTGCGCTACTTTCTTGGCATTGAAGTGATCAGGACTCCAGAGGGTGTATGGCTATCACAGAGACAGTATGCTTTGGACATGTTGTCAAAGTATGGTATGGCTGATTGTAAGCCAATTTCTATTCCCTTGGATGTGAATGCAAAGCTGAGTGCAGAGAAGGGTGATGTTGTTGAGGATGTCAACATGTACAGGAAGATTGTGGGTAGTCTAATCTACTTGACTATCACGAGGCCAGACTTGAGCTACACAGTAGGCTTGGAGAGTCAGTTCATGCAACTTCCGAGGAAGCCACATTTGGATGGAGTACGACGCACACTTAGGTATGTGCAAGGTACTCTTGACTACGCATTGTTCTATGCAGCAGATGCACCATTAGCATTGTATGGGTATACAGATGCAGATTGGGCAGGTAGCATTGTTGATAGGAGATCTACGAGTGGCTTCATGTTCTCTTTTGGGAGTGCTGCTGTTACTTGGAGCATCAAAAACCAGCCTACGGTTGCTTTATCGAGCACAAAGGCCGAGTACAGAGGTGCAGCAGTTGCGGCGTGCGAGGTAGCTTGGCTACGCACATTACTTGAGGACTTGGGAGTGCAGGTGGACCAGCAGATTTTCATCCATTGTGACAACCTCAGCAGCATGCAGTTGGCTAGGAACCCAGTGTTCCATGCCAGGACCAAACACATAGAGGTCCATTACCACTACGTTCGAGAGCGAGTGTTGGCGGGCGACATCGACTTGGTCTACGTCAGCACAGAGGAGCAGATAGCGGATATCTTTACCAAGGCCCTCGGAGCTGAGAAGCTTCGACGTTTCCGGACTATGCTTGGACTCTGCGACATGCAGAGCTCGAGGGGGAGTGTTGAGATGTCGAGCTCTACACCTTGAGCTGGCATCCACTACGGGTCTTGGCCGCTTACGGCATTTACTCACTGGCGCGTTAGGTGACCGACACGGAGGATCTCTGCCAGTGATTCTACAGCTGGACTACACTTATAGTGCCAGCCTAGTACGCTTCTAGCGAGTTCACACTTAGTGACCGCATGTACATATGTGCTACTTTTCAGCTTTAGCACTTAGTCATTTTGTACTCTCTTTTCTGTGAAGAAGAAGAAGAAGCTTTCCATCTCTATGTGCTTTGTGCTTGTCTTGTGTAGCTCTCTTGCATCCTCATTCTTTACAATGCCCTTACTAATGCAGATTCTGAATCAGCATAAGTATTTATGGATTGTCTAAGCACTTTTTGCCTTGCCAGTGGTTCACAAATCAACCATCAGAAAACTGGATTCAAAGCCTCTAATGGGATAATACCCCCTTCTGTCAGTATAGTTGATGCAATCTGATACCAGATGGACAAATATTCATATTATTAGGAATACCCATGGGATTCAAAGTCACTATGGGGCAAAGATGGGAGTGGTTTATGACAAAGTTCAAAAGGAAGATTTTTATGTGGCAAGCTCTTCAACCTTCTCTTGCCTCCAGAACTTTTGTACTGAATAAATTTTTACTTCCCTCTTTAATCTATTTCATATCTTGTTGGAAGCCCACCTAGTCTCAACTTAATCAAATAACTTCTCTGTCTAGAAGATTTCTTTGGGCAGGAACAGAAGACATCAATAAAATACCCAAGGTGGTTTGGAGCACCTGCTGCTTGCACAAAACTAGAGGAGGTCTAAGCATATTGGATATTAACAGAATGGCTGTAAGGATGGCAGCTAAATGGATAGTCATATCCATTGGCAGTCAAGACTTCTGGGCCTTCTTGATAAAAAGAAATATTAAAAAGTTTCATGTGCAAGAGTACAAAGCTTGGAAGGAACTCTCTCTTTGGGATGTAATGTCTTCTAACTGAAGCTTCAGACCTCAGGTTCTCTGCTTGTCATCAGACTGTGGAAGTCCTGGTTTAAAATCAAAAAGGCATATCACTTCCCCCAGCACTTTCTGAATGATGTTACTATACTCTTATATGATTCTATATAGATGGGATGGTCAGCAAGTAAGACTGGGAAGAGCCTTTCAATAAAAGCTCACAAGTATTTCAAAGCAGGCATAAGAACATGGGGAGACCTGCAGGACAATGGGTACTGGCTCCCCCCCAACCAGATATCTAAGCGCTTTAATATCTCTGCTGGATGTCTTACAGATTTGCTGAATAGACTAGAAGATTTGAAAGCTCGGCTTCAGAGTACAACAATACTCAGACACAGCAAGTCTTTAACTCTACAGCAATGTGCTTGGAAGGCCTACAAACTGTCCTCTGACATCCCAGATTTTGAGGAGAAGCTTAGACAGAAGTTGAACTTCAAATGGGGGCTGAAATGGAGCTCAAAGCAATGGATATATAGATTTAAATGCCTTTGGAGCTTTGCTATTCCAATCAAGCACAATTTTCTTGCTTGGCTGATTTTACATCAGGGGATATGGATTGGACAAAGAGCACTCAAAGCTGGAATTGGGGATGGGAAGTTCCAGAGATGCAACTCTACTGAAGATCTTCACCATATTTTTATTGGCTGTCCTTCCAATTCCTCCAAACTCCTAGCTTTAGGATTGAGCTGCAAAGAAGTACATCCACATCAATTGTCAGCCCAAGAAATATTAGTAGGTGAATGTATCAGAATGGTTGGAATATATGGAGAATGACCTATCTATGGTCTTGCTGGACTCAAAGAATTAAAATCATTTTCAATGGCAAAAAGGAGGACAACACCTCAGAGTTTGTCTATCAGATGAAGAAAATTTCTACCTCTTGTCTGGACCAAATGAATAATGTGGGTAATGGTCCTCTGTATCTCATTCAGAGAGAACACAGATGGCAGTCATGGAAAGACATTATGTTGGGAACCTATTCTAAGGAAAGGCTTGTTATGGCCTTTTCCTGTTTTGATTTGTAATTTTTCTTTTTGACTTTAGGAAGTCTCTCTCCCCACCTGTGAGGCAATGTTGTAGTTTCTTTTCTTAATACATTTCCTGTTCTATCCAAAAAAAAAAAAAGACTTTAGGAGCATTGCTATGATGGAATTTTGCTGCATGCAGTTTGTAGGTGGATGCGTGCAAATGTTGGTTGCGTCCAATAAAGCTAGCCAGTAGGCTTCAAAAAGTTGTGCGACCAGGAGGTGTAGAGTTAATGCTCATGGTGCGACCCATTTCTAATAAAGCAACATTTCTAATAATGCTCATGGTGCGACCCATTTCTAATAAAGCAACGTTATAAGTGGCGACACTGCCTAAAATAGCTTCGTGGTTCCTTTACCAAAATAGCAGCTTTCTTATCCGCGATAGATTATTTAAGAATCAGATCAGCTGTTCTTGTTATTCGTCTCTTTGTGGAGGGCGCGGAGGTAAACACAGCCGGCGGAACTTGGAAGCTCGAAGACGAGAAGATGCCGCCCGTTGAAATGATCCTTGCGGCAGTACTGCTTCTGGCTACGACAGCCGCAGCAGCAGCGACAAAAGGCGGTTGGATTCTCACCCTCATCGTCATCGGCATCGTCACCGTCTTCCTCTGAACACCCTCCAAATCGCCATTGTTTTGACCTTGAGGTCTCGCCAGCCACTACATATTTAGTGTATAACAAACCCATGGAAGTATTCTTAATCCCGGAATAATTGAACATTCCCTAGGCATAAAGCCTGTTATCTTCATGACTTGTAGCACATTTTTTCTTTCGATAAAAAATCAGTATTGGGTATCGATCCCAAAGTATCCTCATGCTCAGAAGAAATAGACATTGCCTTGGCTAAAAGCCTGTTATTTACTAATGGTTCTATTGATTGATGAGCACATGTTTTGTGGTTATTTTGTACTATGTTAATATGCTGATAATGGACCTTATGTATCAAGGATAAGGGGACGACTTGGTAGGGATGGTTGCTTTGATAGTCGATGTAATTTTGGTCCCTGGATGATGTCATGGCTAAACACGAGCATGACAAGACCTTGTAATTATTTGGGTTGATGAATATTATTCACTCACAATTGTGAGTTTTGCCAAAAAAAAAAATGTTGTATATGATGTCATGGCTCAACACGAGCATGACAAGACCTTGTAATTATTTGGGTTGATTAATATTATTCACTCACAATTGTGAGTTTTGCACCAAAAAAAAAAGTTGTATATGCCTAGACTTTTCTTACATGTTCCGCATATCAAAAGGTGGTTGGTTGAAGCTGGCGATGACTCATTCATCTATCCTTAGCTCACTCTACATCGATCAAACTGTTTTTTGAGCCTGATTATCAGTATTTTGCTCTCTCTCTCTCTCTCTCTCTCTCTCTCTCTCTCTCTCTCTCTCTCTCTCTCTCTCTCTATTCGTGTTATTGGTCAGCTACACATTAGTTAGAGATAGAGACTGGCTGATACAGAGATATACCCCCAGAGGAGAGATTATGATTATGCCAGGTTTGCCAGAGAGTCTCAGAGACAAAGGAGCATTATATCTGCCAGTGCACGACATACCATGAGATCTGCGAGCATTTTCATTGCTTTTTTTTTTCGACGCACTAGAGGCCCACAGGGGGAGGTGCTTATTCCTTCCAAACATTAGCCATGAAACATGGCCGGGCCACATACTATCGGGCAAGATCCACACATAGGCATCACCATGGCCACCTAATTGATGCACCACTTGCTGGGAACGACAGAGAGAACTCGTAGCAACCAGCTAGAAACCTCCTCCTCGGGTGACCCACCCCAGGAAGAGGAGGAAGAGGATGCACTGGAGTGTCCAAGGGCAAGAGCTCTAGCAACGTGAACACTAGGTGAGCACAAGGTGTCCCTCTAGAAGTGACCCATATGGGGATTTCCCCTGATGTTGAGAGGCCAAAGCCCTACCATTATACCAAATCTTTGGGGACATTTTCATTGCTTATTTAGAAAGGCTTTGGCCATACTGCGGAGACCCATGAGAGAGTTCATGGGGTGATCACCATTGTCTACTTTCTCCCTTATACACCTCATTGGCCCTCATGTGATTGCACCCCTCCCTAGATGTCTCGAGATGATTCTCCGCTACAAAGAGATGACTTGCCTGCACACAGCGTCCTAGCTCTACCAATGGTGGACATACCCAACAATAGTGCAGTCGAAGAGGCAATATTTAGCTCATCAAGAACTTGTGCTTTCGAAAGTACACACACTTGGCATACTTGCAATCAAAGCATCTCCGAGCACACGGTTCTTTAGGAGCCATTGACTAGAGCAGTCATTGCTGGCAACACAGTCGCTTCGCTTACCTTGGCATAAATATTTTAGCCAATGGCATAGCTTACCTTGGCACAAATATTTTAGCCAGTCACATAGCTGATGTCCAGGTACCAGCCATGCCATCCACAAAGCAAAGAAATCTACACTCACAAGCAGACAGCCGCCTCTCATGCACGCGTGCAACAGATTGCAGGGATTAGTTCCGTTTACACTGGGAAGGCTTGGACACCATAGTGCAAGTAGCAGCCACCCAACTTGCTTCTTCCGGCAATCAGCCATCAGTAAGGGGACAGCCACCTTTCATAGACATTCTTGTCAGGACCATTACGATGATTTGTTCTCTTTGATTGCTCCTCTTTCGAATGCAAGATCTGAGGTAGTTTGGCTCTTATTAGGCTGACTTGGCAAACAGCTTATGGATATAGCATCTTATGACAGGCCCATGGTGGCAACAAAGTTCAGGCAAGGGCTATAAGCAGTGGAGTTGCAATAGGAATAATCAAAGGTATGTGGGCTTCTGACCCAGTACACCATGCTTTCAGCATAGCAGAGCAGAAACCAAAACCAAAAGCTCGTCAACGAGTCGTGGTACTCTAGCCGCACACGACCTTCCTCGCCCTGCCGTAACTGCGCATATCCTACAATCAAGGCAGTCCAAGAGATGACATCATGGACAGGAGGCTTGTCAAGAATGCCACACTTAGCATACATGTCTACCAAAGCTCCACCAAGCGATATTGTTTCCTCCTGATATTCGTCTCATCATACATTTCTTTGCCCATGTCACCTTCTTGGATTATGCCACATGCCTTCTGAATGCAAACAGAGGTGATTGCATTTGGAGAGAAGCCTTAGCTTTGCATGTGTTTAAAACGGTATCAGACGTCCATGCATTTGTTTGTGCATGTCAATGTCCTACATGATGTGCTATTCCTTTAATTGGAGGGTTCACCCTTATCAAGTGCCACAGTCACTAGATACATTTAGCAAAAGGGAGTCCAGCCTCCCATATCATCCTTTTACTGCATTCCGAGAGACTACCACAGTCAATGCATATACATTTAGCAAAAGGGAGTCCAGCCTCCCGTATCACCCTTTTACTGCATTCGAGGAGACTACATCTGAGAAGATCCCCTGCTGCAAAAAATAGCCCAGAATTTCCTGCCCTTACTCCTGTAAACTGCGATTGTGCATTCCAAGACATTACATCACAGGTGGGACAGGACACTCCTCAAAAACGCATTGTAGGTAATTTACACTTCTCATAAATGTCGTCCAAAGCATTGTCAGGGAAACAGCCCATGACAAACAGCCAGTCTTGTTGCATCTGTTCAAAACAGTCCTTTAAATGTGTGAACCCGGGATCCTACCCTTGCTCCCATTGAGCATAAGTGCGATCATGCATTCCAAGAGACCACATCACATGCTCAAAAAAGTGTTGTGCTTTCAAAGGTACACCACACATCTCATACATGCCATCCAAAGCATTGCCAAGGAAATAGCCCCTGACAAATAATGTCACCATGCATTTGTTTGCCCATGTCCACTTCGTACATAATGCACCCATACCTACAAATGGAGGGGTTTGCCTTATCAAATGTCGCAGTTTTGGGGATATACCCTCTTGTTGCATCCTTCTTTAGATGCAACAAGCCTAGCTCCGTCTAGCGCAGTAAGAAGAATGCACTTAGTCATCCCACAAAAAAAAGGCTTTTCTTCAAAATACTGTTCTGTGTCTTTTCAAGAGAAGAAAGAACGTGACGACGCTCTTTTACTTGTTGTTGCATCTCCTTGCATGCAAGGTGATTCGAGGCAGCTAACTGTGGACCTGTGGACCTTTTCTTTTAATCTACACCTTTTTTACGCCTTGCAAGCATTAGCATCAGCAACATCAAGCTCGTGTTTATCTTCGTAGGATCAGAAAGAAAAGTAGCACTTTTAATTAAGGTCATTTCCTCGCTCTTGTTGTCATGTGAAAGGAGACAAAACTTGTTGTGTGATGTTCCCCAAAGCATAAAGTATACATTAAGCTGAAAATTGAAAGCGTTGGTGATGATGGGAGACAAAACTTGTTGTGTGATGTTCCCCAAAGCACAAGTATACATTAAGCTGAAAATTGAAAACGTTGGTGATGATGGTTGATCTGGTGCAAACACGCTAGAGGTGTTGAGGTAACACAGGTACCAAGTACTATGGGTACTTGCTACTAGTATTGAGAGTACTGACTTATTGCTTGACAGGTGACCCCTAGGGTCACTTACATAGGGGATTAAAGTTGGGTTGGGCAATGCCACATAAAATCCCATGATTTTTAAAAATATCACTTATTAATAAGTTAAAAAACTCACTTATAAGAGGTGCTTCACATGCAGATAAAACCCTAAGCTTGGTACTAATGCAACTGTATGAGAACACTCTCTAGTGCCTATACCTAGCAGACACCGGTTGTTCTCGTGTGCAATCAGAGGTTATGGAACTAATTTAAAGTACTTGGACATGCATCTCTTGTGTGCAGGCTCACAAGGGTGCCAAAACACTTCCTAGGCTATCCTAAACCCTAGAAATATGAGTTACAGCGTGTCCACATGCACATAGGGTTAATTGTGCATGTGACACTTTAAGAAGGATGGTATCCTTGATGGATTCCCACCTCCCTATCTAGATGCTCTTTCTTCATAAGAGTTAAAAAGTCTTCGTACCTGATAGTGCTTATAATTAAAATACAATTTGTATATGTGTGAGTCTGCAAGTTGTAAAGTCATAACGTTCAAAGTATAAATTATTGAATCAAGAATTCTACTTCTCTATTTTTGACACTATGTGCAAGACTAGTTTATGAGAAGAAATAATCATGCTTGAACCAATGAGTAAGTTTGATTGACTTATAGAATTAGTGCTTATTGCTTACTGCTTCATGCATTCTATTTCTATTTTTAGCTACATCCTTCAAGTTTAAAAGGGAAAATAATCAAAGCTTCAACCAATGAGTTAGGTTGGTTTGGTCTTCATACATCATACATTCTCCTAAAGCCTAGTGTACTCTCCCTTACCTCATGAAAAAAAAAGGAGCATCATTTTTCGCGAGTTTTTTTTCAAAGTTTTAGCTTCATCTCATGGTTGATAAGTCTCATTGACATCAAACAAATGCATACATCATGATGACCACCATGGCACTTGCTCAAAATATACAACTTTTACACAGTCTAATTTGTCAAGGAATGAATTATCTTTTTAAATGTTTGAAATACCTCATGGACATTCAGATGCACGATTTGAATAATCAATAGAGCAGTAAATAACAACCTTCAATAAGGATTTGGATCTATAGCTTTTGCAAGCATTTATTTAGAAGATGAAGAAGATAATGTTTTGTAATGTGAAGGATATTATCTGCGCATATCCATGAAGTATTTTGACGATACGATATTTTATTACTTGTTCTTTGTAATTTAGAAAAGCATTATAAGATTCAATACGTGGTGTGAATGTTTTTTGCAATGGCTTAAATCCCATGTGGGAAGCTAATGAGTAGGTGGCTTACATTTTTGGATTGAGAATATAATCTCTGTTTAGGGGAGACTCCGTCAAATTTTTCCAAAGAGCCTTTTTCATGTTAGAAGTGAAAGAGCATTCAATAATTTACAGATTTGTTATTTCAATACATTGAGGCTTATTTATGTTTGTAATGGGATTTTAGATCCTAGATAGTAGGTTATGTGGATTTGTTGGCAAATTTTAGTCAAGAATTGCTTATTTTTTGCTCAACAACATAATGGGGTTAGTATACGTAAGATAGGGGCTTTTGGAAATACTCAAAAACCCATACATAGGGGTTTTCTAAGTTATATGATCTCGGTAGATAGGGGTTAGGTCAGTATGCATGGTTTCGTATATAGGTGAGTTTTGGCTTGAGGGGGGTTGCTCGCAGATGACGTCCCCTAATAGGTAATAGTGAATCCCCCATGAGGAATTGTTGGAGGTATGGCTCAACCAACATTGCAATATGCACAGTTTACTAGGAAGTATCATGAGGATCTGGATACACATTATTAGACTGAAAAAACATATGCAATAAATCAACTTGAGGTGGTGGACTCTGTTTCTAAGGAGTCAAAACGGGTTCACCACCCCAAGTTGATTTATTGCATATTTTTTCCCAAGCTAATGCACATGCGCATCCAGATCCTCATGATGCTTCCTATTAAACTATGCATACTGCAATGTTGGTTGAGCCATACCTCCAACAATTCCTCAAGATGGACCTTATTCTGAAGGAGTTAGAACAATTTTTTCCAAGCTAACACACATGTGCATCCGGATCCTCATGATACTTCCTATTAAACCGTGCATACTGCAATGTTGGTTGAGCCATACCTCCAACAATTCCTCCAGATGGACCTTGTTCTGAAGGAG
Organism: Adiantum capillus-veneris; assembly: GCF_014529385.1. Classification (NCBI taxonomy): domain Eukaryota; kingdom Viridiplantae; phylum Streptophyta; class Polypodiopsida; order Polypodiales; family Pteridaceae; genus Adiantum; species Adiantum capillus-veneris. The sequence continues at coordinate 36,836,147 of NC_140940.1, forward strand.
TCAGTGTTTGAAACCACGTTGAGCAAAAAAGCTTCAGAGTGGCTAGCAGAGCATGCATCCAATTCTTTTTATGATTATGGCATAGTGAAAAAAACCTTTTGAGTAGGTTTTGCATGGCAAAGATAGTCCCTCAAGTTATTGAGAAGCTAAGGGGACTTGAACAGAAAAAGGGTATATGAAGACTATACTACCTGTTTTTTAGCATTGATGTAGAGGCTGGAGGTAGCAGAGCATGCTAAAAATTCTATCCTTAATGATTTTTATTTGAGGGGATTGAACACTAGTGCTAGATAGCTTTGGCAATCATTGATGAGATCACAACACAATTAGATGATGTAATTAGCCAAGCTATTAGAGTTGGAGGGTCTTTTGATGGTAATGGGAATTCCTCTTCTCAGGAGGAAGGGAAATCGAGAATAAATAAATCAAAGAAGAGGAAGAAAAGTGGTACTAGTTTTGGTAGTTTAGGAACGTACAGTTCATTGGAGGAATCAGATAAAAAATTGGTTTTGGAGCTGTTGTTAAGTCTCATAAGTTTTCTAAGCAAGGGAAGTCTAGCACGACACACAGGGTGGAGCCATCTAAAGTAGGTCTAAAAGAAGTATAGCTTACATAGTGTCAAAATTGAGTTCATCTAGTGATCGGATGTGCGTTGAATCAAAACTGGAGGTGTGCCAGATAGACACACATAACACTAGTGAATGTTTCTATAATGGGTGGATTCAAAGAGCATGGAACCCTAATTGAAAAACTCAAGGGCTAAAGTCATCGGTGAATATGGCTCAATCAATTGATAAAACGTGAAGAACAAGATCATGGTCACGACTAGGGTACTGGGGGAAGATTGGGTGCTCAAACATTTCCTTTTCTATATTGAGAAAGGTCAATGGTGTTCTGAGCCTGAAAAAGCGGAAGAGTATATTCAAAGGAAGGTGGGAAAGAAAGTGGGAAAAGGCCTAGTGTATCAATGGTGGTATTGACCAAACTCCCTAGAATGGATCTGGTTGGTATAGATTTGAAATTGGTTATTCACTCTGGTAAGAAAGTGGACTGAAGGAAGAATCTAAATTTTGGAGAACAGGAACAGTCCAAAAGGAAGTGCTTGAGTGGGGACCAATGGGAGAATCAAAGACTTTGTTGTTATACGAGTAGTGCAAATTGATGGCCAATTGAATTTTCCTCCACCAATGCGTAAGGAAGAAGTGAAAGTATGGGTGCCAGAGTTTAACAACCAAAGTACAAAGTCAGTAGAGGAGGAATGGAGTTTTTTTATGGGAGATGCCTATTCAGATCGCATTAGGCAAGTTGTTGCAGTTATTCCCTAAATTTCATGAAGCATTGATGTCTTTGGTGAAAGTGGACAATCCAATCTGTGTGGGCAGTTCTAGTGTATGATCCATGAATTCCAGAGATAACTTATTAAGTATGGAAATAGTAGATCAATCAGGCATTAATCAATGGAGGGGCATGAATCAATATTATCTCTTGGAAATCTGTGAGCAAATGGGATGGATGTAGTCGGAGGCAACCCCATTCCTTGTATGGATGGCATATCAAAGGCGAGTTTGTCCATTGGGAATATTGATAGTTTTTGGCATCTATTTTGTCATGTCGTTCGTGGTCCAAAATTTGGATGATTTTTCTTAGAATTACAATCTTCTGTTTAATTAGAGACTTGGCTTCGACAAGCCAAAGTGAGCCATAACTGAGAGACTAATTCACTGACATTTTGGCATGGTTGAAAGAAAGTACAATTTTCTTTGGGAGAATGGACATAGATACATAGTACATTTTGGCATGTGATTGTGGAAATAGTTAATATGTTGGATGGAATGGATAATGATGAGGAATCTTAATTTCTTGGTCAAAATGAAGATATTGTCCTTCTATATTTTAGTGGAAGTCTCCTTTCTAGATGAGTCTCGGGAAGGTGTTGGAAGTAGAAGAGGGTTTTCAGAGATCAAAGGATCATTTTCCAAATGTTGAGAAGCCTAGTGAGGATGTGGACTTCAAGTATGCCCACTCATAGGAAAAATAATTTGAGAACAACTTAAGTAAAATGGTTCAAGTGTTAAAAGAAGCTCTTCAAATGGCATCTTTGGATGTGGAGAAGCACGCCAAAGCAGTTAAGATTACCTTGTTACACGAATTTACGAATATGTTCAGATGGGACTACTCAGATATGAAGGGTTTAGATCCGAAGTTGTACCAACATACAATTACATTAAAATTGAATGCAGTCATAGTATAGTAGCAGTGTTATTGGATGAATCTATATATGGCTAAAAATATGAAACATGACCTAGATAGATTATTGCAAGTGGGTTTCATTGTGCCAATTGATAATCCAAATTGGATGTTCCCAATTGTGATTATCCTAAAGAAAAATAAGAAATTGCAGATATACGTTGATTACGCTAAATTGAACATAGCCACAATACTTGATCCATATTTGATTTTGTATTTGGATTCCATTTTGGATGATGTGTTTGGACATGAAGTATACTCCTTTTTGGATGGATTAGGTTCGCATGGTGAAAGAGGATAAAGCAAAAAAAACAACTATTACAGCTTGGGGGGTGTTTGTTTGCATGGTGATATGGTTTGTTGAATTAAAGGATGCCCCAACTTCAATTCAAAAAGCAATGAATGAGATTTTTGGATCTTACTTGATGGATTTCATGTAGGTTCTCTTGGATGATCTATTAGTATCTTGTACAAAAGATCAGTATTTGGGTCATCTATTAGCAATGTAATGAGGTGAATTTTAGTTTGAATCGGCTAGTAAGTGTGCTTTTGTGGGTGAAAGTTAGGGAAAATTCTTGGGCTTGTAGTTTTTGCAGATTGGATTTTTGTTGATCCAGATATAGTTTCCGCAATAATGTTGGCGAAAGCACCTGAGTCACTTAAGGAATGTTTGTGATTCCTTGGGCAAGTATGATGGCATAGGGTTTCTCTAAGAGGGGGGTCACTATATGTAGAACCTATATATTATGTGCATTCATTATAAAACCCCTTAGTTCTTAATTTTTCACCAATAAAAGGGAACCCTTTTCCTATTCAATTTGTTATTGAAAAAAAAATCTCAAGATCATTTTTTCAAGACCCTTCTGTATGTTTAAATGTATGAAAGTTTAGAATAAAATAATCCATATTATTGAACCCATGTGATAGGCAGTTTTTATTGTAGTGACCCCCCTAAGGGGTTTTGGCTCATATGGCTATTTTGTTGCATCAGTTGGCACACATTGAAAAAGCACACTATGTATGGACTTCGGAATGTGACAGAGCTTAGAGATTAAATTAATTAAAGCTCTAGTAATCACACCTTGAAACCAAGAAGATGACATGGACACTCTCCTTGCTGGTGTCAAGGATATAATAAGCAACTCATTCTACAGATGAAGTCATTTATGATAGTTTCCTTATGCAGATTGTTCTTTATGCATTGCCAGATTCTTACCAAACTTTTGCTAGTACTTGGAGGCTTATGACCTAAGGATATCTTGATGTTGCCAATTTTGATGCATTATGCACATTGCTGTTGCAAGAGACTTTCAAGAAAGAACATGGCTAGACAATATGTAGTTGAACAAGCTTTTATTGTTTCTTAAAGAAAAAGTGGTAACAACAATGTAGCCACTTCTCATGGCTCTTCCATGAGTGGAAAATCACCTGTTCCTAATGCTTTTGCTGGCAGCACTTTGTTTTTGGAAATTCTTGTGAAAAGGGAAAAACGAATATGTGTTGACATTATTGTAAGGCCAATGATCACTTGATTAAACAGTGTCCTAAATTGAAGGCAAAAGAGTCCAAGAAGAAAGAGGTTGGTTCCAATAGAAATGTAGCTATTGTAGAATATTTTGTGAAAGGAGATTGTGATGTTGATGTAGATACTGAGTGGGCATTTAGAATAGAGTGCACTTATGATCCTTCTGCCCATGATGCATGTATATCACTTGCTATAGATCCTCATGTGTGGTACTTTGATAGTGGTGCTACAAAGCACATTACATCACATTGTGACTTGTTTACTCTCTCGAGATTGTCCCTCATGGGAATACAATCACTTGTGCCAACAATGCCTCTTACTTGTTCAATGGACTTGGAAAGATTGTCCCGATTGCTACAAATGGTAGTTCTTTCACACTTGATGATGCACTTTCTATAGCTGGGATAAAAAAGAACCTTTTCTATATACCTACACTTGCTAGAGTTGGTCTTGTTGTGAAATTTGTGGATGATAGATGTATAGTTCATGATCTCAATTCTGGTTATGAAATTGTTGTGTCTAGCATTTTATGTTGTGGACTGTATAACCTTTGTATGACAAGAGTGTACAGAAGTTTTCAAATGCAATTGTGGATTCAAAGGATGTTTCAAATGTAAAACTTTGGCATGCATGCTTTGGGCATCTGAATTTTGCTAGTTTACTGCATTTGCAGAAATCTAACCAACCCAAATGATTTTCTCATATTAAACTGATCGTTTAATGTGGGAGAATAAACGAGAACAAGGGTTAGAATATAGACATGCGCTTACATATCTATCTCAACACGGGGCCAATGGTAAAGGGGTCCAAATGAGAGATGGTCTGTCAAAGAGAAAGGCTAACCAATTGAGCTTAAAAGACCTTAGGGTTAGCTTCATTAAAGACCTCCGAAGTTTAGTGATAAAAGTCCTTTGACCTTAGGTAAGGGCTGAGCTTGAGGTGGGAACCCGGCCCAAGATTGAGGTGCTTGTAGTGCTTGCTGACTAAGGTGCTTGAGGTGCTTGCTGACTAAGGTTCTTGAGGTGCTTGTTGACTAAGATGCTTGAGGAGCTTGTCGTGCTTACCGACTAGGGAGCTTGAGGTTCTTGTAGGAACACTACCCAAGCTTGAGGTGCTTTGTCGTGCTTGCTGACTAAGGTGCTTGTGTTCCACAAATTCAAAGTATCCCTACACAAGGGGGGTGAGCCCTAAAGCTAGGGGGATGAGAGAGAACACACAGTGCTTTGTCGTGCTTGCTGACTAAGGTACTTGTGTTCCACAAAGTCAAAGTATCCCTACACAAGGGGGGGCAAGCCCTAAAGCTAGAGGGATGAGAGAGAACCCACACACACACACACATACACACACACATACATACATACACACACACACACACACACACACACACACACACACACACACACACACACACACACACACACACACACACACACACAAGGTGAGCCCAAGCTTCAAGAGGCAACAAGGAGACATGTCAAGCCCCTACCCATGTTGCCCTCATGGTGTGCCTAAAATCTATTGGCTGACCTCCCAAGGGGTCCAATGATAAATTAGTTAATCTGATTAATTGTTTTAGCATTTATCAAGTCCTCTCTCTCAAAGGGGAAAGGGGGACGCTTGTCCCAAGGCTACCCTTGTTGCTTGATATGCCTCTTGCATGTGGTTGGCTAGGCCTGGAGGGGTACAATGAGCTTCAAGCATGAGCTACAAGGGGGGGGTCTCCCAAAGCAAGAGGGGGGATGCTTGGGGGGTATACTCTCCCACACACACTCTCATTGTGTGAAGTGCAAAGTGCAAGAGCTCCATCTCCTTCTCCAAGCTAGTGGAGAAGCTGAGAGCCTACACCAACACTCTTGGCTATGGAATGCAAATCCAACCAAGATCCATGCTTCAATGCTTAAGCTTGTCATCTTCTCCATCTTCATTACTATGCTATTATGTATGCTAGCAAGAAGAGTGATGATAAGTGAGGAAATATTTCTTTCTCCTATGCAATCTTTCTTCTTTCTCTTCCCTACCCTCATTCCCCGCTAGCTCTCTCCACCTTCGAAGGTGTTTGAGGCCTTGGGACTGAGGTTGGGATAGTTAATTCTTTTTGCAAAGTTTATGTTATGCGCGTGATGCATGAAGTTTTCCACATCACCTAGGTCACAAGGAACACAAGTATTGTATTGTACCAAGTCTCTCTTGATGGGAGAATCTATAATACAAATGCCTATTGGAGGGGGGGACCACCGGCTCCACATAAATCCGGTCCTCAACTGTTGTCATGTTCTCTAAACTCTCTCTCTTACAAAAGTATTGTTCATACCAAGTTAACTAAGTACTATGTTTATGTTGCTACCATCAATTAAATTCACCCTCTATGCTCACAAAGTAATCTCACAAAAATATTTTCTCTAATTTTCCTAAATCCGCTACTCTCAAAGTTTATAGGCCATTTCCATTACATTGGTATCAGAGCATTTCATTTCTCTTTTCTTGCTTAAGAAGAGAGGTTTCTAAGTAGCCTATTAATGGTTGATTTTGTTAATTATATTAGGGTAACTGGGACTGGGATCTATTATCGATTTTGTTGAGCCCACTATGTGGGATATGGTGCACACCTCGGGGTCTTAATAATCGAGTCTTTTTAGACTTGCCTACAGCTTTATCATTATCGAGCCATAAGAAGTCTGAAAGGAGATGTCCCTCTACAACTCTGCAATATTAGACCCACTCCACTACACTCTATATTTAACAAATTCGAGCAGTGTAGGTGTAGATACTTAAGTGCTAATTTTCAAAGGCTAAGAGAAGTAGCAACTAAGGTTTTGAATTGCCAAAGAATACACTAAGCAATTACACAAATTCTGTTAACATGACTGAAAATAGTCAAGAGAGTAGCATGAACATTGGTAACTTTGATTCTTCACATTAAGGTGCTAATGATGATGCCCCCATGTTTGTCAATTATCTTGTTACTAAAAAGCTATGGTCAACCCTGCTTTGCAAGCCGAAGTTACTCCACAACTTCGCGCTTATGGGATTTCCATTCCTCTCCAAGAGGAGAGAGAGCTTAGGAGGCCTCTTGATGAGGACCCCAAAAGAAGACTCTCTCCCATACGAGAGGAGGAATCCAAAGAACGAGAAAGTAATGAATCCCTAAGTTCCTCTGAAGATGTGGTTCCACGAAGACTGCAGTTTAGACGATCGCCAACTCCTCCCAAGAGGAAACAGTCAACCCACATTCCTTCTCCTTGTCACTCAAAAGGGAAGAGAGGAAACAAAGGAAGAAAAGGGTAAGAAAGAGGTCACCCTCTTCATCCTCCTCTTCTTCCAACAAAAGCTACAACTATTCTCCTAAACAATACAACAGGGGAGAACATCAAAAATATTACCCTGCATGGCGAAGCTCCCAAAAGCTTAAGAAGTTCAAAGAGGGAGAAAATAGTATGTATTTTCTCATCTATGATGGCACCTTTGGTGCTACCGAGCCTTCATCTAGCAGTTTGATGTGGACTTTGGAGACGAGGGCTTCACAGAGTCCTCCAAAAGCTACACCATGTAACTATGCACTTCCAAAAATCGTTCGTCAATGGTGGGCTAGCCTTCGTAGCAACAACGAAGCCCCAAAGACATGGAAAACTCTATAAGTTTCCATCATGAAGAAATTCCTTGCAAGCGATGCAAAGGACAAAGTGCTTACCAAATGGCGGAGTTTGAAGCTTCTCTCCCATGAGTCTATCCACAAATATGTAAACAAGTTTTGGGTAATACATCTCAAGACTACTATCTTTCAAAAGATAGATTTTGCCAAGCAAAAGCAACAATTTTGTGTGGGATTACCTGAAGAGATGGTCAAGTACGTCAACTCCCAACGGCCTAGTTCTATCACCAAAGTAATCCACCACACTATGGTTGCTTCGCGCATCAATTTCCAACAAGGGGCTAGAAGGAATGTCAAGACTATGGACAACAAAGACAAAAGTGATGCAAAGGGAAAAATTGCCCAAAATTATTCCCAAGGCAATTCCAACAACAACAACAACAACAATCAGTCCAAGGAGAAGGGAGTTTACAAAGGTAAAAACAAACTCTCTCCTGAAGAGCTTGAAGCTTTTCGCAAGGACATGGCTAAAGAGTGGCGAGCAAGGACATGGCTATCGTTCTTGTCCCAAGAGAAATGCCTACAATGAGACTCCTAGAGCTTCCACCATCGAAGATCCAAAAGAGGATGCTCATTGCAAAGGATCACCTCTCTCCTATGTTTGGGGAAAGATAAGGGAACACGATGCCTTCATCTTGTTTGACCCTGGCTCTACTCACAACTTCATATGAACATAGTTGGCCACCAAGCTAGGCATTCAAGCTTTTGAGATGGGAGATACTGTAACTGCCGACACAACTTTCAAGGGAAATCAAGCCTCCGTTACTCCCTTGAATGGGAAGTTGAGGCTTCATGTCCAAAGCTATGTCGACAAAGAAGACTTTTTTATCTCTACTTTCCAACATGAGGATGCTATCCTAGGGGCCATGGTTCAACCGCATGGCTTCCAACATAAAGTTCCCTGAAAGGAGAATCTACTTCACCTACAGGGGAACTAACATGTATATAGATGCTAGTGAGTATGGTCGTACTATACCACTTGTAAATCCTCCTACTTTTGATAAATCAATGAAGAGCTCCGTTTTTGCGTACATGATTTTTGTCAAAGAGCCCCTAAAAGGTCTGAATGTTTCATCAATGTAAATGGTAAGAATCAAGAAGAGTTAGGCGTGTCTAATTTTCGAAAAGGATTCCAAGATGTGTTCATTGATGATATCCTTATGGACTTACCTCCAAAACGAGGGGATGATGACCATCAAATTGAGCTCCTACCAGGAAGCTCACCGCCTAACAAGCCTCCTTATCGAGTTTCCCAAGCTCAACAAGAGGAGATCATGAGGCAAGTACAAGGATTGGTAGACAAAGGGATAGTGGGGCCTAGCTCCTCTCCCTTTTGTTATCCAGTCATTTTAGTGAGAAAGAAAGATGGTACATACCGTATGTGTGTGGACTATCAAAAGCACTAAACCATATCACTATCAAAAATAGATTTCCTATGCCTCTGGTAGAAGATTTGTTTGATAAGCTACAAGGCTCTACCTACTTTAGTAGGATTGACCTTAAAAGTGGCTATCATCAAATAAGGATAGTGGATGATGATATCCTAAAGACCGTGTTTCGTACAACGTTTGGCCTCTATAAATATCTAGTCATGCCTTTTGGCTTGACTAATGCACCACCCACGTTCAATTGATTAATGGAGAAAATATTTAGACCCTACAACAAATTCACTGGATGATATCATCATCTACTCGAAGTCCTTGGAGGAACACAAGCAACATCTCCAAGTGATTTTTCAAGCATTGAGGGAGAACAAGCTTTTTCTCAATCAAAAGAAAAGTGAATTTTTCCTTCAAGAGATTCAATACTTAGGTCATATTATCTCTCCAGATGGTATCCATATGGATCCATCAAAGTTGGAGGTAATAAAAACATGGCCTAATCCAAGGAATCTACATGAGCTAAGAAGCTTTATTGGTATGTGTGCATAATATAGACGCTTCATTATAGCAAGCTTTTCTTAAATAGCAGGACCATTACATGACTTAACAAAGAAGAACGTTAAGTATTTATGGACTGCTAAGGAGAAAAATTCTTTTGACAAGCTCAAAGAGAATCTTACCTCCCAACCAGTCCTCATGCTTCCGGATCTCTAAAATCCATTTGAGGTCCAATGTAATGCTTGTGGTGATTGCCTTGGATCAGTCTTGCTCAAGGAGGACATGCCATAGCATATGAGAGCCGAAGGCTCAATATAGATGAACGAGTCTTGGGCATTTATGAGAAAGAGCTTTTAGCTATTCTACATGCCCTAGACACATGGAAGAACTATCTATTGGGGACTCCATTTATTCTGCAAACCGACCACCAAAGTCTCAAGTACTTCATGACGCAAACCAAGCTTTCCGACAAAAGTACTCACCGAATGGCAAAGTTTGAAGCTCTCTTCCTACGAATCTATTCACAAATATGTAGACAAGTTTTGGGACTTACATCTAAAAGACACTGTCTTCAAAAAGATGGATTTTGGAGAGCAAAAACAACAATTTTGTGCGGGTCTAACTGAAGATATGGTGGAGTATGTCAACTCCCAAAGGCCACGCACCATATCTGCAGTCATATACCATACCATGGTGGCTTCCCGAATCAATTTCCAACAAGGGGCTAAGAGAAATCTTAAGCCCACGAAGAACAAAGACCGAGCCTAAGGGGAAGGACAATGTCCAAAAGTCTCCTAAACGCAACACCAACAACAACAAAGCTAAGGAGAAGGGAGTTTATAAAGGAAAAAATAAACTCTCTCCTGAAGAGCTTGAGCGTTATCGTAAGGATAACCGCTATTTCAAGTGCGGGAAGCAAGGGCATGCTTATCGTGCTTGCCCCAACAAAAATACATGAAATGAGCCTCCTAGAGCTACCTTGGTCGATATCCAAGAAGAGGAAGCTTACCACAAAGAATCTCCTCTATGCCATGCTTGGGGAAAGGTAAGAGAACATGATGCTTTTATTCTCTTTGACCCTGGTTCTACTCACAATTTCATATCCACAGAGTTGGCCACCAAGCTAGGCATCCAAGCCTATGAGATGGGAGATGTCCTACCAATCAATGGTGCTTTCAAGGGGCAAGAAGATTCAGTCACTCCCTTAATTGGGAAATTGAGGCTCCATGTCCAAAGCTATGTGGACAAGGAGGACTTCTTTATCTCTCCTCTCAAGCACAAGGATGTAATCCTAGGGGCACCATGGTTTGATCGCATGGTTGCCAATGTTAAATTCCCTTAAAGGCAACTCTACTTTAGGTTCAGGGAAAAATCTATGTACATAGATGCTAAGGAGTTGGGTAACACCATACCCATTGTACATACGCAAGCTTTCAATAAGTCAATAAAGAGCTCTATTTCCGTATACATGATTTTTGTTAAAGATTCTCAAAGTGAACCTAATGCTTTTTAGCAAAAGAAAATATAAAGAATCACAAGGAATTAGAATTATCCAATTTTATCAAGGGATTTCAAGATGTTTTTATTGACGACATCCCTTGTGAACTACCTCCTAAACGAGGCAATGATGACCATGCAATTGAACTTCTTCCAGGAAGCTCACCACCTAATAAACCTCCTTATAGAGTTTCTCAAGCTCAACACAAGGAATTATGCGGCAAGTGCATGAGTTAGTTGAGAAGGGCATGGTTAGGCCTAGCTCATCTCTTTTTTGTTCACCCGTGTTATTAGTGCAAAATAAAGACGGCACATATCGTATGTGTGTCGACTATAGAGCACTAAATAGGATCACTATCAAGAATAGGTTTCCCGTTCCACGGGTAGAAGACCTATTTGATAAGACAAGGGTCGACCTACTTCAGTAGGATTGACCTAAAAAGTGGCTACCATCAGATAAGGATAGTTGATCAAGACATTGTAAAGACCGCACTTTGCACTATGTTTGGCCTTTACGAATACATTGTCATGCCTTTTGGCTTGACCAATGCACCAGCCACATTTAACCGCTTAATGGAGAAGCTATTCAGGCCTCACCGAACCTTTAGTGGAGTGTTCTTTGATGAGATAATTATCTACTCCAATTCACTAGACGAACACAAGCAACACCTTCAGGTAATATTTCAAGTCTTATGAGAGAATAAACTTTATAACAATCAAAAGAAAAGTGAGTTTTTCTTACAAGAGATTCAGTATTTAGGTCATATTATCTCTCAAGATGGCATCCAAATGGATCCATCAAAGCTAGAGGTGATAAAACGATGGCCTAATCCGAGGAACCTACATGAATTAAGAAGCTTTATAGGTATGTGTGCATACTATAGACGCTTCATAGAAAAGTTCTCACAAATCGCGGGACCATTACATGACCGAACAAAGAAAAACGTTAGGTATACATGGTCTGCAAGGAGAACAATGTTTTCAAAAAGCTTAAAGAAAAGCTTATCTCTCAACCTGTACTTACAGTGCCGGATCTCCCAGAGCCATTTGAGGTCCAATGTGACGCTTGTGGTGATTTCCTTGGAGCTGTTTTGCTCCAAGAAGGGCACGCCATAGCCTATGAAAGTCGAAGGCTCGAACCCTATTGAGAAAGCTCTAGGCATATATGAAAAGGAACTCCTTGCAGCTCTACATGCCTTAGACTCGTAGAAGCACTATTTCTTGGGGACTCCTTTCATTCTGCGGCGGACGGATCACCAAAGCCTTAAGTACTTCATGATGCAGACCAAGCTCTCCGACAAACAAATGAGGTGGGCAAATTTCATTTCACAATCTCATTTTCATATTGCTCACATTGCTGGCAAGCATAATCAAGTAGCCGATGCACTCTCACGACGGCGGAGAGTGAATGCGGTTTCCATAGCAACTCACAATGATCTAACTTCTATGATAGATGAGTACGCTATTGATCCCGATTTTAGAGATGTGATTTCAGCCCTTGCGCTAGGGAAGAAAGAGGAACCATTTACTGTACAAGATAGTTATCTTCTCTACGGCAATAGACTATGTGTTACTAACTCACTACGTGAGAAAGTAATGTATGAATCTCATGCTCCTCCTTATGCGGGGCATAGAGGGATTCAATCTACCCTAAAAGGGATAGAAACATATTTCTATTGGCTTGCCATGAAAGCAAACATACAAGAGTATGTTTCTAAATGTGTGGTATGCCAAAAGACGAAGTTTGATAGAGGGAAGCAACCTGGATTGCTTCAACCTTTGCCAATCCGTAATTCACCATGGGAGAGCATATCCATGGATTTTATCTTTGGATTGCCTAAGTCTATTCATGGGAATACGAGGATATGGATGATAGTGACAGGTTTAATAAACAAGCTCATTTTATACCTGTCAAAAAGACTATCAAAGTCCATCAAATGGCAATTCTCTTCATATCACAAATCTTCAAGTACCATGGCTTGCCAATGTCCATAGTGTCAGATAGAGATCCTAGAATGACTAGTAGTTTTTGGAATGGTCTCTTTGAGAATTTAGGGACAAGACTAAATTTCTCTTCGGCCTATCACCCGCAAATGGATGGCCAAAGTGAAATAGCTAACCTAACAATTCTTGATCTACTAAAAGCCTACATAACGGAAGTAGATCAAAGGTCCCAATGGGAGAAGTACTTACCGTTAGTGGAGTATGCCTACAATAATATTGTACATACCTCCACAGGAAAAGCACCTTTCGAGGTAATTGAGGGAAGACCCAAAAGTCCCCTGCTACTTAAATTGCATGGGAAGATCTTCACTGCAGATGAGTATAGCCAAGACCTACAATAATCTTTCCAAAAGATTAAGGATGTTATCTCTATCTCAAAAGAAGGCAAAAGGCTACTACTGATAAGCACAGAAGAGCCCAAGCCTTTAAAGAAAATGATTGGGTCTTACTTAAATTTCCCAAAGCTCGATTAAGGCACACAAAAGGCAATAATCCTACAGGACACCAAAAGTACTATGCCAAATTAGCAAAAAGGTACTATGGTCCCTTTCAGATTCTTAGACCAATCAATGAGATGGCCTATCAACTCAAGTTTCCCAGTCTCATTGGCTCATACACAATGCTTTCCATGTGAGCCTACTAAAGCCTTACAAAGGAGAGCCGCCTCAAGAACCAACTATTGAAGACCCACCAGAGATCGAGTACCAAGAAGAGGCGTTGCAGCCCGAGTCCATTCTCCGACATGAAGACAAGGTATTCAGAGGCGGTAAGATTATCCGACAGTATCTTATTAAGTTTAAGAAATATCCTTTTGAGGATTCTAGATGGATGCAAGGCATAAAATTAAAGGATAACCTAAACCTTGTCAATGCTTACAATGCTTCCCTAGAGTAAGAAAATATAAAAATGTTTAAAATGAACAAAGTTTTTTTTGTCTTATAAGACTCTCTTTTTCATTATTATGCACAAATGTTAAGAAGTATGCATGCTTAGGATCAAGTTTGTGGAGACGACGTCTCCCCAACACCGTGGAGAGCTTGTCACTCTACTATGGAAGATTGATAGGAATAATGCAGCTTAGGCTCACAAGCGACAAATGAATTAGTCATCCATTCTGGAACGATGTCGTACAGTAAGACAAGGATCCTCTACCCGCTAGAAAAAGGACTAATGAATAGGCTTTATCTTCTCTACCCCATAGTCGAGGACGACTATGATTTCAAGAGAGAGATAATTTCATAATAACTAATATCTAATTCTCCTAAATGATTTTATCATGTTAAACTGATCATTTAATATGGGAAAGTACCAGGGGAGAAAAAGCTAGAATATAGGTTAGGCTGGCAGACCGGTCAAAGTAGGGATCCAGAGGACGGAAAATAGGGATCCAAAAAGGGGGCCATATTCAAGAGAGCAATGTGCAACAATGGGCTTCAAAGACCCTAAGGTTCATCCCATTAAGACTTCCAAAATGCTAAGAATTCAAAGGTTATGTTCAATGGTCAAACTCTAGGTAAATTGGATGCTTGTGGAAGACTCAAAAGTCTTCCCACATCCCTATCCTTGAGGGGGCGAGCCCTTTTTTTAGGGGATGAGAGAGAAATACACACACACTCTAGCAGGCTCCCTTTACACAAAGGGAATAGGGGACACATGTCAGCTCCCTAGCCTAGTTTCCCCCAAGGTGCATTCAAATCCTTTTGGATGGCCATAGAGGTGGACTAATGAGAATTAGGCTAGAATAAATCTAGTATAATTCATAAAAACACTTGATAAAAGAAACAATATAAATTAAGCTCTCTAGAAGACTATTGGACAGTCTTTTAAGGGGTCCAATGAGCATTCAACAGCCCAATGGCTTGCTTGATTCCTATTGGCCAGAAGACTAAGGGGTCCAATGAGAGTTTAATTGCATTATTTAATTACCTAAAGCTCTCACAAAAGGGTAAAGGGGGACACATGTCACAAGGATATCACTAATGCTTCTTAATTATAATTGACTAAGCTTTGCAGGGTCCGATGGGATGCCAGCATGAGTAAAAATCAAGAGGGATCGACCAAGAGAGAGAGAGGGGGCTGATTTTGGCAAAGATTATCACACACATACACTCACACAAGCTCATGTGTGAAGTAAAGAAGACTCTCTCTCCTTCTCAAGCTTTAATGGAAAGCTCATCATCTACTCCAAGCTTGTGAGAAGGGAGGCCTACACCAACAACTCTTGGCTTTGTGATGAAAATCCAACCAAGAGCCAAGCTCCAATGCATGCTCATCTCCTCTACCATGCTAAAGCTATGCTAAGCTATTATGAGTGATTATGTGAGGAGATATACTTCTTTCTCATAAGAATACTCCTTCTTCCTCTCAATCTACTCTCATACCCAGCTAGCTCTCACCATCTTCGAAGGTATGTGAGGTCTTGGGTCTGAGACCGTGAGGGAATTGATGTTGTGTTTTACAAGTGTGAGCTTGGTGCTTGAAGCTTCCATCTTCATTGCACCAGCAAGTTATTGAAGGAACACAACTTAGTATTGTATTGTAAAATGCCTCCCTTGATGGGGGTAACCTATAATACAAAGCCTTTTGGATGGGGGACCGGCTCCATGTAAATCTGGTCCTCAACTATTGTCAATAGCTTAATTTCTCCCTCTTTTTGAAGTATTGTTCATGCCTATCTAACTAGGTGTTATGCTTTTGTTGCTCTCTGCATCCAAGCACTCTTGCTATGCTCATTAGGAATCTATTCTAATGAAATGCTCACTATGTCTGTTATTTTCCATTACACACAAGTTACTAGACCATTAAATGTTACACAAAAAATTCATAGTGTTGCTTAAGTGTGTAAAAAAGGCGGTTTTAAAAATATCATTTGGATGTATACAAATTTGATGATACCCTAATTTTAGGTCTATCTTGCTAAACACTGAGGGATCTTTTAACTTGTCTAGGAGGTCATCTACATGGAGATTAGGGTAGTGGTTCTTCACATTGATCTTGTTGAGAGCCTTATAGTCAATTCACGTCCTAAATGATTTATCTTTCTTCTGGATTAATATGTGCGCCAAAAGGAGAGGGGCTAGGACTAATAAGTCCTTCCTCTAGGAGGTCAGAGACTTCTCATCGAATCTCATGTTGGTGCATGGGATTGTGATGATATGATGCACAGTGTGGTGGTTGACTGCCAGGGATGATCTCTATGGTGTGGTCTATGTTGCCGTGAGAGGGAGGTAAGTGAGGTGGGTAATCGCGAGCAAAAAAATCATCATATACATGCAAAAACTTTTGTTGCTAGGGAGAGAGAGGGGGTTGCTGCTCTTCCTAAACTTTCGTCACATACACCATATACGCTTTATTTTCTTTCCTAAGTGCACGTTTAAATTGAGTGTGTGAAAGGAGTGGGTGTGTTTCAAGTTTTGGGTCTCCTATGAGAGTGATGTGTTGACCATTAAAAGTGAAGTACATTGTGTGTGTCTTGTAGTCAATGTTGGGGTTATGCTCATGACAAAAAGTCATACCTAAAATTACGTTGGTGGATTGCAGTGGTGCAAGGAGAAAATTGTACTTTTGGGTGTATGCACCTAGAGTGATTTAAAGGTTATTAACCGTGAAAATACAATTAAGCCATGTGCCTTGGAATGCAGTCTTCACTTTAAATGGTGATTTTATTTTAGTTAGATTTAATTTGCATGCAAGATGTTCAGAAACAATATCATGTGTGTTGTCATTGTCGTGAAAAAGAGAGACTGTCGGATCATGTATAAAAGCATTCATGCACAACAAAGAGTGAACGGTGATAGGAGTACTGTTTCTTCGGTAGAGTTGAGATCAACAGGTGACGGAGTGTTGGTCTAATCATCATAGATCTCCATATTTGTGTTGATGAGAATGACGCAAGGAGTCAAAGGGTAGTGGCCGGTAGAGGCGATGAATTTGATGATGGTGCGTGTTGCCAACTCGAGGGGGAGTGGGTTTCTAATGATGATGATGTCAATGCGTTTATACAGAAGGGGCCCGTAGGATTGTAAATGTAGCAGGGCGACGTTGAGGTTGTTGAATCGGTAGTTGAGATGAGGCTTTGGCGTTTTCTCAATTGCGATCAATAGGGGAGAGGAGTCCAAAGTGGTGGGCTCTTGTATGATGACGAGCAGGGCCAGCAGTAGTGAGTTCACTAAGTTGAATCACCTCTAGTCATGCAAAGCCACAAGGTGATGATGGTGGTAGCGCCATAGGTAGCCAACCGAGTAGCTTTTGTCTTATGCTTTCTAAAAAGTGGTCCCCACACCAAAGTCAAAAGCCGTTCAAGCCACACACACACACACACACACACACACACACAAAAGAGTGCTTTTAAGCTATTGATGTGCAAAGATTGCACATGCTAACTATGCACTTGATCATCCAAGATTGTCCAACTAATTTGTTGCACCAACAAATCCCGATTAGAACAAGGTGACGCTCAACAAAAATCTCTCAAAGAACACCTCCTTCACACACACACACACACACACAAGTAATGCAAGCCTGCTGTGATTTCAAAAGAACTAATTGAAGATCAAGACTATGTAGAAATCGACACTAAAATGCAAAAATAATTGATAGATTATGAAAAACGTGCAGAATTAACTCCTTCTCTCCTAATCATCATGGGTAGAAGAGCATGCTCATATCCCAGGTGATAATTAGAGAGTGAGATTTATTAACAGTACAAGAGAATAAACGCGACCAATTGAGGTACTAATGATGATATAAAGGAAGAGATTAATAGGCCTGGCTCTGATACCAGTTGTTGGGTTAAGGTGGATGTGTTTGTGTGCCATTCTTGGCATAAGCATACTTGGAGAGATTAGTGTAGAGCTTGAGAGAGAAACTATTGCACAATATAATATAGACTATAATTGGAAATGATAAAGCTTACATTGATTCAACAGAATGTGCCTCTATATAGGCTTATACAAATAGACAGCTTTTTGACACATGAGCACAAGGTGTGGCTGCCTATGCACAAATACAACTGGTTGTTCTTTACACAAAGGTTGTAAGAGGTTCTTCACATGGCTTGACACATGAGGTGGAAGGGGTTGTTCACACAAGAGATACAACAAAACCTCACATCCCAATAATCCTCCCCTATGTGGGTTTTGGTTGCATATCACTCACACAATCCTCCCCTCAAAACACACTAGGGTGAGGCACACAATTCATAAGCCTCCCCTTGAACACAAAGTTGCCTCCCCTAGACACAAAGGGTGTAGGCATACAAAAAACATCAGGGTGTAGGCACACATAAGCCTCCCCTGGCACAAATACAGGGTAAGGTACAATCGAGAGAATGTTCAGCACATGTCGTTTGTTGTTTGTTGGACGGTTTTCTCCCCTGCACAAAACTGCAAAAGGTGTTGTACTTTGTTGTCGGTATTCTTGCCACATTTTGATGTTGATGTTGTTGTTGTTGTCGTCGATGTTTTGATCCAATGCAGACAATGCACATATATGTACAGTGGAGGGAAAAACCACTGAAAAAACCCTCAAATTATTGATGCTATGCAAAAGGACTTTGAAATTATAATGAATATGTTGGGGAATGTTTTCCAATTGCCCTTCTTTCCTCTTGATATCGTGAGCTTCGTCATGTGTCAATGTTTTCTTCTTCATTTTCATATTGATGTTGACCTTCTTCATTCATGTTGTTGGTCCGTTCTGACAAAGATGTAATCTCCATGGCCAATGGAGTAAAATACACACACATAGAAATAGTGGTACTCAGTGATGTTTTTTGTTGTTCATTTAGTGATGTTCTTATCCTAGCCAAATGTAGTGCATCACAGGTGACTGGTGCATGTGTAGGCATAATATTTATGTCATGGGTGCACATATCTATAGCACATGAGGAAGATCTTACCGGTTTCCTACCGACAGTGTCTAGTCCTCTGAAAAAAGTGGGTACACATGTAGAAGCATAAATATACACATGCATATCAATTGTGATCTCGAAGTGGTGCACTATTTTACATACATAGTAGGTTTGATGCCTTTCCAAAAGTGGTGTGTGAACACAAAAGACAAGGCCCCTTGACAATATAGATGGAGCATTGGACCAACTAGTGGGAGAGAGCTCTTATAGTTGAAATAGCACCATTCGTGTGAATCGACCTCTAGCAAAGGAGGCGTGAAGGGGATCTTGGGATAGATTTATTTCAACACCAAGATAAAATGCAGTGGCTGTGAGTGCGCGGATGCGGGGTGCGTGCGCAGAGAGTGCGAAGGGAAGAGACTGCAACAATGGTACCTGTAACTGGCTATGGAAGCACTGCAGCACAAACTACCACAAGAGGGCTGAAAATTTCAGCTCCTGAACCGTAGCTCGAATGGGGTTTCTGATGGCTCGAATGGCTCCGAAAGGGGGGTAAATCTACTAGACACCTGCTGGAAACGCTTTCGGGAAGCTGAACTTGCCAATGGTGAAATCAAAATCCTGTTTGCACTCTTGAAAGTGTGCACGTGCGCGGAAATGATTTCGGGAATGAAATCGCTCTGATACCAATTGTGAGTGCACGGATGTGGTGCATGTGCGTAGAGAGTGCAAAGGAGAAAGAGGGAGAGAGAGAGAGAGAGCACGACACAGGATGTGGGGTGGAGCTCCCAAATCTCACTGTGTGAGCACCATGTGAGAATATGAGTGAGATCTCCTTATTCTTTGTATGTATAAAGAATAAGGAGATAAATGTGGGCAGCCAGACACTGACCGGCGGACACGGGCAAAGCACTGTGAGGCACACCACATTTACCTAACAGTGATGTGGGTTGTGCAGGAGCATGAGCAATGACAGTTCGATAGTGAGGGTAGTGTAGCAAGCAAAGGATAATGCCAAAATATGCTGTTGAGCAAGTTTTGTGGCTACATGCAAGCTGCAGCAAAGAGGGCTCCGAATCCACAAATCAAGCAGTTTGTGAGTCCCTAGTCGAAAGTGAAGGCTGAGTTGCAGGGGTGACAAGTGGATGATGAAGCTGGTTTGGCGGATGCAGGTGATGACGAGTGAAGGAGGCCGACACACGATATGGATGAGACTGAGTTGGCAGCAGGCTGACTGGATTGTAGGCTATGGTGGATGGTGGGGCTTTGATCGGCTATAGGTGAAGAAAGATTAGGGGTTTAATGGCGGGGTTTGATTGGTGCCAAGTGCAGGCTGTAGCAGCTTAGCAAGAGGGGAGCGGTTTCCAGGCCGGAGCAGGTTCAGAGACGGGCTTCATGGGGGTGGTTTGATAATGACGCGAGGAGCCAAAGGGTAGTGGCCGGTAGTGGTGATGAATCTAATGATGGCGCGCGTTGCCAGCTCGAGGGGGAGTGGGTTTCTAATGATGGTGATGTCAAGGCGGTTATACAAAAGGGGCCCGCAAGATTGTAAATGTAACAGGGCGACATTGAGGTTGTTGAATCTGTAGTCGAGACGCGGTTTAGGCATTTTCTCAATTGCAATCGATGGTGGACAGGAGTCTGAAGTGGTGGGCTCATGTATGATGACGAGCAGGGCCGGCAATAGTCAGTTCACTGAGTTGAATCTCCTCTAGTCATGCAAAGCCACAAGGTGATGATGGTGGCAGCACCGTGGGTAGCCAACCGAGTAGCGTTTGTCTTATGCTTTCTAAAAAGTGGTTCCCACACCATAGTTGAAAGCCGTTCAAGCCACTGGCACACACACACACACACACACACACAAGAGGGATTTTAAGCTATTGTTATGCAAAGATTTCACATGCTAACTATGCACTTGATCATACAATATTGTCCCACTAATTTGTTACACCAACAAAGCCCGATTAGAACAAGGTGATGCTCAACAAAAAGCTCTCAACAAAAACCTCCCTTCACACACACACAAGTAATGCAAGCTTGTTGTAATTTCAAAAGGACTAATTGAAGATCAAGACTGTCTAGAATCGACACTAAAATGCAACAATAATTGATAGATTATGCAAAACGTGTGGAATTAACTCCTTCTTTCCTAATCATCATGGGTAATGGAGCATGCTCATATCCCAGGTGATAATTAGAGAGTGAGATTTATTAACAGTGCAAGAGAATAAAAGCGACCAATTGAGGTACTAATGATGATCGAAGAGGTTAATAGGCCTAGCTCTGATACCAGTTGTTGGGTTAAGGTGGATGTGCTTGTGTGCCGTTCATGGCATAAGCATGCTTGGAGAGGTTAGTGTTGAGCTTGAGAGAGAAACTATTGCACAATACAATATAGAATATAATTGCAAATGACAAAGCTTACATTTATTCAGTAGAATGTGCCTCTATATAGGCTTATACAAATAGATAGTCTTTTGACATATGAGCACAAGATGTGGTTGCCTATGCACAAATACAACTGGTTGTTCTTTACACAAAGGTTGTAAGAGGTTCTTCACATGGCTTGACACATGAGGTGGAAGGGGTTGTTCACAGAAGAGATACAACAAAACCTTGCATCCCAACAATCCTCCCCTTTGTGGGTTTTGGTTGCATATCACTCACACAATCCTCCCCTCAAACACATTAGGGTGAGGCACACAATTCATAATCCTCCCCTTGAACACAAATTTGCCTCCTCCAGACACAAAGGGTGTAGGCATACAAAACATCAGGGTGTAGGCACACACAAGCCTCCCTTGGCACAAATAGAGGGTAAGGTACACTTGAGAGAATACTCAGCACATGTTGTTTGTTGTTTGTTGGACGGTTTTCTCCCCTGCACAAAACTGCAAAAGGTGTTGTACTTTGTTGTCAGTATTCTTGCCACATTTTGATGTTGTTGTTGTCGTTGATATTTTGATCCAATGCAGAATGCAAAGAAAGAGACAATGCACATATATGTACAGTGGAGGGATGCTATGCAAAAGGACTTTGAAATTATAATGAATATGTTGGGGAATGTTTTCCAATTGCCCTTCTTTCCTCTTGATATCGTGAGCTTTGTCATGTGTTGATGTTTTCTTCTTCATTTTCATGTTGAGGTTGATCTTCTTCATTCATGTTGTTGGTCCGTTCTGACAAAGATGTAATCTCCATGGCGAATGGAGTAAAATACACATACATTGCAATTGTGGTACTCATTGATGTTTTTTGTTGTTCATTTAGTGATGTTCTTATCCTAGCCAAATGTAGTGCATCACAGGTGCGTAGTGCATGTGTAGGCATAAGATTTATGTCATGGGTGCACATATCTATAGCACATGAGGAAGGTCTTACCGGTTTCCTGCTGACAGTGTCTAGTCCTCTGACAAAAGTGGGTACACATGCAAAAGCATAAATATACACATACATATCAATTGTGATCTCAAAGTGGTGCACTATTTTACATAAATAGTAGGTTTGATGCCTTTCGAAAAGTGGTGTGTGAACACAAAAGACAAGACCCCTTGCCAATATAGATGGAGAATTGGACCAACTAGTGGGAGAGAGCTCTTATAGTTGAAATAGCACCATTCGTGTGAATCGACCTCTAGCAAAGGAGGCGTGAAGGGGCTCTTGGGATAGATTTATTTCAACACCAAGATAAAATGCAGTGACGTGGGTTAAGCAGGAGCATGAGCTATGACAATTTGATAGTGAGGGTAGTGTAGCAAGCAGAGGATAATGCCAAAATCTGCAGTTGAGCAGGTGTTATGGCTACATGCGAGCTGTAGCAAAGAGGGCTCCGAATCCACAAATCTAGCAGTTTGTGAGATGGCCAATAATGAAGGCCAGTTGGACAGGGGTGACAAGTGGATGATGCAATTGGTTTGGCGGGTGCAGGTGATGACGAGTGAAGGAGGCCGACAGACAATATGGATGAGCAGAGGTTGGCCGTAGGTTGACTGGATTGTAGGCTATCACGAATGGTGGGGCTTTGATTGGCTGTAGGTGAAGAAAGCTTAGGGGTTTGATTGGTGCCGAGTGTAGGCCGTAGCAGCTTTGCAAAAGGGGAACAAGTTTGCAGGCCGGAGCAGATGCAGAGATGGGCTTCATGGGAGTGATTTGAGAATGACGTAAGGAGCCAAAGGGTAGTGTCCGGTAGTTGTGATGAATCTAATGATGGCGCGCGTTGCTAGCTCTAGGGGTGGTGGGCCTCCTCACTATCTCACACGGGCATGGGCTGGATGGGATCAATGGCCCATGCCTATTTCCCAGAGCAGGTGCGATCTGAGCCGTCCGATGCGGTTTGTGTAAATTCAGGAAAATAGGTAAATTCGGGTGCAGCAAAACTTGTAAATTCGGGCGCCCACCTCCCTCCCCCACTCTCCTTCCCTGGAGTCGAACCCAAAACATCACCTTTGCAAGCCTATCACCTTAACCACCTTACCTGCGCGTTCTTGTTGAAAGCATTGGGAGAAGGGCTTCTCTTATGATGAACCTGCTGTCGATATGTAAATTCGGGTCAGTTTAGTAAATTCGGGCATGCCGCAACATCACACTGCCCACAATGCACCCGCTCTGAGAAATAGGCGTGGGCCATTGATCCCATCCAATGTAAAGTGTGAGCTTTGTCCTAAAGTGTGAGTCAAGGAGAGAAGAGTGGAATTATCCCACATGCTGTGGAGCAAGGCTGTAGAGCTACTTAAAGCTCATTTCATGAATGAACAAACACAACTCTATTTTGCACTACATGCTTGTATATGGTGAGCTTGTGCTAAGCTAAGTCAATACTCAAGATTGTGTTTATGAGTCCAAGCTAATTCTATCTTGGAACCTGAATCACTTGAGTGATAATCTTGCTTACACACACGCTTGCACTATGTTTCCCTTTCATCCACCCTAGCTAGCATGATCCCATCCTTAACAATTGGTATGAGAGCTATGGTGTACTAGCTAGGCTATTTACTATGCATTTAGTCTGGATTAGTATCTCCCAATCTCATAAGATCCTTAGTTTATCATGACTAATGACAATGTGAGCATGTTCTTGGGTTCTTCCCCTTGATCCACTACTCTCTTGGCTAGTAGAGGGATTAATACTTGATTAGTGATCGTCATTTGGTTCTTATTGTCTTGCATTCAGTACAATTTTTGGATCATTTTCCTTTTGTTTTCACCTTTTTGTATCATCAATAACTTGATTCTCCTTGCCTAAATCTCTGCAATTAGTTGTGTGTGGAGAAAGGACTAGTCGAGAGCTTTCCATTGGGCCCAAGATTGTTGCATTCTGATTGTTCTTCTTCATGCTCCAAGGTTAGTTTTTCACTCTCATTCTCTGAAATTTTCTATAGAACAGAGCCACAGAGGCACTTTGTGTGTGTGGGGAGGAAGGAGCATTTAATGAATATACCCATTGTTGGGCTTTGAGATAGGGTCAGTGGGACCATTGCCTAAATAAGGCCAAAGAGAATTTGACTTTGTAGAGGATGCTGCTATCGTGAGCACGCGGGTGAACCTCTATCTGTGGAAGCCCGCTCGTTGACCCCGCCTACCCGGATATATTGCCCGCTGCCCGAATCTGCCCGCGCATGCCCAAAATCTGCACACCTTGCCCTTACTGCCCAATTCTGTCCCCCACTTGCCCAGACTGCTCGAAGAGCTGCCCATATTCCCCCGCTTGCCCGGATTAGCCTTGGCCCTTGATCCCGCAAGCACACCTTGCCTTCAAGCTCCAACGCATTCAAACCCTTATAGGGTGCTGTCCCACAAAGCTGTGCAAACCTAGCCAAGGTCTCAAAAACTCTAACTTCTTTTCAAAGCTTCAACAAAGGACTTCAAAGGAGGCCATCAAACTAGAACCAAGCATTCAAAAGGAAACTAACTAGCATTCAAGAAGGGATCACTCCTCGTCGGCTTGGCTAAATATCAAAGAAAAGCAAGAGAAGCATTATTTCTTTGTGAAGAGCTTGACCTCGGTGAAGAGGAGCTTCACGAAGGAAGAAATCTCTCTCTCTCTCTCTCTCTCTCTCTCTCTCTCTCTCTCTCTCTCTCTCTCTCTCTCTCTTAATGAACCCTAAAAATTGCCAACCATAAATTTGCAAATATTTTTTTCATCAATTGTGTTCATGTAAAGAGGTAGACATTGGTTAGGAGAGTCTCCTAAGCTAAGACCCCTCTATTAGCACAAATGGGGGACAAGGGAATACAAAAATTCAATGGGGAGGAATTTCATGCCTGGCCAAACGAAATTAAGAGGATATCTTATGAAAAAATGTTTGTGGTGTGTCATAAGCACTGCCTTAGAGCAACAAGCCGAACCCGATGGAGTGCACACTATGGCATCTACACTCATAGCAAGTGCACAGAATTTGACCAAAGACGAACAAGCGTTAGGAACCATCATCACCTCCTTGCATGACAATTATGTGCATTTCATAAATGTACACATGCACATGATGCCTGGCATGTTTCAGAAAGCAATTTTGGAGCCAGGGCCAAAAGAAGTAAAGTTAGTCTCAAAAGACAACTTTACAAGATCACCATGATTGAAGGGGAGCACATTGCTAGCCTAGTAAATAGGCTTAAGAGCATTTTCATGCAGCTCACTTACATCCAGGTCA
Organism: Adiantum capillus-veneris; assembly: GCF_014529385.1. NCBI lineage: Eukaryota > Viridiplantae > Streptophyta > Polypodiopsida > Polypodiales > Pteridaceae > Adiantum > Adiantum capillus-veneris. The sequence continues at coordinate 36,861,447 of NC_140940.1, forward strand.
AAGTACCAGAAGACGACAAAGTGGCCATACTATTAAGTGCACTTCGACCTTCTTATGACCACTTAGTCACAATTCTTGAAGAAAAAGAACCAACTCCACCTTTTCAAGACGTCATCAACTCAATCCAAGCTAAAGAAAGGAAGCAAAAAGGTTCATTAACTTCAGCAGGAGGGGACTTTGTCACAACATCCTCAAGGGGAAGATATTCGCCATCGACATCATCAACCGGAAGAAAGTGTTATGAATGTGGAAGAATGCGACACGTAGCGAAAGACTGCTACACAAACAATCCTTGCAACAAATGTGGTAAGAAGGGACACCCACCTTCTCGATGCTACTCAAATGGAGGTAGTAGCAGTGGAGAAAGAAGTAGTAGTAGAAGCAACAACAGAAGCAACGAAGGCAAGAGACCTAACAAAGGATCAGCTCACATGGTAGAAGACGAAGAAGACAAAGGAGAGACCAACCTTGTCTTTTATGAAGACGTACTTTGAAGATGCAGCCTCTCTACTTGTAGGGGAGGACTTTTCTTTTCCTGTGTGGATATTATCATCCTGTGTGGATTTTGTTAGCCTATGTGGATTTTACCATCCTGTGTGGATACCAGCTTATCATCCTGTGTGGATCATGCATCTTCAGTATTTTGTCATAGTCCAAACCTCAAGGGGAGGATTGTAAAGTGTGACCTAAAGTTTGAGTTAAGGAGAGAAGAGTGGAATTATCCCACATGCTGTGGAGCGGGCTTCCATGCTTGATCGCACTATCTATCGCTTCTTCATGATACCAAGGGAAGTCCAACTACTATCATTCCAGAAGCGCATGGAAGGTATTCTTTGTCATGCTAAATTTTCATCTTTTTAATTTCTGTAGAGTCCTTATAAAAGGCATTTGTTTCTAAGAAAGATCCCCAATGATTATTGGGCAACCATGTATATGGAGGTTAGAGTGTTGCAAGAGCAACATAAGGTGACAAGTTATCCTTTACTCCCAAGTTCATGCTTGTACGTTCTATATTCCAAACTTCGGTAATTGTTTTGCTTGTAGGTTGTTTATTTTCAACCTTACAATCCAACAACAAGAGATCCAAAGGATAAGCCATTCATCCTAATTTTTCAAGATGATTGGATGTTGCAAATGGCCAAGCGTTTTTCTCAAAACAACTCGTGGGCAATAGATAGCACTTTCAAAACAAATGTATATGGGCTTCCCCTTTTTGCAGCCGTGCTACCAAATCAACTTGGACAAGGGATCCTTATTTGGTTTATGTTGTGCACCCAAGATTCAGGGGCTCACCATGATGTCATTGCCTTGGAGGTAACTCTACGAATAGTACTTTCAAGAATGGGAGACATCCGACTCACCGCTTTGGTCATTGACAAGTCACAATAAGAATTAGAGGCATTTCTTAAGGTGGTCAATGAAGATCGACATTGTTGGGAGACAACAAATGAAGGAGAGCATCTCCAAATTTCATGTCACGTTATTCTATGTTGGTTCCATGCTAAGAAGGCATGGGTAGATAACCTCCTTCCTCAGGTAAGCATCATGATTCTTGAGATTTATGATAATCATGTATTCAAGTTATCAACGTTGGCTTGGTTCTCACTTTAGGTTCCAAAAGAGATTAGAAGCGAAATCTACATGGAAATGTCAAATCTCATGCAATGCCCAAGTGAGGTTGACTTTTATGGTAGATTTCAACAACTACTTCTTCGATATGCAACGTATCCCAATGTGGTGCAGTATGTCACCAATGGGTGGTGTGGGAGATTTTGTATATGGAGATCACATTGGCCAAAGTTTGGAAGACTTTTTCCCCATGGAAATGTTGATACCACAAATTTGGTAGAGTGTTTGTGGCCGTACATCAAATACACTCTACTAGAGGCACGTATAAATCACTCCATAGTGGACTTGATTCATGCATTGTTTGGCGATTCAAAGAGTGGGGCCCGCATGGGTGGGACATTGTTGAAGTTCTTTATGCAAAAACAAGAAATAGGTTTATATTTTGCCTTGCTTAGTAGGTGCTTGATGTTCATAGCTGCATGTTTATGTAATTTATGTATGCAACTGACTGTGGTCGATTTGGAGTTCAAGGATCCTCTCAAAAACACACCAACAAGCTATGGGAGGGCGAGAAAATTTTGCAACGATATGCACTTGACCCTTCTAGCCTTCAATTTATCAATGAACTATTGATGCAGTTCAAATTACAGAGCTCAAGTATACCTACCCAGTGGTACAATGTCAGTTTACAAGCAAACTATTGCGATTGTCCTAATTGGTCCTTTGAATGCAAACATCTTTATGGCGTAAGATTGATTATCCCACAACATTACCCTCACTTGAATGCTATTCTCCCAATTGTGGATAAGGCACATGAGATGATGGATGGGCCTCATCATCATGAACCTAATCAATGCAACCAAGAAGAGGATTTAATGAACAGTCTACAAGAGCTCAAAGACCTACTTCTATCAATAGAACGAGAACTTCCAAATAAAACTATGAAAGAGGTAGAGCTTATACTCCACCAAGTGAAGGTTGCAAGAGACTCCATGAGATCATTGGTGAGTCCAAAGGAGATAGATTTTCCAGCTAGAGGAAGTATCCACCAAGTCCAAGAGCATGTCACCCTAACCCGTCTTGGTCATGGAAGGCAAAAGGTGGATATGGGAGGTCTACTCACCCAACCCAAAAAGCTCTCTCTCATCAAACCGGAAAGCTTAGAAGAAAGCATCAACGTGGCCGCCATCACATCCAATTTGACGAGCGTCCTTGCATTTTTTGTTCGCATTGTTGTACAAAAACTCTATTAGTGGATCCTGCATCCACCTTTTGTTGTTATAATTGTAATTCTTTACTCCCCTTGACAAATAGTCATAGTGGAGTAAAGGACGTGGAAGGTCTTATTGGACGGACCGTCCAAGTTTGTGATGGTGTGAGAAGCTTTTATGCCACAATTTCTTCTTGTGAGCATGCGGAAACAACTGATGGTGACGCACTTTCACCCTAGCCACATATGATGGTAGCTCTTACTCTATCCAAGCCTCTTCAACGAGAGTTTTAATGATGTTTACACAAAGTCCACCTATTCAATTGAAACTTTTGTAATCGGCAGTTTGAAATGACATGGGTTTGTGAAGTTGAAGATGTTGCACTACTGTCTTTTCACATGGGTTTTAGTGTTGCAGTCCGAATTTACAAAATTGAAGAGAGTAATTTTTGTGCAGCCCGAATTTACTTTTACAACCCAAATTTATAAAATTCTAGAGAGTAGTTTTTGTGTAGCCCGAATTTAGAAAATTCCAGAGAGTAGTTTTTGTGCGGCCCGAATTACTTCTCACACTCGAATTTACAAAATTCCAGAGAGCTACTTATGCGCAACCCGAATTTGCAAATAACAAGAGAGACCAAAAAATCCTTCACCATAATTAGAAGTATATAGCCACACAAAAAATCGAAGGCCATGACTATAGCATATCCAGCGAGTACTCACCAAAATCATAAGCAAATTACCCTAACCATAACAAAATGATGAGACCATTAAGTGCTCATGATATTGCTAACCAAAATCAAAACATTCCATCGAAAGTCACAACCATAACCATTATATATCCAAAGAGTATGCACCAAAGTCATAAGCAAATCACCCTAACCATAACCAAAATCGTAACATTTCCATCAAGTGCTCATGAAAGTCATAACCAAATATTCAAAACCGTATATAATCATTACATATCCACCGAGTACTCTCCAAAATCATAAGCAAATCACCCTAACCATAAACAAAATTGTAACATTCCCATCAAGTGCTCATGAAAGTCATAACCAAACATTCAAAATCATAACCATTACATATCTAATGAGTACTCACCAAAATCATAAACAAATCACCTTAACCATAACAAAATGATGAGCCCATTAGGTGTTCACGATAACCATAGCCAAAATCATGACATTTTCATCAAATGAAAATCATAACCAAACAATCAAAACTATAACCATTACATATCCAGCGTGTACTCACCAAAATCATGACTAGATAATCTGAAGCTTTGCCATAACCATAACATTAAAACCATGACAACAAGATCATCATACATATAACTTCGATCACTATAATAATATAATGTCATCCAAAACATTTGTCATAACCATGTCACCACATCAAAGAGAGGCTTCCAAAAACTTAAGCCTTATTCGTAGGTTTACAAAAAAGATAATTGTTGGCTTATGAAGGCATATCAAAACTACAAAGAGAACTTGTATAACGGGAGAACTGCATGTAACCACTGAAGGTTGTGCACAAGAAACCAAGTGACATTTATTTTGCATTGTCCATAGCCCCTTCATTAGCCCAAGCACCAAGGTCCACCTTCAATGTCTCCACCTCATCATGAGTAAACCAATTCACGGTGAACTGCAAATGTTAACGTGATTAGTTCATGACCATAACAAAGATCTCCGTTAGGCATGTATAACACATAATAGAGATGTTAGCATGTATTACTTACACAATTTCTTGATGCTAAGAGACCATGACCTTGTTCAATCAAGAGCTTCATGACCAACATAACATAGAATCCACAATCTTTTGTGTTTGATTGCATTGGCATCTAAACAACATTCATAAGAAGATATTTCATACACAAACACAACAAAAAAACATCACAATCTCTAAAAGCACACCTCCATCGTTTGCGTGTGGCAATCTTCAGGATGACATAGCTCCTTTCTAAGTTTCGAATGCGTTGCATAAGCAGAAAAATTGTTGTAAAACTCTACAAAAGAAGAGCATACTACCTCAAGAGGAAAGCACACTTATCAAAGTACAAAGACATGTTGAAATACATACCTCTGCCAAGGTGAGATGTAACGGTTAATAGACCGCAAATAGAGTGAATTGAAGAAAAGGATAATGCTTCTATCATTTGGAAGGCACGATAGCGGACATGCCCAACAATTGTAAAGTACTGCAAGCGTCCAATGATCCATAAATCACCAAAAGCCATCAGTAAGGATTAAAAGGGGGCACCTAATTTGCATCAAAAGCTATGTAATAACAAATTCTTACTCATCAATAATTGGAAAGAAAGTAAACACTCGTGAAGAAAGATCCACCCGTCCAAAGTAGTTACATATCGCTCTCTCAGTAGGATTGGTTTGCATAAAAGAGTGCCATAAATTATAAACAAACCATGTTTGATCTAAAGCTTCTTCTCCAAGAACGCTTTCAAGCCATCTATCATTACCCATGATCTATATTATAATCGCCAAGTTGAACGCAAGTACACGATTTAAGTGAATGATTGAACAAAAAGAATACTTACAAGACAAACAAAATTAGAGTTCGAGAGGAAGATTTTTTTGTCGCTACACCACTTGCGAGCTTCGTGTCATACATAACCTCGAGGCCAGATCCAAGTGAATATAAGGGGGTTAACTTTTCCTCGTGTGACCTATGCAATGCTATTACTTATAAGTGTGTAATCATTACAAAACGACACTTAAAAACCTTCTTTGAAACATGCCATACCGTGTATTCTTTATTGCCAAAGGATGACCCAAATTCATGCTTCCAATCGGAGAGGAGATATCTATATGAATGTGATGTATCGAACCCGTTTGACGACCAAGCTACAAATTGAACTCTCTTAACATACAAACCGCATATGAAAGTGCAAACACATTAGTTGGCGGGCTTGAAATCATGGTGAGGTAATACCTTACGTATGTTTTTCCTTGGTTTCTTGCAAACTGGTAGTTTGGCAAGCTTCTTTGCCTTCGTTGAGGTACTCCCCTCATTCTTAAGTTGTGGCTACCATAGAGCAAAAGAAAAGATATATTAAACAATAAACTTAAAGCTCTAAACCAAGCAAGAAAGCATTTTGAACTCTCCATCTTACCAATGTAGTGACATCATTATTGTTCTCTTCCTGACTCAAATCATTTTGACTCATAGAGAAATCATGACTATGTTGCTCTTCCTCCAATACTTGTTGTCCATCTACAACTCCTTTATAGCTTCTAGACTAAAGAATTCAAGAAAACAAGTTAGCAAACACATTTTTCTTATAACCCATCAATATACATGATTGTCACGCATGAAGAAAGAAATTTTACCATGGCATTGTATCCTTTAGCAATTTTGGCTTGCATTTTGGCAATTCGTTTTGGCATGCCATTCTCCCACATCGCCATCTGCTCCTCCATATATTTTTCCAGCCATTCCTCATAAGGAATTTTCGTTTTAAGAGAGCTCAACATCCACCTCTTCTTTGAACCCTTACGTAAATCCTCCTGATGCTTTCTTCTTGCAAGCTTAATGCGAGTGTCAAGACTTGCAAAGCGTGCCTTTGGCTGTCTATGAGACCGCGACCCTAATTGACTCTTTTGGCTATTTTTAGGTTGTCCAACGGATCTACGAGGAATGTCAATAGTGATATTATGCCTCTCTTTTATGTGATGAATGATATCCGCACGCTTCTCCCATGGTTTACCCCATTGCGGACAATCTTTAGCAACTCGACAATAGCATACAAGAGCCCCATCTCTCTCTCTCTCTCTCTCTCTCTCTCTCTCTCTCTCTCGACCTCGATGTAGTATTGGGGTTCCTATATTATTCATCTCTCTCTCTCTCTCTCTCTCTCTCTCTCTGCGTGCGTGAGTGTGTGTGTGTGTGTGCACACATTTGTGTGAGACGCACGCACACAAAACATTTATGTATCCTCTAGTAAGAAGCTTACCATTGTAGAAGCTTCAGTATCAAGCATACGCGTCTCTTTTTGCAAATCACATGTCTGACTAGACGAAGCTTCTATTGTCTTGCGACAACATCTCTTCCCTTTGCCCTTCTTTGCACGACCGGATGATTTAGCCATTGCCGGGAGTGATATACTTTTGACATGCACACATAAGAATGCATGCATAAGAAAACACCCACATCTTCAGCCTATCAAGCCTACTTAGCATAATCTCAAGACCTATTCAACAATGAACACTTGCATCGGACAAGATGTACTACAACATATCTTAAAACGTCGACTCAAGGTACCTGTGCAATGTACGGCGCCGATCTTACGGAGATGGTGGCGGTCGTGTCTCGAGGATCGTTAATTGGTTGGTTGCTTCTTCGACCTTCAAACAGTGACACTAATACGCTCTTCAAGCTTTCACTAAATTACATTTGTCGTAGCCTATCTTGCACGAGCAACCTCGCATAAGTCCCTCCTCCAACCCCTTATCCTCCTCAAGTCTGCACTTGCTCGATAGCTTGAGAGTACATTGCCCTTGCTCGGTCTTGTTGAATGAGGACCACAACCCTGCCTTGAGGCCGTGTGCGTGCGCGCTGCCCTCTTTCCTACCTGCGCGAATCCTTATCCTCCGCAAGTCTATATTGCTGTGTGCGTGCGGATGTGTTCTGGTCTTGCTCCCTGTGCGCGTGCGTACTGTCTTCTTGTCTCCTTGCGCGAACCAGGCTGCCCACTTGTGCGAGGACCTGCACGCTGTCTAGCCCCCTTGCGTCCTGCAAACAACCCGAGAAAGCGACAAGCCACGTGCGCATAAATTCAACAAAACTTGTAAATTCGGATCAATCCCGCCAACGGCCCAGATCCCCCTAGATCCCCTCCACCGTCGATCCCATTTGAGGGTGCTCGTGCAAGATAGTGAGGAGGTTGGGTTAGGGGGACTTTCATAGTTTTTAGTGCATGATGGAGACTTACTTTTCATTTCACATCTAGTCTTTACATTTCTTGCATTCTATTGTTTTAGAATGCTAAAGTGAAGTTTCACCTTCCATAATTTTAGTAAACTTTACACACACACATATATGTTTTTTTTGCATTCTATTGTTTTAAAATGCTAAAGTAAGCTTTACCTTGCATAATTCTAATAAATTCTACACACACATATTAATTAGTTCTTTTTATTTCACATTTCATTTCACAACTTCACATGGCTATACATTTCTTGCATTTTATAGCTTGATTTCAATTAGTGTTAACATTCAAGAAAGTCTCTTTTATTAAGTGGCTACTGATCGAGTTCCCTCCTCACAAAGAAAAAAACAAAAAATACTTTGAGATTTGCAAAATGTTTGGACTACTTTCTCACATATTTCATCTGTTTTTCTCTCGTTTACCATGGTTTGTAGCTAGCTCGTCTCGATTTTCAATCGGCTCAAGACTAAGCTGATGCAATTCTATCCCAAACACTGATACCGGTTTAAACAATTTTATCACTTTCTTATTGTTTTTGAAAGCCGTCGTGACCCTTTCACTTGTTCTAGATTCTTATATGAACAAAATGAAGAAGCTTTACAATAACAATTATATCAATGACAACCTTTCATAACTTCTAAATATTTGAATACTAGCAAGTTTTGTTTAAGTAATCGGAACTTAATAATTGGGAAATTCAAATAACTCTCTCTCTCTCTCTCTCTCTCTTTCTCTCTCTCTCTCTCTCTCTCGTGTAGAGGACAAACACAGGCTTCCAAAAGAGGTTGTTCCTCGTCGATGCTGCCAATCACGGAGATGCCCGCCTCTCTTCTTCCACTGCTTCCTCTACTAATGCAGCCTCCAAACATTGCTGTTCTCCACCATAACCCCCACGAGCCCTACCGGTAAGCCCCCGGCCCTCTGTGTGTGTGTGTGAGTGTGTGTGTGAGAGAGAGAGAGAGAGAGAGAGAGAGAGAGAGAGAGAGAGAGAGATAACCGACTTAGTAACGCCCATCATGGTGATGATGGTAACTATGTTGAACTTTGCATGTAAAATCTGCAAAACCGGTAGCCAGGAGGTCGAAATCTGTGTTGGCAACATCAATGAAAACAAGTGTTGTGATGTTGGTGTTTTTGTTTTGAAGCACGTAGTGTGCTTGCTAATCTTTTCAATCTTCTTCCGAGAGCCATGGATACTCTGCACAATGTATAGCTCTCGAAACGTCACTTTGGCTTCACTAATCACTAATACTCACATTCATAAGGCACGCACGCGCGCGTACACACACACATACACACGGAAGTTCAATAGAGAATGACATGCCCATGCTGGAATAATCAGCTCCACACATAGGCCTACACACACTAATCCATGCTACAGATGGGCATACACACAGTAATCAAGCTCACAAGTAGTGAAAGCTCATGATTCATAGAAAGAGTTAATGCACGTCCAGCGATAATATTGCAGTTCTTCCTTTTGCTTGTTTTCTCTCTTTTCATTCTGAAACAGTTGTTTGATTTCTGACCATCATCATAGCATATCATTGGGGGGACAGTGTTTGGGAAAGATCATATACCTAACCTTTGATTCTGTTTAAGTACATGTCAATGATATCCTCTAAGAGAGCTTGTATGTGACAATGTGTGAAAGGTTATGGCCTCGGCATTCGGTTGGGTGATTCTTGTGGTGGTTCTCTATTGTTGCATCAATGTATGGATGATGTTCCAGGTTGTTAAGGCTCGAAAGAGGTGCGTGTTTTTTCTTACAACATTAATTGCAGCTCTTCTCTAGTCAGTGTTTGTAAATTTTCTTACAACAGACTTTAAAATTGTCTTGCAACAAACATTAATCACAACATTAATTGTAATGTCAAAATTAATTGTTGCTCCTCTAGTCTCAAATTTTAATCGTTTGTCCGATGAGTGAGCATCTTGTATTTGGTCGTCACCCACAGATATGGTGTTCCATTCCCAACACTCTATGCTCTTGAAAGTGAAAACAAGAATGCAAAATATTTCAATTGCGTGCAGGTGAGATTGTAAATCAGTCAATCCTTTCCAGATCACCGTATGTCGCTGCAGTATAGTTAACACCTTTTGATGGTCTTGTTTTCAGAGAGGACACCAGAATAGTCTTGAGTTCATGCCGGTATTTTTCGTTTTGGTCGTCCTTTCTGGATTAGAGGTAAGGCTTCTTCAGCAGCGCTGATCTATCAATGCATGTGACATGAAGTTTTGGGGTTGCAAGGTTTTGCAACATCTCGTGTCTGGGCATAGAAAAAACAAAACAAGTTGTATAATCTAAATATAAATACACATATAGGCTTCCATAATATGGCACTCAGTGTCCTTAGACTTTTATATATTAACTGTCATTTAGCAATTGTGTATCGATTAATCCAATAAGGCGCCTATCTATAAGTACTTGTATGTGGGTGTGGGTATGGAGGGAGAGAGAGAGAGATGGATTGAAAAATTGCAGTTCCCAAAGGTAGCAGCAAGCTTGGGTTTTCTGTATTGTGTGGGTCGCTTTCTTTACTTCAAGGGCTATTCCACTGGAGAGCCAGACAACCGTTTAAATTTTGGGTAAGCGTTTTCTTTACATATATATGCATCGGTCATTGGTTGTTCCGTGTCTTCAATAGGTTTGTGTTCTTGCAAGCATCAAGATTGATTGTTTTTTTTAAAAAAAAAATCAAAACAGGAAGTATAACTTTGGAGCATTGCTAGGCCTTCTTATCTGTTCGGGAGTTGCAGGTGTGCGTCTCCTCATGCAATAGACGACAAGTGTTTTTGTGATCTTGGGATTGCTTCTTCGATTCTGTCTCACTCCCTTTTGCAGGATGTGCTTGATTTTTTAGAAATTAGGGGTTAAAATGTCTTTTGAGTAGACAAACTGGCTGTTGTAAAGGAATGTTGATCAGCATGTGTGCTTTGCATGCAAGGATGCAATTGATTAAAGCCTCTTGTAATGGATAGGGATAAGGAGCTATTCAGCTTGAAATGTACATGGTGTCTATATTCTTTGCAAGTCTTTGAAGGGCTTTGTGGCCATTCTTCACATTGGAGTCTTTCCCTCTCATGCTTTTCAGTATTTTCTCATTATTTTTATTGCGTCAAGGTCTTTCTACTCTCTCCAAGCAATTATACCTCCTAATGGCTTCTTTTTATAAGAAAAAACTACCGATTGCTCTTAAGATGTCATTGGTAGTGATGCATAGAAGAGGAACAGGAAAAGAAGAGAATGGAGCATATGCATGCAAGCCACCCCCTTTTAGGCCTTTCATCAACATCACACTCTATATAACCTCCCCCTTCGGATTCGATTTGCCTTGTTTAGACTCGGGGAAAATATTTTCATTTTTCTGAAATTGTAAGGACCTACCTCTCTCCATTTTGTCTTCTCTCTTGGAATGTTAAACTCCAAAAGATGTATGAATACCATTATGTGGAGGTGCCCACAAGCAAGTTTAATGTGTTGGTTTCCTTGTGGGCACCTCGACATGAACCTCCTCTTATGTTATCCATGATGTAGAAGAAAATGCATGTTCATTTAGGCAAAATGCACCCAACATGACCAACTTAGATTATCTTAATAAAAGAAAAATTCCTCAAGATGTGAAGAGGTTCTAAAAGTGCTGGCCCGGCTATATTGAAGCATCCTTTTTATAATGAATTTAAACTCTAAGTAGATAGGCTTGATGCAGTTGATCGGGCAGTCAAGATGTAAACCTCTCTCTCTCTCTCTCTCTCTCTCTCTCTCTCTCTCTCTCACACACACACACACACACACACACACACACACACACACACACATTGACGCGTGTGCATGCTCACACATGCGTGACACCACAAGGTAGCACATGAGAGATTTGCTCAAATATTGGTAGACCTAGTGGTGATCATACGTGCAGCCCTTATACCACAACCACCCATTGACCAAATCTTACACTCCCAGTTTGACATAGGATGGAGCTAGTTAGCTTGACACACTCCATGATTGTACTTCCTTGAGCATATAGATGTGCACCAATATCCACTAGAGATTGAACCCCCCCCCCCCCCCCCCCCCCCCCCCCCCAACCAAGTATACCATGTACCTTGTGTCCTAGCCTCCCATGGATCACCCTCTCCCCCCCCTACCATAGGACCACATTTAGTTACTCAGTACTTTTGTCCTTTCGTGATAGATGGAGGACACATGAATATTTGATTTATTTCATAGGTCAATTTGATCTCTGAGATGAATATCTTTTTTTTTTCTTTTTTGAGGTCTCATGAGATTGTTTCTACAATGTTAAGATTTCTTCTCACCCCCCCCCCCGGCCGCCCCTCAACAATTGCATGCAAAGCAAGTAATTTTTTTTTCAAAAGATGCATATAGGCAAGATCTTGAGCATGGGATGGATGCAAGACATAAAGAGGTGGTTTGGGAGATGAGATGCATTACACTTGTTACATGATGCCTCAATAGACTCTCAAGCCAATGGAACTTCCTTACAATGCCAATGTGTTACAGCTTGGGTGGAATCCAGTGGGTCACAATTCATATACTATAGTACCCTTGTTACACTTTCTACATGATGCTTCAATAGACTCTCAAGCAAACGAAGCCTTTTTACATTGCCAATGTGTTACAGCTTGGGTGGAATCCGGTGGGTCACACTTCATATACTACACTACCCATATTGTCCCCAACAACATAAGGAAGTAGTTTGGGGGATGGGATGCATTACACTTGCTACATGATGCCTCAATCGGCTCTCAAGTGAATGAAGCTTTTTCAAAATGCCAATGTGTTATAGCTTGGGTGGAATCTAGTGGCTCACTTCATATACTACACTACCCATATTGTATCCAACTACAAAACCATGTTCCTTGTTGAAAGAGGACATCATTCTCATCCTTATATGTTTGAGCCTATCCCCTTCAGCTCCCACCTCCTTTGATGTAGGCAATGGAGAAGAGTCCCATTGACTAGGCACATTATGCTTACTACAGTTCGAGAGTTTGATTACTTCCTTCCGCCACATTGTCAGCCATGCCCTAGACCTACATACTTTCCCCTCCTAGCCACAATGTGGGCTCTCCATTGCAATTCTCATCACCATGAGTATCACTTATCCATGAGTATCACTTATCAGCTCCACACAGTACATCAAATGTATCTTTGGTCCCATAGGTCATATTTGACCTTTGAGGACGATAAACATATTCTTTGTGTAGTATTGTCCAACGTGTATGTTTAGTAGTCACATTGGGCGATGAGAGGGGTAGCATAGTGAGAAAGGGTAGCAACAAGGAGGATAAGATATCGGACCAAAGCAGAAGTTGGATGGAGTGTAGGGAAGGCCTTGCCCTTGTCGGCTAGATTTGGGAGTATGGAGAGTAGGAAGTTCAAAAGGACAACAAGGAGCCAATGAACCTTAGGTTATACTTTAATGGTTCAAAGAGAAGTTATCCTGCAATAATTGCATTAGGACCATGTGAATAGCTACATAGAATTTGAAGTAGTCTCTACTCTTCTAGGTCAAAAAAATGTCATAGAATCTCTATTAAATTGTCAAAGTACAACCAATAAGAAAGGCAAGTTTGTTTAGTGAAAATTGGTTGTTTTTCTTTTGTTTTGGACCATTGATCATCTGATATCTCTACCTTATGGCACTCCACCATTTTCTTTCAACATAGCTTTAAATTGGTATCACAGCCCAAATCGTGAGCATGCAATCCTTCAATTTTCCACTTGGATTTTATAAGTGCCTAATCAGTTTTTATTTTCTCAAGATTATTGCTAATCACTGAGGATAAATTGTCACATTCATGCTTTGGTTAGCATTTCACTTGCCACATATTAAGATTTTTCAATCAAGTAACTTAGTCGATTGAGGTGCTAAAAGCTAATCAAGGTGCTCCAATTCGCTATTCAAATTTCAAATCATAATGCAAGTTAGGGTATCCATGTTGTGTTTAAGTCAAGAGAAAAATGATTCTTGTGTATGGAGTCACAATGTATTGTAGATTGAAGAGTTAAATGCTCTAACATCCAAACTTCCTCATTGTTTGGTCATGGTACACTATTGCTTCATTCTACCAAAAATAGCTAATTGTTTTTTTTTTGGTAGGAGTGTACACACATTATGAATTGTGCTAGTTGGGACTTAAAACTAGTTCTGTAATTGGACACTCAAGTGTCCTAAGACACTAAAGTGTCTTATGTTTCTATCAACTTGTCATAATTATTTGGTGAATCTAGAAAAACAATTTATAGGTCACGTTCATACCTTAGGTCAGTTATGAGCTGAAGAGCATAGGCAAATTTTACTTTTTTCTGAAATCAATATCAAATTAAGATTATGATGATAAGTTTTAGATGAAAAAAATCATAGAAATTTAGTGCAGTTTTAACAAATTTTTCATAAATTGAATCTAACTTCTCATCAAAATAAAAATTTTCATAGATTTCAAGGTGTATGGATAGGAAAAAACTTATTATAGCAAGAAATCAAGCTTCATAACTTAGTTATGGGACTAGACGTTTTTAATAATAAAAAACCAAAATCTTGAAAATGCTGACAAAGAGGAAAATTGGGTCTTTCAAGGTCTGTTTCATTAACATGATGTGGTTATGGGGCAAAACCTAAGGTCTATAATGTATATATATGTCAATACACATCAACTAAGCATTTTTAAAGGTTTCAAACTCATAGAAATTTTGTAATTTAAGCTCATTTAATATAATTTCTAGTGCATAATTTCTTGCCAAAAAACATTGCTATGAAAAACTAATGAAAGTGTGTATATAAATCCCCCAATTGTGTCCATATGAGGTATTTGTGTACAAATAAGTGAGATAAATGAAACAAGGTGAAGTATTCACTGCGGCCTTAAAAAGGCAAAAAGGTGACTATTGAGGGGTCATGAGAGTTAAAAATAAATTTTAAAAAGGTAAGAGAGAGAGAGAGAGAGAGAGAGAGAGAGAGAGAGAGAGAGAGAGAGAGAAGGTATTGTTTAAAAGAAACCTTTTATCTAGTCCTTAATGTAAAGTTGTGGAATGTAGTTTACTTCTTAACCAGTGTTTGAAAGACCCCGGGGTTTAGTGCATTTTTAAGCGATTAGATTTACAAAATCCTAACTAGATTATGAGATGGTCTTGACAAACACGTGTAAATATTTATATGTTTTAATGTAAAAAATGACAAATTTAATAACCTAATAACCGGAAAACTTTCAAGTGTGCCCTTAATTTCTTTGGTTAGGAAAAATGCTTTTGACAAGCCCTATTCTTAAGTTTAAAATTATTTGTGGTTAAAAAAAAAATCAAAAGTATTTAACAAATTATTATGTTCAAACTTCAAATCATTTGTTGCATCCTTTCCACAATAAAGTAAATGTAGCATTGGGAAAGATCATGTGAAAGGCTTTCTCTTCAATGCTCTTCAAGGCTTTCAAGACTTTTTGAGGGACACTTGTCAATCACCAAAAGTTGGACGACCTTCATCCATATGGATACTAAGGCCTTTAGAGGCCAAAAATCCAAAAGTAGAATTTATTTTAAGGCGTTTCTTTGATAGTTAAAAAACAAAATTACAACATGTGCAATTTTTGGGATATAACATAAATCACTAAGTGTGGATTGCATAACTATAAAAAAGTATCACCTTATGTAATGGAGTCATAGTCCAGTATATATACATCATAAGACATTGCAAATTTAGATGAACTAAATGTTTTGTGTGATCGTTAATTGAATTTGGAAATGTTGTATATTGGACCCACACGACTTTCTATTTTTAATTCTAGTTACAAATGATTTTTTTTTCTCACATGCAATTGCAAAAATATCAAAAACATATATAAGTAGTTACCACGAATTATTGCATGCAACCTGCTTATTTTTTTCTTAGACTAAGTATGCGTTTAGTGAAACATTGAGTGCTGTTTTGCGTAGGTTCTTTTCATGAGTGTAGTTACTATTGAAGTTGTGATCCAAAGTGAAGGATTATAATTTTTATGAGTACTTTGAATAACGTTTTATAAGTTTGCAAAAGCATTTCTTGAGATGTTTTCTAGATTTCATGTACCATTTTATTTAAATTCGTGAAAAAAAACACTAAAGTGTCTTTTTTGGTACCAAACTAGTGTTAAAAAGAAAATAGTTTGTTGCTCAATGCTAATTTATCTAGATTGAGCAATGATTGGAAATTGAATTGTGTATTTGATTGCTTGGGACCAAAGAAATTGATGACTGGGTGGTCAAGGCCTTCCGTAGATGCAACACACCCACTTTGGCAGGACCGGACATTGTTCCTTCTCCATTGAAATTTAATAGTAGAAGGTTGCAAAGGTTGCAATCTTGATGTAGAGTATTTCTAATTAATCAGAGAGTTTTTTTTCTAGCATCTTTATGAAGTTATACTACATAAGACTCGACACTTTGCACAAAACTTGATTCCAAGAGGCTATGATTTTGAGATTTATATGGCCTCACACTGCATATGCTAGACACACACTAGATAATAGTATATTTAATAGTTTATCAAGGATATGCATACGTTTTCTAGAATATATACAATCAAGGACTAGTGTAGAGGAAAATGATACACATCACAAATCTTCAGGACGTCACTATTCCCATCATAAATAGAAATTTTCTCTCACCATCCTAGAGCAGTAATGTCTCTCTTGATACATTTTTGTTGAGTGGACCATGTTTCTCCAACTTTCTTTGTGTTTCTTTTGAGGAGTGTTTTGGGGTTGCGGGTGTTGGGTAAAGGCCGACACGGCCGTCATGTGTAGGCTCCCTACATACACTAACTCATTAACTCACTTATCATTAACTCCCTACATACACTATGTAGGCTCCCTACATACACTAACTCATTAAATCACTTATCATATATCTACTAACGTAATATGGTGGAAGTAGTAACCCTTTACATGTATCCGAGCTTGACCTGGAGAGAGAGAGAGAGAGAGAGAGAGAGAGAGAGAGAGAGAGAGAGAGAGAGAGAGAGAGAGAGAGAGAGACAACAAAGTGTGGGGGGCTAGTTTGCGGGCTCAGTTGTCAGACGTCCGTGCTGGGCACTTGCACAGAGAGGCCCCTGAAAGGAGCCACTCCCATCGTCTTCCGCCTGTGTGTGTGTGTGTGTGTGTGTGTGTGTGTGTGTGTGTGTGTGTGTGTGTGTGTGTGTGTGTGTGTGTGAGAGAGAGAGAGAGAGAGAGAGAGAGAGAGAGAGAGAGAGAGAGAGAGAGTCCCCTCTATCTGTGGCTATTTTTGTTTGTTTTATTGGCACCATTACTTACTCTTGAGTGCAAGAAACCCTCTATACCCTTAGCTGGCCGACAGAAGAGGGGATTATATTGCAGGGTGTGCAAGCCTAGAAGGCCTAAGCTTGTGCGGCGAGCTCACAAGGCAGTGAACGCAATGTCAAGAAATGGTTGGTGATTGAACAGAGATGGGGACTTTGAAGGTAGGCGATAATGCAGGCTATGGATAATGTGTGTGTGTGTGTGTGTGTGTGTGTGTGTATGTGAAAAAGAGAGAGAGAGAGAGAGAGAGAGAGAGAGAGAGAGAGAGAGAGAGAGAGAGAGAGAGAGAGAGAGAGCCTCATTGCATGCTGTGTGTATTAGGAGCATGGGGTAGGCCAAGCGGAGACTCACAAGGTGATCTCTCTCTCTCATGCGAGTCTCAAGATTAGCAGTTCGTGGCTGAACACTTGAGTTGCCACTGTCAGCGTCGTCATGCCTTACAGCTTCTCAAAGTTCAACCTCTCTTTTCTTCTACCAAAATACCCCTCAAATTTTAAAAATTCTCAAAATACCCCCAATAGTTTGTCATAACTTCCCAAAATGCCTACAAATCTTCCAAAAGTCCTTAAATACCCCTAGTTGTGAGAGTAAATTTCTCCCAAGATAAAAAAATTTGTAGCTTTTCATAAGAAGGCTGAATGTCTATCAATACAAGATACCAAAACTAGAATTTGAGCTGGTAAAGTAGGTTTTGGAGATGGATTGCTTCGTTATTTTTAGACATGATTGCCTTTTTTTGGGAGGTAATTTGTGACAAATTACATGGTAAGCACTCACAAATGGATCTCAATTGTCAAAAAGAAATAAAGATTAGGGAATCATGAACAATTTAACCAAAATAGGTGTTGGCATATCCGAGCTTAAGCTATATATATATATATATATATATATATATATATATATATATATATATATATATATAGAGAGAGAGAGAGAGAGAGAGAGAGAGAGAGAGAGAGAGAGAGAGAGAGAGAGAGAGAGAGAGAGAGAGAGGACAAAGTGTGGGGGGCTGGTTTGTGGGCTCAGTTGTCAGACGTCCGCACTGAACTTGCACAGAGAGGCCCCTGAAAGGAGCCACTCCCATCCTCTTCCAATGATGTGTGTGTGTGTGTGTGTGTGTGTGTGTGTGAGAGAGAGAGAGAGAGAGAGAGAGAGAGAGAGAGAGAGTCCCCTCTATCTGTGTGTATTTTTGTTTGTTTTGTTGGCACCATTACTTGCTCCTGAGCGCGAGCAACCCTCTATACCCTTGGCTGGCTAACAGAAGAGGGGATTAGATTGCAGGGTGTGCAAGCCTAGAAGGCCTAGGCTTGCACGATGTGCTCACAAGGCAGTTAACGCAATGTCAGGAAATGGTTAGTGATTGAACAGAGATGGGGACTTCGAAGGTAGGTGACAATGTAGGCTATGGATACTTTGTGTGTGTGTGTGTGTGTGAAAGAGAGAAAGAGAATGCTCTGTGTGTTAAGAGCATGGGGTAGGCCAAGCATAGACTCACAAGGTGATCTCTCTCTCATGCAAGTTTTAAGATTGGCAGGCCATGGTTGAATACTTGAGTGCCGCTGTCAGCGCCGTCATAGGAATCCCAAACTCCGAGCAAACTTTTTTGAGCGATGATAAAATCGAGTGAGTTAATGAGAAGCACTTTATCAAAACTCACATAGCCAAGAGTTCCTTTAAGTCACTCATTTATGTAAGTCGCTTATTTCTTCACTTAAGAGACTAGATAAATTGGCCCTAGACCTCCTAAAGATGGCGGTTGAATTTAAGAAAGCATATGCTAAGAAAGAGGTAGGTGCTAGCACGACTTACATTGGATAACTCTTACATTTTTTTTCAAACACTTGTCTAATATTGCTCTCTCTCTAATACTTGGTCATAAAAAATTACAACAGGACATGAGGTGTAGTTTTGATTGCCACGAAAAAACCCAAAATTAGCCCAAAAAACTCAAAAAATGAGCATTTAAGCTCGCAAGTTTTTTTCAAAAGAAATTATGGTTAAAAAATCTTAAAATTTCTACATCATGCTTCATTTAACAATGAATGATCTTGAAAACAATGGAGACTTGACGAATTTACAATCACATGTTTAACTCAAAAAAATTACATTCCCATAATCACATCAATTTTTGACCAATTAATAAAACATAGACTTTGTGATTTCACTATGGTGATGAAAATTGCAAATAAAACACATGCTTATAATTTACAAACCCCAAATTTTGCATCTAATTTGCCAAAAAGTTAAGTAACAAGACTAAAATTATGAAGCAAGTTTGAAAGCATATTTCTTCTCTTTGTCATTCACAATTTGTTTTTCTTTCCCATTACTTTGTTAGCGTAGCAGGAAAATTTGCAAATCTGGAATCCCGTTCGTCCACGTGGCTGGCATCTGCATCCGTATTGTTAATAATTCGCAAGCTTTTTATAACGCAGGCAGCGCTCGCTCGAGAGGCACTGATTACAAAGAACGAATACGCGCTTTTTTTAACGTAGGCAATGCTCGCTTTTCAGCCCAACCCCTCTGCATGAAGCCCTCGAGCGCAACAGAAGCAGGCCAGAAAGCTCTCAACTATTTCTAGAGGATGCAAAGCTAGGGCCTCTCTCCAGATGCTTCTATTCGGAACGGCTATGAATGATTGCAGGATATGCACAATAGGAGCAGGACAGAAAGATCCATGTTGTTTTCAGTGGATGCAAAGAATTATTTGATTGCCAGGTATGCCCAACATTGCAGCGGCATGCAACGTGTTGATTTTTTGCAAGATATGCCCAGCAAGGGTTGTTTATAAAACTTGTCGTGTTTGGGAATGCCTTGGTCGATATGTATGTTGAATGTGGTGCACTTTAGAAAGCACAAAACGAGCTTGAGGAGCTTCTTGCCCTAGTGCATTGATTGCGGGATAAGCGCATTAGGAGCCGGTCCAGAAATCTCTCAGCTGTTTTTAGAGGATCCAAAGTGACGGCCTCTCTCCAGAAGCAATCACATGTGTGTGTATCTTTCAGCCATGTGTGAACGCAAGATGCCGATATGGGCTTAAAATTTCGCTCTGATATTGTTAGTCAAGGGTTGCGGTAGAAACCTGTCGGGTCTGGCAATGCCTTGGTTGATATGTACGCCAAATGTGGTGCTCGTGTGTGCGGGATGTCGTCTTTTGGAATGCATTGATTGCAAGATATGCCTGACAACGGCCGGGCCAAGAAGCTATGGGTTGTTTTGAACAGGTGCGAAGCGAGGGCCTCTCCCCAGATGATATCACCTACATATGCATCTTGTAGGCATGTGGCTCGATGCAAGATGTTATGTAAAAGAGATGGCGTGCTTGGGACTGCCTTCATCAATACGTACACCAAATGTGGGACACTTCAGCTGGGGCTTTTTCAAAAAGTTGTCATGCTTGGCAATGCCTTGGTCGATACGTATGCTAAATGTAGAGCACTTCAGAAAGCACAAAACGTGCTTGCGTAGCTTCTACTCCCGAATGTCGTCTCCCGTAGTGCATTGATTGCGGAAATGTACGCCAACTGTGGGGCACTTTCGATATGGCTGTTTCAAAAAATTCTCGTACTTGGCTTATGTTCTTACGGAAGACTCTCATATGGGTAAGAGAATTCACAATCAACTAGCACTGCTTAGCAACGCGTTGGTCCATATGTATGTCAATGTGGTGCCATCATGGAAACATGAAATGTCTTTTAAGGCATGCTCTTTCGCTTGGAATGTGTTTTTTGCAGAATACGCCCAAAACTACCTGTCCCAAGTGTCGTCTCTTGGAGTGTATTGATTGTGGGATACACGCAACATGAGCAGGGCCAAAAAGCTCTTGGTTGTTTGTAGCGGATGCAAAGGTAGGGCCTCTCTCCATATGCAATCACATAAGCGTGCATCTTGTAGGCATATTGTTGTACGCAAGATGCCGACATGGGCTTATAAATTCATTCTTATATTGTTAGTCAGGGGCTATTGTAAAAATTTTCCATGCTTGGCAATGCCTTGGTTGAGACATATGCTAAATGTGGTGCACTTGAGAAAGCACAAAATGTGATTGTGGATCTTCCGGTCCCGAATGCCATATCTTCGAGTGCATTGATTGCTAGATACACACAACAAGAGCAAGGTGGGAAAGCTCGCAGATATTTTCAATGGATGCAAAATGAGGGCATCTCTCTAGATGCAATCACATAAGAGTGCATCCTGAAGGCACACAAGACATTGTTGTGGGCTTACAAATTCACTCCGATATTGGTAGTAAGGGGCTGTTGAAAAAAATTGCAATGCTTGGCAATGCCTTGGTTGATATCTATGTCAGATGTGGTGCTCTTGTGCGGGATGCCGTATTTTGGAACGTACAAATTGCAGGATATGCCCAACAATAGCCGGGCCAGCAAGCTCTGGGCTTTTTTTAGCAGGTGCAAAGCGAGGGCATTTCTCTAGACGCTATCACCTACGTGTGCATCTTGCAAGCATGTGGCTCTATGCAAATTTCTCTCAAAAAGAGCTGGCGTGCTTGGCAATGCCTTGGTCGACATGTACGCCAAATGTGAGACACTTTAGCAAGGGTAGCTCATAAAAATTGTCGTGCTTGGCAATGCCTTGGTTGACACGTATGCTAAATGTGGTGCACTTCAAAAAGCACAAAACGAGCTTGAGGAGCTTCCTTTTCCCAATGCCGTCTCCTGGAGTGCATTCATTGTAGGATACGTGCAACAGGAGAGCAGGGACAGAAAGCTCTCAGCTATTTTCATCGGATCCAAAGTGAGGGAATCTCTCCAAATGCAATCACATACGCGTTAATCTACAAGGCATGTGTTTGTACGCAAGATGCCGATATGGGCTTAAAAATCCACTCTGATGTTGTTAGTCATGGGTTGCTGTAGAAAACTGTTGTGTCTGGCAATGCCTTGGTTGATATGTACGCCAAATGTTGTGATCCTGCGCGGGATGTCGTCTTTTGAAATGCACTGATTGCGAGATATGCTCAACAACAGCTAGGCTAGGAAGCTTGTTTTGAACAGGTGCGAAGGGAGGGCCTTCTCCAGATGCTATCACCTACGTGTGCATCTTCCAGGCATGTGGATCTATGTAACAGGCTCTCTAAAAGAGATGGCATGCTTGGCCCTGCCTTTGTTGATGCATACGCCAAATATGGGACACTTTCACTAGGGCTTTTTTAACAAATTGTCGTGCTTGGCAATGGCTTGGTCGATATGTACGTTGAATGTGGTGCACTTCAGAAAGTATAAAACGTGCTTGAGGAGCTTCATGTCCCGAATTCCGTCTCTTTGAGTGCATTGAATGTTGAAAAGCGATGGCCATTAGACAAAATTTGGACTCACAAAGGGGCCCTTTAAGGAGTTTGACTTTACCTCTCTCTACCAAAACGGGCGCATGGATAAATTTTTACAAGAAAACTCCAAAGTTGGCGGAGGTTTGACGGTTAGAATGTCCTCTTCAAGCTCTATCTACTGATATATAGCACGCCATGAGATTCCTCATATTTTAGAAGATTCTTTTTTTGATTCACTTAGATTCCGACAGAGTTGTCACATCATAGGTGAATCAAAAAAAGAATCTTCTAAAATATGAGGAATCTCATGGCGTGCTATATATCAGTAGATAGAGCTTGAAGAGGACATTCTAACCGTCAAACCTCCGCCAACTTTGGAGTTTGTTTGCAAAAATTTATCCATGCGTCCGTTTTGGTAGAGAGAGGTAAAGTCAAACTCCTTAAAGGGCCCCTTTGTGAGTCCAAATTTTGCCTAATGATGCTATGCATTGTCTTGGTCGATATACATACCAAATGTGGAACACTTCAGCAAGGGCCGTTTCAAAAAATTGTCGTGCTTAGCAATGCCTTGGTCGATACGTATGTTGAATGTAGTGCACTTTGAAAACCATATCGCAGGTCTACCAATAGATTCATGTTCTCACTTGGGAGTTCTGCTATCACATGGAGTAGCAATAAGTAACCCACATACCATTTCCCATTTGAACCCCTTTAACCTTGGCCCCGTGCTGAGATAGATCCATAAGCACACGTCTATATTTTAACCATTGTTCACGTTTATTCTCCCATATTAAATGATCAATTTAATATGAGAAATCCATTTAGATTGGTTAGATATTAGGTTTTATGACACTTGGTGACGCAACTTCAAGGTTTGCAATGTCCACTCTGTCTCAACTATCATGTTTGTTTAGAGCAATGCGGTGATACGAAAGGTTAAATGCAATTTGTGTGCACCGATGATAATCGCAAGGTGAGTAAGCGTTTCATTTCCTAATTTTTGACACTGAGAACGCAGTTAATGAACGCACTGAAAATTGCACGCAGCGGTGGGAATGGCACGTTCCCTCGTATTATAAAAATTGGGGAAAACTGTGCAAACTCCCCCATGCAAGGAGACTTGCATATTTGTTTTTTTTTAAACATAAAACTGGAACAACAAACAACTAATAACATTGCCATCTTTTTTATTATAAACATTGACCTTGACAAAACTCTAACTCTCTTTGTGGTTTTTTGCAAGGTACACCTCTGAAACACTATGATCGGTATCCCAAACACGCTCTCAGGTAAAAACACGCTTTGACTCTCTCTCTCTCTCTCTCTCTCTCTCGCTCTCTCTTTGTGCTTCATTTTAACGTCTCACCTCCCAATTAATAAATATCTTAGACATAATTAATAGCATCAAATAACAGAATTTGTCGATTTTTATTCATTTAAGAAGGTTGAAGTGGCATATACAAATGACAAGAATTTAGGCAACATAGCGAGATTGAATCAAAATAATTGATACAATCTAAAATCTAAAAATATATTTAGACATATCAACATTGGGACATGAAGATCATCGCGTTGTCAAAATACGATTATGTCACCTTAAGGTAATAAGATTTGTGGAAAATAAAGCACAACCTCTCTCTCTCTCTCTCTCTCTCACACACACACACACACACACACACACACACACACACACACACACACACACACACACACACACACACACACACACACACACACACACACACACACACAACATGTTTCTTCTAGGTTCTTGTTTTCTCTAAAATCTAAAAACATATTTAGACATATCAACATTGGGACATGAAGATCATCGCGTTGTCAAAATACGATTTGTCACATTAAGGTAATAAGATTTGTGGAAAACAAAGCACAACCTCTCTCTCTCTCTCTCT
The DNA here is from genome assembly GCF_014529385.1 of Adiantum capillus-veneris. Classification (NCBI taxonomy): domain Eukaryota; kingdom Viridiplantae; phylum Streptophyta; class Polypodiopsida; order Polypodiales; family Pteridaceae; genus Adiantum; species Adiantum capillus-veneris. Next base: position 36,885,686 of record NC_140940.1, read on the forward strand.
CTCTCTCTCACACACACACACACACACACACACACACACACACACACACACACACACACACACACACACACACACAAACACACACACACACACACACACACACACACAACATTTTTCTTCTAGGTTCTTGTTTTCTCTTACCCTTGGACCCACTATAATTCAATACAGGTATGGCTAACAAAGCACTCTAGTTACTCTTCTTGCTAGCATACATAATAGCATAGTAATGAAGATAGAGAAGATGGCAAGCTTAAGCATTGAAGCATGGATCTTGGTTGGATTTGCATTCCATAGCCAAGAGTGTTGGTGTAGGCTCTCACTTCTCACAAGCTTGGAGAAGGAGGTGGAGTTCCTCAACTTTCACCAAGTGAGAATGATCCACAAAATGAGTGTGTGTGTGGTGTATATCCCCCTAGCACCCCCCTTGCTTGCTTGGGGCGAGTTGTGGCTTTTCCACATGCTTCAAGCTCATTGGACCCCTCTCCCCCTAGCCATCACATGCAGCATGCATTCAAGTACATGGGTAGTCTTTTGACAAGTGTCCTCCTTACCCCTTAGAGAGAGAGAGAGCTTGAAAATATCTAGATATTTGCTGATGGAACTAGAAGCTCATTGGACCCCTCTTTAGCCCAACCAATAGCATTCAAGCACACCTCTGACATGTGTCCCATGTGCCCTTTAAGAAAAAGGGTGCCCTTTGGGTGAGTGGAAGGTTAGGTCAAAGATTCCCCTAACTTTGGGACTTTTATGCATAGGAAGATTCTCAAGCACCTTCCTCATTAAGTTTGTAGGGTCTCTTTTTTACTCAAGCACCTTACCCCCCATGCATAGGAAGCTTCTCAAGCACCTCCTCATTAAGTATGACAAGTACCTCAAGTACCTTATTCATCAAGCATGACAAGCACTTTAGGTGGAGTTCCCACCTCAAGTTCAGCCCTAGATTGCCTAAGGTCAAAGGCAAGTTTAGGTCGGGTTCCCACCTCAAGCTCAGTCCTAGCTTTGCCTAAGGTCAAAGGACTTTCAACACTAACCATTGGTGGAGGTCTTTAATGAAGCTAACCCTAAGGTCTTTTAAGCTCCATTAGTTAACCTTGCTCTTTGACAAACCATCTCTCATTTGAGCCCCTTTACCATTGGCCCCGTATTGAGATAGATCCGTAAGTACATGTCTATATTCTAACCCTTGTTCTTGTTTATTATCCCACATTAAATGATCAGTATTATATGAGAAAATCATTTGGGTTGGTTAGATATTAGATTTAATGACATTACCTCTCTCTTGAAATCATAGTCGTCCTCGACTATGAGGTAAAAGAGATAAATCCATAGTCATTAGTCAATTTGTCTTAGCGGGTAGAGGATCCCTTTTTACCCTATGACATCATTCCAAGATGGATGACTAATCCATTTGGTGCTTGGGAGACATAGCTACCGCAAGCATGTCTATTCTTTAGTCCATTTCATCCTCCCAAGTAGAGTGACAAATTCTACATGGTGTTTGAGAGATGTCGTCATCCCAAACATGACTCTTAGTATGCATACTACTTAACTTTGTGCACAATAAAGAGAGCATTAGTCTTATAAGACAAAAACATTGATCATTGAAAAGAAACATGTAGATTTTCTTACTCTAATGTAGCATTGTAAGCGTTGACAAGGTTCATACTATCCTTAAGTTGGATTCCTTGCATCCATCTAGCATCTTCAAAAGGATAATTTTTGAATTTAATAAGATACCGTCGGATAATCTTACCATGTCGTAGTACCTTGTCTTCATGCCGAAGGATAGCTTCGGGTTGTAGTACCTCTTCTTGATCTTCGATTTCGGGAGGGTTTCAATAATTGGTTCATATGGAGGCTCTCCTTTGTAGGGTTTGAGTAGGCTCACATGAAAAGAATTGTGTATGAGCCAATGGTTAGGAAACTTGAGTTGATAAGCCACCTCATTGATTGGCTTTAAAATTTGAAAAGGACCATAGTACCTTTTTGCTAGTTTAGCATAATACTTTTGATGGCCCGTAGGATTTTTGCCCGTCGTTTGCCTCAATCGAGCCTTAGAAAACTTAAGTAAGACCCAATCATTCTCTTTGAACGTTAAGGCCCTTATGTGCTTGTCCGTAGTAGCTTTTTGCCTTAGTTGGGAGATGGATATAGCCTCTTTAATCTTTTGAAAATATGCTTGCATGTCATGGCTATACTCATCGACAGCGAAGATCGTCCCATGTACTTTAAGTAGCAAGGGACTTTTAGGTCTTCCCTCTATGATTTCAAAAGGTGCTTTTCCCGTAGAAGTATGGATAGTATTATTATACGCATACTCTACAAGAGGTAAGTATTTTTTCCATTGTGAGCGTTGATCTACTTTTGTAACATAGGTCTTTTGAAGAGACCTTTCCAAAAATTACTGGTCATTCTAGGATCTCTATATGACACGATGGATGTTGGCAATCCATGGTGTTTGAAAATCTAGGATATGAAGGGAGTTTCCATTTGGTGTGCCTTAATAGTCTTCTTGACAGGGATAAAGTGTGCTTGCTTGCTAAACCTGTCGACTATTGTCCATATTCCCATATTCCCATAGATAGACTTAGGTAATCTAAAGATAAAATCCATGGATATACTCTCCCATGGTGAATTAGGAATTGGTAATAACTGGAGTAATCCAGGTTGCTTCCCTCTATCATACTTGGTCCTTTGTCATACCACACATTTTGAAACATACTCTTGCATGTCCACTTTCATGGTAGGCCAATAAAAGTACGTCTCTACTCCTCGAAGAGTAGGTTGAATGCCTCTATTTTCCGCATAGGGAGGAGCATGGGATTCATACATGAATTTCTCACGAAGGGAGTGGGTAACACATAGCCTATTTCCATGGAGAGGATAACCATCCTGCAAGGTGAATGGTTCCTCTTTATTCCCCAAATCAAGTGCTGACATTATGTCTTTAAATTCAAGGTCAATAGCATACTCATCTATCATAGAAGATAGATCATTGTGAGTTGCTATTGACACAACATTAACTTTTGGTCGTCGTGCAAGTGCATCAGCCATTTGATTGTGCTTACCAGCAATGTGAGCAATGTGCAAATTAAATTGCGAAAGAAAATTTGCCCACCTCATTTGTTTGTCAGAAAGCTTTGTTTGCGTCATGAAGTACTTGAGACTTTGATGGTCTGTTCGTAAAATGAATGGAGTACCCAATAGATAGTGCTTTGATGTGTCTAGGGTATGTAGAACAACTAACAGCTCTTTTTCATAAATGCCTAAGGCGGCCCGTTCATCCGTGTTGAGCCTTCGACTCTCATATCCTCTAGCATGTCCATCCTGAAGAAAGATTGGTCCAAGGCAATCACCACAAGCATCACATTGGACCTCAAATGGCTTTGAGAGATCCGAAAGCATAAGGACTGGTTGGGAGGTAAGCTTCTCTTTGAGCTTGTCAAAATCACTTTTCTCCTTAACAGCCCATGAATACCTAACATTTTTTTTCTTTGTTAAGTCATGTAATGGTCCTTCTATTTGAGAGAATTTTTCTATAAAGCGTCTATAGTATGCACACATACCAATAAAGCTTCTTAGCTCATGTAGATTCCTTGGATTAGGCCATGCTTTTATTACCTCCAACTTTGATGGATCCATACGGATACCATCTCGAGAGATAATATGACCTAAGTATTGAATCTCTTGAAGGAAAAATTTTCTTTTCTTTTGATTGAGAAAAACCTTATTCTCCCTTAATGATTAAAAAATCACTTGGAGATGTTGCTTGTGTTCCTCCAAAGAATTGGAGTAGATGATGATATCGTCAAACAACACTCTAGTGAATTTGTGGTAGGGTCTAAAGAATTTCTCCATCAATTGATTGAATGTAGCTGGTGCATTAGTCAAGCCAAAAGGCATAACTAGATATTCATAAAGGCCAACCGTTGTACGAAACGCAGTCTTTTGGATGTCTTCATTCACTATCCTTACTTAATGGTAGCCACTTTTAAGGTCAATCCTACTGAAGTAGGTAGAGCCTTGTAGCTTATCAAACAGATCTTCCACCCGAGGTACGGGAAATCTATTTTTGATAGTGATATGGTTTAGTGCGCGATAGTCCACACACATGCGGTATGTACCATCTTTCTTTTGCACTAAAAGGACTGGAGAACAAAAGGGAGAGGATCTAGGCCTCACCATCCCTTTGTCTACCTATTCTTGTACTTGCCTCATGATCTCCTCTTGTTGAGCTTGTGAAACTCGATAGGGAGATTTGCTAGGCAGTGAGCTTCCTAATAGGAGCTCACTTTGATGGTCATCATCCCCTCATTTTGGAGGTAAGTCCATAGGGATATCATCGATGAACACATCTTGGAATCCTTTTAGAAAGTTAGACAAGTCTAACTCTTCTTGATTCCTACCATTCACCTTTGATGAAACATTAGGACCTTTTAGGGACTCTTTGACAAAAATCATGTACGCAAAAAATGAGCTTTTCATTGGTTTATCAAGGGCGAGAGGATTTACAAGTGGTATAGTACGACCAGACTCATTATCATCTATATACATATTCTTTCCCCTGTAGGTGAAGTAGATTCTCCTTTTAGGGAACTTCATGTTGGCAGCCATGTGGTTGAACCATGGTACCCCTAGGATAACATCCTCATGTTGGAGAGGAGAGATAGAGAATTCTTCTTTGTCGACATAGCTTTGGACACGAAGCCTCAACTTCTCAATCAAGGGAGTAACGGAGGCTTGCTGTCCCTTGAAAGACGCATCGGCAGTTACAGCATCTCCCATCTCAAAAGCTTGAATGCCCAGCTTGGTGGCCAACTCCATTGATATGAAGTTGTGAGTAGAACCAGGGTCAAACAAGATGAAGGCGTCATGCTCCCTTACCTTTCCCCAAGCATAGGAGAGAGGTGATCCTTTGCAATGAGCATCCTCTTTTGGAGCTTCAATAGTGGAAGCTCTAGGAGTCTCATTGCAAGCATTTCTTTTGGGGCAAGAACGATAACCATGTCCTTGCTCCCCACACTTAAAACATTTGTGATCCTTGCAAAAAGTTTCAAGCTCTTCAAGAGAGAGTTTATTTTTACTTTTGTAAACTACTTTCTCCTTGGACCGATTCTTGTTGTTGTTGTTGGAATGGATTTGGGAAACATTTTGGACATTAGTTTTTCCCTTTGCATCACTTTTGTCTTTATTTTCCATGGGCTTGACATTCCATCTAACCCCTTGTTGGAAATTGATGCATGAAGCAACCATGGTATGGTGGATTAATTTGTTGATAGAACCTGGCTGTTGAGAGTTGACATACTCGGCCATCTCTTCAAGTAATCCCACACAGAATTGTTGCTTTTGCTCAGCAAAGTCTATCTTTTGAAAGACAGTAGCCTTGAGATGTAAATCTCAAAACTTGTCCACATATTTGTGGATAGACTCATGAGAGAGAAGCCTTAATTCCACCATTCGATGAGCACTTTGTCCTTTGCATCGCTTGCAAGGAATTGCTTCATGATGCAAACTCGTAGATTTTCCATGTCTTTGGGGCTTCACCATTGCCACGAAGGCTAGCCCACCATTGGTGAGCGGATTTTTGGAAGTGCATAGCTACATGGTGTAGCTTGGAGGACTCCGTGAAGCCCTCGTCTCCAAAGGCCGCATCAAATTTTTGGATGGACACTAATTTGTCGGTAGCACCAAAGGTGCCATCATAGGTGAGAAAAGAGATACTCTTTCCTCCCTCTTTGAACTTCTTGAGCTTTTGTGACCTTCGCCATGCAAGGTAAGATTTGTGATGTCCTCCCCTCTTATATTCATTAGGAGAATAGCCATAGCTTTCATCGGTAGAGGAGGAAGGTGAAGAAGAAGGAGAAGAGGGTGACCTCTTTCTTTCCCTTTTCTTCCTTGGTTTCCTCTCTTCCCTTTTGGAGTGACTAGGAGAAGGACTATGGGTTAACCGTTTCCTCTTGGGAGGAGTTGGCGATCGTTTAGTCCGCCTTCTTCATGGAGCCACATCTTCGGAGGAATTTAGGGACTCATTGATTTCTTGACCTTTGGATTCCTCCTCTTGTATGGGAGAGAGTATTCTTTTGGGGGTCTCATCAAGAGGCCTCATAAGCTCTCTCTCCTCTTGGAGAGGAAAGGAAATCCCATAAGCACGAAGTTGTTGAGTAACTTCGGCTTGCAAAGTGGGGTTGCCCATAGCTTGTTGCAACCTAGTGACAAGATAATTAACAAACATGGGGGCATCATCATTGGCACCTTCATGTGCAAAATTAAAGTTATCAATGTTCATTATACTCTCTTGGTTATTGTCAACCATGCTAGTTAAACTTATGTGTTTACTTAGTGTATGCTTTGGAAATTCAAAACATTAGTTTCTACTCCTCTTAGCCTTTGAAAATAGGCACTTAAGTATCTACACCCACTGCTCGAATTAGTTAATTATAGAGAGTAGTGGAGTGAGTCTAACATAGCGAAGTTGTCGAGGGATAGCTCCTTTCGGACTTCTTATGGCTGAATAATGGTAAAGCCGTAGGAAAGTCTAAAAAGACTCCATTATTAAGACCAAAGCTCCCTAGGTGTGCACCATATCCCACATAGTGGGCTCACATAGTGGGCTCAACAAAACCAATAATAGATCCCAGTCCCACTTACCCTAATATAATTAACAAAAACAACCATTCATAGGCTACTTAAGGAATCTCTTCTTAAGCAAGAAAAGAGAAACCAAATGCTCTCATACCAATGTAATGGAAATGGCCTATGAATTTTGAGAGTAGAGGAATTATGACATTAGATGAAGCACTTTTGTGAGATTACTTTGTGAGCATAGCGGGTGAACTTAATTCATGGTAGCAACATAAACATGGTACTTAGTTAACTTGGCATGAACAATACTTTTGCAAGAGAGAGAGTTTAGAGAACATGACAATAGTTGAGGACCGGATTCATACGGAGCCGGTCCCCCCTCCAATAGGTATTTGTATTATAGTTTCTCCCATCAAGAGAAACTTGGTACAATACAATCTTTGTGTTCCTTGTCACCTAGGTGATGCAATGAAGATGAAAAGCTTCATGCATCACAAGCATAACATAAAATTTTTAGAAAGCATTAACTATCCCAAGCCTCGGTCCCAAGGCCTCAAACACCTCTGAAGGTGGAGAGAGCTAGCGGGGAATGAGGATAGGGAAGAGGAAGAAGAAACATTCCATAGGAGAAAGAAATAGTTCCTCACTTATCATTACTCTTCTTGCTAGCATACATAATAGCGTAGTAATGAAGATGGAGAAGATGGAAAGCTTAAGCATTGAAGCATGGCTCTTGGTTGGATTTGCATTCCATAGCCAAGAGTGTTGGTGTAGGCTCTCACTTCTCACAAGCTTGGAGAAGGAGGTGGAGTTCCTCAACTTTCACCAAGTGAGAATGATCCACAAAATGAGTGTGTGTGTGTGTGTGGTGTATATCCCCCTAGCACCCCCCTTGTTTGCTTGGGGCAAGTTGTGGATTTTTCACATGCTTCAAGCTCTTTAGACCCCTCTCCCCCTAGACAATCACATGCAGCATGCAGTCAAGTACATGGGTAGTCTTTTGACAAGTGTCCTCCTTATCCCTTAGATATTTGTTGGATGGAACTAGAAGCTCATTGGACCCTCTTTAGCCCAACCAATAGCATTCAAGCACACCATGTGGTTAAGCTTAGGGAGAGTCTGACATGTGTCCCATGTGCTCTTTGAGAAAAAGGGTGCCCTTTGGGTGAGTGGAAGGTTAGGTCAAAGATTCTCCTAACTTTGGGACTTTTATGCATAGGAAGCTTTTCAAGCACCTTCCTCATTAAGTTTGTAGGGTGTCTTTTTGACTCAAGCACCTTACCCCCTTTGCATGGGAAGCTTCTCAAGCACCTCCTCATTAAGTATGACAAGTACCTCAAGTACATTAGTCATCAAGCATGTCAAGCAATTTAGGTGGAGTTCCCACCTCAAGCTCAGCCCTAGCTTGCCTAAGGTCAAAGGCAAGTTTAGGTCGGGTTCCCACCTCAAGCTTTGCCTAAGGTCAAAGGACTTTTAACACTTACCATTGGAGGTCTTTAATGAAGTTAACCCTAAGCTCTTTTAAGCTCCATTAGTTAACCTTGATCTTTGAGAGATCATCTCTCATTTGGGCCCCTTTACCATTGGCCCCGTGTTGAGATAGATCCGTAAGCACATGTCTATATTCTAACCCTTGTTCTCATTTATTATCCCACATTAAATGATCAGTTTAATGTGAGAAAATCATTTGGTTTGGTTAGATATTAGATTTAATGACATCTTTTCCATCTCCATCTCCTTGTTCTCTATGTGAGTTTGCTTTATCTTCACGTGTGTACTTTGCATGGATGTGTACAAATCGTTTTTGCGTTTTCACGCGCACACGTGAAGTTTAAAGGAAATTTTCGGGTCCAAAACTTGGATAAGAATATTCAGAATTCCAAGAAATACTCCATCAAGTGTCCTGGGGTTTTACCCCCTTTCGGAGCTGTTTATGCCCTTAGAATTTTGTTTTGAGCATCATAGCAGAAGATAGTTTTCAACCATACAAAAAAACTTCCTATGTATCTTACAAAAAACATGTATTGGTGTGGAGGTTAGAATTACACATGCATGAATCATGGATTCTAGATACAAAGAGAGCTATGTTTTGTCAGTCTTGTGCAAAGAAAGTTTCCATTGGTTATTTGATACATTGGTTGTGTAGATCTTTGTACACATGGTGCGGATTTATTGTTATATGCACAAGGACACAACAAGAAAGCAAGTGTGATTCTTCTATTCTTGATGTACTTTTCAATGAGTGTAGGTTGGATGGTATGAAACTACTCTTTTTGGTCTTCCTTGGTCAAACAAGTACTTGCTGTAAGAAATTTGTGAGATTATGTGGTTGGCTTGGAGATTGAACCGTTGAGTGTTTCTCTAGCCAGTCCGCAAAGAGATAGTGTGAGTACTATTGTAGCACCTATTGTTGTTGAGACACTAGAGCAAGGGAGATGTAACTAGTATAATACACTTGCTTTTGGTATCATTTTGTTAACATATAAAGATCTATTGTGCCATAACTAAAGACATACTTTGATTTTTTTGCTTTAAATAGACATAAATTCTTAATTTTCTACTTAAGAAAGCCTTGAAATATGAGGAATTTTTTTAAATTATTTTTTTTGCAAAACTCACAATTGTGAGTGGATAGTATTTAGAACATCAGAAATATACACCAACCTCGAGCTCAGACCGAGCCTTGAGGGTCAAAGGATTACAAGTTTTTTGCTTGACATAGAAACCACAACTACTCCTAGGCTTTACTTATTACAAGATGTCATCATGACATGTATTGTTCTAGACCAGTCCTCTGAGGCTTGTTTGCCTCCGCTCCTATGGATTGTTACTCTACTCTCTTGTATGATTTTTTAATCTTCTTTGTTTGATTTTTTTGCAAATTTTATATCCTTCTTGTTGTTTTTAAGTATATATTTTGGATTCGCATGCTTGATAGCAATAATTTATGGTTCTTTTGTGGATGTTTGCAGCTTCTTCTTTGTAAAGCTTTCTCCTTCTAGTGATGCTCATGTTTTTAAGAAACAAAGAAGAGGTCAACAATGTAATCTCGCTAATCAATCTTCATCTTCTGTAATTGGTTTAGGTCATATAAGTTCACTCACTCCCTCACGTAGTAAACTTGCTCCCATCATTCCTCACTTTCAAGCACTTAGGATGCGTGTCAATCGTTGGAGCAGATTCTAGAAGACAACTGCTCCCACCTCCTTTCACTTTTGAAAGTGGCGACATTTGTTAGCTTCTCATCAATTTCTTGAACAAGCTCAAGGTATTGACGAGACTTTACCGATGGTGCCTTCACAAAGAGTCATTGTTCCCCCTAGAGGTATGCTTGCTACCTCTCATAAACAAAAAAAAACATCAACTCATGATGTTCAAATCCTTTGGGAGCATGCACGACACAAGAAGCCTGAAGGTCATGCTTGGTCAATTTGAGTAGGTATTTTTGGGCACAATCAAACAATTATTGAATCTCTTATTTCTTTATGTCGTTGATGATAAAGGTCTCAACAATGAGGAAAGTGTTTTCAAAGTGATAGGTTATCTTGTTGGTGTCAGAGAAAATACCTCGCACAATATCTTATATTGTCTTCTATGTGAGGAACTATTTCTTTCTCCTATGGAGTGTTTCTTCTTCCTTCTCCCTATTCTCATTCCCCGCTAGCTCTCTCCACCTTCAAAGGTGTTTGAGGCCTTGGGACTGAGGCTCGGGATAGTTAATGCTTTCTACAAAGTTTATGTTATGCTTGTGATGTATGAAGCTTTCTATCTTCATTGCATCACCTAGGTCACAAGGAATAGAAAGATTGTACTGCACCAAGTCTCTCTTGATGGGAGAAACTATGATACAAATGCTTATTGGAGGGGGGACTGGCTCCGTATGAATCCTGTCCTCAACTATTGTCATGTTCTCTAAACTCTCTCTTTTGCAAAAGTGTTGTTCATGCCAAGTTAACTAAGTACCATGTTTATGTTGCTACCATGAATTAAGTTCACCCGCTATGCTCACAAAGTAATCTCACAAAAGTGCTTAATCTAATTTCCTAATTCTGCTACTCTCAAAATTCATAGGCCATTTCCATTACAAAAGACATACCTAGATACGATCTCTGGAGAGAGCAAAACCTTCTTGTTGTGTTTTGGAATACAAGATTGCAACAAAGTTGTATTCTAGAATACACCTATGCTACAAACTTTATTCTAGAATACACTTGTGCTACAAACTTGTACTCCAGAATACACTTGTACTTCAAACTTGTATTCCAGAATACACTTGTGTTACAAACTTGTATTTGAGAATACACATGGGTTACAAACTTGTATTCTAGAATACACCTATGTTGTAATTTTTTATTCTAAAATACAAAATTGTTACAATCTTTTGTTCTAAAATAGAGAAGTGCTAAAACTTGTATTCCGGAAAACAAGATTGAAGTACTCTTGTCTTCTAGAATTAAAAAACCTTCAATCATAAGATACTTATACACAACAAAGAACAAAAATCTTCATACTCGTGTACTCTACGATACAAGTGTATTGTAAATTTGTATTCAATTGATGTTCATTGATACAAAGTAGTTTGAGAAGATGCAAATACAAGTAAGTACTACTTGAGCTGATCAAGGTGACTAAGAACAAGAAAACAAAAAATAGCGAACTACGTATCAATAAATTAAACTTGGAGGATATGAAAATTCTTGTTTATGGTCTCAGTTTGAAGAAGTTTGGTCATCTTTGTCAACAAACCATGAAAAATTTGATGGAATATTTTTTAGGTTTCTAATTGAAAGCCTTGAGTCTTCAATTGTAAGCTTTCGAGGGTGTAATCGTTTTTTTAGTGGAATGTTGTGTAATTCTTTTAGGAATATTTGCACTTTTTCATCTTCCAAAACTTTCTATATTCACTTTAGTTCAAAAAATTGAAGTCTTTTTGACAATGTTCGCTGTTATTTTTTTAAGTTGCTCCAAAAATTGATGTTTTTTTAGTTTTTTGAGAACTTTTGGCCAAATTCAAGGTGAGGTGTGTTTTTTGCGATTTAAGTGTACTTTTTGATGACGAAGTGTTCTCTCTCTCTCTCTCTCTCTCACTCACACACACACACACACACACACACACACACACACACACACACACACACACACACACACACACACATTGTATCACTTAACACTAGAATGGTAACAGGACACTTTTATGTCCTTGGACACTTTTGTGTCCTATTAAGTGATTAAGTGACCATTTCTCTTGAATTATTTGCAGAGTATGAAAATGAATTTCTAGGTGCTCTATATCCACAAAGTTGCCTTATAAGCTGAAAAAAACTTGACATTTTTTTTGAAGTATCGATTTCACCACTAACTTTACTCTTGCACAACATTTTTGAACCTAATCTGTGTGAAAAAAAGGGTCCTATTTTTGGCCTTTTTTCATTTTTTTGCAACTATACCACTCTAAACTTCATATTTGTGAGGTTTAGATTGCTAGAGGATAAGCCTTCATAGTTCTCAACATGTTTTGATGCTTGTAGGGAGAGCTAAGTGTTAAAATTGAAAGTTATGACCAACTTACAAGAATTGCATAATCCTGCTTTTTTTTGGCCAAAATTAGCACTTTTATGATTTTTTTGGTGGCTTTCTTGATATCCAAATTAAATTTTGATCGTGTAAGTGTAATGTATAACATAAAGCTAATCTTCCTTGAGTTTTGGGGGACCTAATATGCTATATAGCATAGTATATGATGATGGTTGAGTTTTTTGATTGCTGAAGAATACCAAACATTTTAGAGTAGCAAGTATAACTTTCTCAATATTGCTAGTTTCTTAGGCCAATTGTGTGTATTTTGTAGGTAGTAACCATATCTAATCATAAACTACAAACTTGGCTAGATATTGAGTAGTTTCTATGGGTTTCTCGAGGTCATAATGCTAAACCCAGTTTTTTTATGTTTGCTGTATTTAGCACTTTATAATTGCCCCCAAGGTTCCACTTAGTAAGAGATCCATAATCCTTTTGACATGCTCCATGGCTTCTTTTGGATCCAAAGGCCCAAAGGAAACTAAGAAAACGTGTATATAGTATCTGTATTGAGGGTGACTGTAGAAACTTTGATAATAGGTCTGCAGAATGGCAAAAATGCAACTTTTTTGTACCTATTTTTTTTTGCCCAAAAAAAAATTGTGAGGTAAAAGCAACCATATTTTTTGATCACCAACCCATTGAAATTAACGGGGCATTTTATCTCATGTCCTACAAAAATCCCCACTCTTATTTATATGCAATCAACCGTAAGAAATTGCTGTTTTGGGCAAAATGCACTAGTCCATCAACTTTGGAGGCTTGTAGTGACCAAGGGATGAGAAATCTTACAAGTTTCTCATTTTTACCATATGTAGTAGTCCTTGAACTATAAGCTCATGAAAGGATTTTTCAAAATGAGTGGATCTACTATGGTTTCCAATTTTTTTCCCAAAACCCTGAAAGGACACTTTTATGTCCTGTTATTTTACCAGTCTAGTGTTAAGAACCCATAGAATATTGGACACATACAATTCACTTTATTAGGTCTCCTCCATGGGACGTGGCCCTTCTAAGACACAAGTAGGTTTTGATTAAAAAAAGGGGGGGGTGGGGGGGGGGGGGGGGTTACTGCCTTGTAATACTGGCCGTGAAGGCGCTAGAGTAGTACTCTCATATTGCTTTGTAGGCGGCCTCGCTGTCATCTCGCAGGAGGGGGTCTCTCCACTCATGGCGCTCTACTCATCACACAGGACTGGCGGCCTCCCTCCTTCCTCTATTTAAAGAGGCGAGGGTGCAACACTGCCCTTCACTTAGCTTTGGTTGTTGTTCTGCTTGCAGTAAGTAGATTTGTGTGTCTTTTTTACACTGAAGTATGGAGCACGCAAGACAAGTTACTCAGGTTTGCCACTCTGTCCATGGATATTTCTTTGCAGACCTACTTTTTTAAGGGGAAATTTTACTATGATAATGATGCTGTAGCTAGTTTGATAATATGGTTCTGTATGAGGTTTTTGCTCTATATAAACGGAACCTGGTTAATGTCCTTCTTGGGCGGTAAGTATATATGGTGATGGTATTTTGGCATGGCTTTTTACCCTTCCAGTGGGTTTTCAAGTTGTTGTTATACTTTGTAGTTACTGTTCGAGGAGGTTTTGGGATATGAGGTACTAGCTGTTGCCGTTTAAAATATTTGATAAAACAGGTTTTTTGGGGGGGCTGCTCTACGTCAACATTGGCTTTTTAGGGGATCGTGCTGCCACTCTACATAGCATGGCAAGTACTCTGTCGACAATAATCGGACATACTTTGGGGGCTTACTGAGCATCAAAATGCCTTGTGATTTACTTGATATTGTTGCTTTTACATAGGTTCTGTAGCACTATCATAAGAAGCCTTGATAGGCCTTGTATATTGGTTGGCTATGAGTACACACATGGATAATGATGTTTTTCTATCCTGCTGCGCACTGATATTAGTTGGCTATGGGTACATACATAGGTGGTGGTGTTTTTATCTCGTATTGCGCACTGTTATTTAAGAACACAAATGGGTTCTTAGGGCTGTTGGGCCCGGTTGCACACTGTTGTAGTAAGTTTCAGCATGCACTTGGGTGGATGTTGCTCCTTTTGGAGCTTCGGGTATTGATGTGGTACTAGCACTTTAAGCATGGTATATATTTTTCCCTTTAACTTCATGGACTCGGCTCAAAGCCTGGCTTGTATCAGGACTCCTTGCTACTTGGATTGCTTAGGAGAAGTATATGATAAGCGATATACAGATTGTGGGATGATTTGGAGTTCATTTATCATGATGGATGCCTGACCCAAAAACAAACTTAAACGAACTTGACACTTTATAAGAACTGTAAATGGAACTTTTTTAAGAGAAAAATTCTTGTATAAACTTCATTTGGTGGAGCTATCATAAATGATAAAATTGGTAAAAATAAATAAAAAAGGGGGGATTTAGACACTTGGATTAGAAGGGGTGATGGCCTTCTAATCAAAATGATACTTGTGATTAGTAGGAAACAACATGCTCAAAATATATAAAAAGCCATGCTCAAAGTGAGCCATGACATCACAGCAACACAACAAAAAAATAACTAGATCACGACCTTTTACATAGAGGCCTAACCAACAAATACATAAACAACTCTGATAACCACCAACTGACCACATATGACCCTTAACAAACTAGCCAGAATAAGGGAGGCTGACCAAGAGCAAACAAAAAACTAATCGGCATAGCATGCCGAGAGGGCAAGGCCCACGATCCCTATCACTAGTAGAGGTATCTCTAGTTGCAACCAAGACGGTCCCTCTGCCATCAACAAACTGTTTGCACATAGGGAACCTCTAAATAGAGCCAACATAATAGCTTGACCAACGAAAGACACTAGTAGTGAACAAGATCCAGACAAGAACATCTATGATGCTTCAAAGAAAAGCAGACCACCTCGGACTCGTAGTTTGTTGACACCACGACAAATAACCGAGCCTAATCCACAACCAAGGCTGAAATCACAAGCTAGCCAATCAAAAGCACCAGCATACTCCAAGATCAAAGTTGACACACACCTTGAAGCAAAGACCACATGCCATTAGAAGGGAGTCTTGCCCTAGCAATGAATAGTCGAAGTGTAAAATCAAGAACATCCTGTGATGAAACAGTAGCCAGGCCACCCATTTACCCTCCGAATGAGGAGGCAAGAGCGGCGACGCCTCACGTATGATAAAAAATATGGGGGCCGACGAGGAAAAGCAACAACGAGAAAGCAGGCCTCCATGACGCCTCACCCCTAGAGACTTCTCGGCATGAGATCTCCATGTAGCACCATCCAATAGAGGCACAACTATTACCTGTACTACCACAACACCCCCTTCGAGCCCCCCCAAGCTCCGAGGCCTTGGAGGCTGTGTAGTGTAGGAGGCCTCATTTCCACACGACCCAAGGGTCCCTCTGTGTCCTTTTAATGTGTATCTACAAAGATACTTAGTAAAATTTCAAAATGAAGCTAAAGAGGAGGGGTACACATATGCCAGTTGAGGACGAGGCAATCGACGCATATGGCATGCAGGTGGTGGTTGACGTGAGAGTTGGCTAGAAGGGGAGCATGACGTGCGACTAGAGAATTGACGCGACTCCTGAAAGTAGCCCACGTGAGGGAGAGTAGGCACGTGTCCTGCAACGGAGGGAGGAGAGGAGATTGCATTATCTTCTTTAGTGAGGGATTCACCCAAGGGATGCCAAAACCCCTTCAATGGGGTGGGCATTTTCAATCTTTTTGTAGTGAACAAGTGAGTAGGTCTGTATGCATGTCTTTTTAATGCGAATCGCACCAGATGCTCGGATTGGCTTTGAGGTGAAAAATGAGGGAGAGGCACGTGGAGAGAGAGAGAGAGAGAGAGAGAGAGAGAGAGAGAGAGAGAGAGAGAGAGAGAGAGAGAGAGAGAGAGAGAAAATCTTTTGGATCTGTCAGGCACGCACGATTGGGCAGACAGGTGGGCAGAGAAGGGTCTGCGATGGCATCACTTTAAAAAAATCATTCAGTCGCGCACGATGCAACGAGCATGAGGTGGTGCATTGGCTCAGTCTAGACGACCTTGATGTGAGTGCAATATCCAGAGTTCAACATCTGTTGTTTGCATGGCGACTAAGCCTTCAACACAATGGAATCTCTCTTTTGTAGATCTGCACGCGACGAACGATTTCTTGCTGCAGTCACAATTCTCCCTCTCTCTCTCTCTCTCTCTCTCTCTGTCTCTCTCTCTCTCTCTCTCTCTCTCTCTCTCTCTCTCTCTCTGCGTGATGCACAACATGCCGCCCTGTAAATGACTTGGGTCAACTACGATCCTCCGTTGTCCGTCGTCATCCCCGCTCCGTTGCCTTGCACATAGGATAACCGTGGGGGGGGGGAAGAGCTGCGATACAGGTCAGACGACAAAGGTCGTCAACGACGAGGAAGTGCGTTGGTCGAGGCCACAAAGACATGATTGCAGAACACATCACATGAGGCATATTGATCTGGTAGACTTTGAAGGAAGAGGGCCGGGTGGATTGGGCCATGCTTCCATGATCTGTAGGATGGGCGCTGCAGGGGGGACGACGAGGGTTGCTGGAGTGGCCAGTTTGAGACAAGAGGAAGGTTTTTTTTGAATATGGAGGGTTTCAAGGAAGAGTCACAGAGATAGGCTGTCTGTATTGGCTCACAACAGTGAGATATACCTATGCGGCATGTCTCGAGCTCGATCGCACAATGCACGCACCAGTTGGCAAGCCAGGAGGCAGTAGTATGAGTGAGTAGGGGTGCACATTTTCAACCTTTTGTAGTGTTAATACAATGTGAGTAGTATCTACCTAGAGTGGAGCTTGGGAGATGAGATAATGGGAAGGAAAAACCCACGTTTGTTTTGGGGAGAAAACGTGGTGATTAGCTGTGAACATTTTGAATGAGTTTTTACAAAAATGTTGAGTAAAAAAAAAAAAAAGGCTCCCTGAAGGATCTGCTACAAAATGAGTAAGCTCACTACCACAATTGTGAAAATATAAAGACTTGAGCATTTGCTTGTTGGCTCTACCCCCGCTCCTCCTCTTACTTTCTCGCTCTCATGTGTGCGCAGAGAGAAAAGCATTGTTGTGCTTATGCATGGTGTGCATGAGGGGCATCTACGTCAGGGCTGAAGAAGGACCAATATTGAGCAAGCAGTGCTTGAGTCAATGCCACCCAAGGGATCGCAAGCTTGTGTGGTTTTTGGGCATAAAGCACATCAGGTTGATTGAGGACAATCGAACAAGTAAGGACCCGGTTGGTTCAATTGCAAAGATTTAGGCTCATGCTATCTGCATGAACATCACTTGTATGTGGAGGTGTGCTCCACGAGCATGCTATCCAAGGGGTGAGATCTTTTGTGTGTGGCACCTAGAGGCAGGAATTCAATTTAGTAGAGCCACGAGAGAGAGAGAGAGAGAGAGAGAGAGAGAGAGAGAGAGAGAGAGAGAGAGAGCGAGCTAGAGCTAAAGTCATGTTGGACATGAGACGCCAAGCAAGGCACGTTTCTCCAATAGTGCAAGGCATGTTTCTCCAACAATGCATGTGTAATTCCAAATTCGTGGCTAGAGAGAGCATCTCTATCTGATTCTACAAGATGCTACATGTCATCCTCTAGGACTACCAGAACCCGACGCTTCTTTATGTAAACCAAGTTATCTTCCCAAGATATTGGTCATCACAAATGTTGTTTTCAAGGGAATCAAGAGTGATTCCCCTTTAGTTTTACATCTTAGGTAATTCAAATGAAAATACAGGGCCCCATTTGAACTACCTGGAAGGTAATTCAAATTAAAAGAGAAGGTGGCGGTCGGGTTGGGCCAAGGTGTGCGACAACAGGGGTGCTAGAGATAAAAGTGGCAGGACACATGTCGGAGGTGGTGCATGCACGTGGAGCAACGTGTGTAAGGTAGCAAAATAGTCAGGTTTGTCTTTTTTTCATTCTTTGTGTGGAGCTCAAGAAGCAAGAAAGTGCTTCCAACAATCTATAGTGCATGCTTCATTGCTTGCAGG